>NC_134365.1:136419379-136722409 GCF_035582795.1 Mycteria americana
AGAATTTATTCACATTTTGGTTTTTTCAGAGAAGAAGTTTGGTTTTTTTTGTTTGGGGGCTTTTCCCCCCCCTTTTTTAAAAATATTGCCAAGCAAGTATTTCTCATGAATGCCACCCACAGGAAGATTATCTTCTTTTTGCAAAATAAGTGTCAGTGTTAAATTAAGTTACCCTATTGTTAAAAATACGTTGACTAAAGGATTAATTTTCAAGACATTAACAGGCAATTCCAAAACTAGAAGGTTCAACCAGCTTAGATTAGGAATACAAATTTGAAGCCAAACTGGAACACACTAACATCTCTTCTGAAGTAATGTTAGAAAAATAAATCTAATTGCACTAAAGCTATAATTAAAAGCTTCTGGAGACCTAAACACTTCAGTATCGCAGATAAGTATTATAAAAAGTCATCATATATTAACTTTAACTATCTAGTTATTCCATACACATTTTCCTCATTTTAAGACACAGCAATAGATTATTTTGACTCCACAGCAACTAAACATAATTTAGGTATCAACCTTCATATGAACAAAGAAGCAGAACACAACGCGAACTTGAGAACCCATACATTCATTTCTGAAAGTTATTTTGCCTAAAGGAAACAGGCATGGAAGTTCTCTGAAGGCTAGCCTATTCCTATGAAATTCTCACAGTTGCCTCAGAGAAGGGAGAAAAAAAATATATGCAATATTTTTATAGCAACAGAGTTTAAGACATGCAGAACCTTTTAAATTTATTTTGTTTCTTTCATTGTGTTTTCATCAAGATAATTAATACAATTATTTCTGATAAGCTAAAATATCTTATTTAACAGTGACAAAGAAATATATTATCACCTTCTAAATAAAAAAGCTTATTTTTAAAAGCTGAATGCATTAGTGTTGTGAACATTCAGCAGTTTAACATTTTTACTTCATCCATATTTAATATTATGAAACTGTACAGACTCGGCAAGAGGGCTGATGTTGTAACAGTGATTTCCTCAGTTTACTTATGTATTGTTTTAATGCTCATTTTAATTTATATAATGAAATTAATTCTTACTGTTTCTGATGCAGAAAGCTGATATTACCATTCACAGACCAAATCTCCATCTAGTAACTAAAGTATTATAGTTAGAATACAGAATTTGGAACCAGGAAATAAACTCTATTACTCATTATATTATATACATTCTTTAGTGACAGCAAATCACTGATCATTCTCATGCCTTGATGTTCTGAGGTAAAAATCTAGAGTCGCTAGGTTTAGCTCATGAGTAGTACTAAAATTCTTTAAAATTCTCAAACAGAAGTTATGACAAACGTAACCATTCTTCTTGTTCCTTTCATGTGATGAGCACACAGTTCACAATGACTTCATTTACCCTCCATGTCAACACATTTTCAGGGTAGCTCCTTCTGATTACTGTTTCATGACCCATGCTGTGCTGTGCTCAGAGTAAGCATGTAAACTCAAGAAAATTCTCATAAATAAGAATATCTTACCCAGAGCTTAAATAACACCTAGGAAAACTGTTGGTTGTTTTTTTCTTTCTAGATTTCTACTGCCAAGTGTCATGTGTTGGAGAGAGAGAAAGCTAATGCTTATATGTGAACAGTTTTCAAGAGCATCCATATATAGTCAGTATTATAAATAGCTATTTTTATAACAGCACTGAACTGGCTTTTCATTTATATATAGAGAGAGGGGGTTTTCTGCATACAGAAATTATTTTCTTATTCTACCTTGTACTTGCACAGTCTTAGCTCTCCTCCCACTCACATAGTCCTGCTCCATACAACAACAGAAATAGCCACTGCTAGTGTCAAACCACGCTGGCACTCTAGTTAACTATACCAATGCTCCAATAATAGTTTCCAACAGACTAGCCCAAAACTCTTTATAAAAAGAAGTTCTCTCTATACTGACCATGCAATTTTTTACATTTTCCTGTAGCTATTCCACTAGTAAAAAAGGCTTATGAAATTGATATTCTCAACAGTTTTGTTAGGAATATAGAGCTACAGTAAACATTTCAGTATTTGAATCTCAAAGTGTATTTTTTCCTCATCATTACTAAACTAAACTGAAAGGATCTATGAGAACATTAAAATGGATCAGCAATTTCTTTGTTTCAACACTTCAAGTTTTGAAAACTAAGCCAGAGCAGATCAGCTACAACACTAAGAGGTTTGTTACAACTCTCGTGTTAAAGGCAGACAAAAGGAATCAAAACAAATTTCTAGTTTCAGCTTCCAGAAAGTTCAAATCTAAAACATTAAAAAAAATCTTTAACATACAACAACAATGGATTATGTATTTCATTAAAATCATTTCATTAAAAATCATTTCATTAAATCATTTCATTAAAATCATCAACATTCAAATAAAGTTAAAAAACAGGCATAATGCAAGTACTTTTTACATGTGTATTTTTGAATGATGGTAACTGCTTTCAACTGCAGGTCTAAGCACTGGCTGACATTAATTAAAAAAGATCTAGTTCCAAAATACGGTATAGCACTTGTTCCTTGCAGCACTTGACTGCTACAGCTTTAGATTTCTCCCCTTTCCTATAAACTATGGTCTTTCACCCATTGTAATATATAATCCAGTTTTTCTGCATGCCAGAGAAATCTAAGGGGCTAAAACACAGTGACAAAGATTTTGATACAATTTTGATTTAAATCCCTAAGTACTACAGTTTTAGGTAATACTGACAAACAAGGCCATACTCCTGAGAGTTATTCAATGCGGAGGCTTCTTTAGGCAGAGAGCTCTCTCCTTGCAGAACATCTTGCCAGAAGTACAAAGGGGGAGATTTTCCTTCCTATTGCCAAATGAGCAAAATGAGAGAAATCTTAACCACCCACACAACTAGAGGTAGCATTTAAGTCTGTACAATAGAAAAAGCCAATACTTCTATTATTCAATCCACCTATTAAAATGGCGCTTCGTGTTTCTACTTCAGGCAGGTATATTTTATAAAAAGCTTGCTGCTTTTTTTCCCAACTGCAGATCTCTTCACTGTTAAGTCAGAGCACACACACACATACACTAAGACAAGAAAAATCTTAAAGATCATGTTGTTTTAGGCAAACCCAACAGATTATGTGAAATGTTAGATTTGACACCCTTACACTGAGGTCTGGGAGGGAAAAAAAAAAATAGTGAAGTGTCCTCATAGATAGCAAAGTGAAGTGGGAATTGTAGATTGTACTAGCCAAGAAACCATTATCAACTAGCAATATACAACTTGATCACTCATTATACTGGAAGCTGGCAGTGCTCAACATCTCCGAAAAACAGCAGAGAGGCATGAGGACAACAAAAGAAACTAACAGGACAATTTAAAACTTCTCTCCTGCAATACTGCAGAACCTGAAGGCCATTCATGACCTGCATCTCATCAGTATGCCAATGGATTTTCCTAGCCCTCCTCTGTTTTATATTCTCTCACAGGCTATATGAGACGTCCCAAAGCTTTGCTAAATAAAATGTATTTGCAATAAATACTAACTCTTCCAGGTATGACTGTAGACTAACGTGTTACCACCTTGACAAGTCTACTGAGTAGAAGTCAGGTAATAGCTTCCCTCACCCGAGGCACAGCACACAGGAATTTGCATGATCATTACTAATTTCACTACGGCAGTTTCACGCTGTTGCTGTTTCAGACAGCTACCTGCCGCAGCAATGGTAGGCAGTACACCAGGCAGACAGAAGGAGGATCTCTGAGAGCGAGGCTGGAGTAGTTCAGCAACAGCACGCAGAGCCCTCACATACACCAAGAGAATGGAAGAGGAACAGAGCTTCTTGCTCCTCCAGCCCAGGAAGAGCCATTGCTGCAAGCACACAAAACCCTGCTTGAAAAAATCCTTTTCCCTTCCGTACGTTCAAGTCCAAGGATAGCAACCGACTCTTCCCTGCTCACCGACCAATACAGAAGATGAAACCTGAGAGCAGAATCGAGGAATAGCCCGGCAACGGGAACCCCGGCATCCCTCTTCTTCTAGCAGCTCCAACTGAGGAACAGCCTTCTCTCCTGGGTGTTGTCCCCTCTGATGCTCTCCATCACCACCTACCTACCTGATAACAACTAGTGTATTTTCTCATAACTGGCACAGAAAACGCACAAGCCCAGCAACACTGCCACTGATTTAAACCAAAACCCACACAAAACCCCCAGAAAAACACTCCCTCCGCCGAATCACAATAACCTAAGGAGTATCTTTTCAGAAAAAGCCACAAGCCCTTCCAGGCAGACGGAAGAGGGGAGAGCTAACGCAAGACAAGGAACACGGGCGGAATCCCACGGGCGGAATCCCACGGGCGGCCCCCCCCCGCCCGCCTCCCGGGGCACCTCAGTGAAACCACGACCAGCGGGACCAAGGAGGGGCCGCGCCCGCGGGCTCTGCCCCCTCCCGAGAGGGGCGGCGAGCGGACACCGCGCCGCCGCCAGACCCCGCCAGGCACGGCGGCCTCGCCCCCCCGGCTCCCCGCGGGCCGGGCGCACCTGGGCTGCGGAGCGGGGCGCGGCGCGGCGCTGCCCGCCGGCGGAGACACCCACCGGCCCCGCGCCCGCCGCGGCAGCGCCAGGAAACGGCTCCCGGCGGGATGGGGGGAGGGTGGGCGTCGGCCGCCCAGCGGCGGCGGGGGCGCGAGCGGCGGGGGTCGCGCGGCTGGCCGGCAGCGGAGGGGAAGGGACGGAGCCGAGGGGAGGGGGTGAGGCGCAGGGCTGCCCCGCCGCAGCAGCAAGAGCCCGGCAGCCGGGAGGTGACAGGTGAGGGCGGCGGAGGGTAAGGGGCCACCTCCCGGCGCTCGCCCGGCCCCGCGCAGCTCCCCTACCTCCGCTCCGGCGCTGCCGCTGCTCTCGTTACACCCGGCGGCGCGCGCTCACTCGCCCGCCGCCGCCCCCTCACTCCCGCTCCCCCGCCCGCCGCGGTCCCTCCCTAGCGCGGCGCTCAACCGACACCACTAGCCGTCCGGCCCCGCCCCCAAGTCCGCACTGACACCTCCTCCCACCAGTAGCAGAGGAGCGAGCTGGCCTCAGGCCACGCCCACACCCTCCTCGACCAATAAGAGCTAGCCATGATCCTTCCCCTCCGCCCCCACTGGCACCGCCCCCAGCTCGGCACCGTTCGGTTGGCTCGCAGCTGCCGAGCAACGGGCGCGGGGCTGCGGGCGGCGACGGGGCCGGGGCCCTGGGGGTCGTGTCGGGGGAGAGGCGGCGGCGGCAGGCGGTAGCCGAGGGGAGGTCCGGCTGCAGGAGAGGCGGCAGCAGTCATGAGTGACACCGCTGCTGGCGGCGCAGGCAGGTGGAGGTGCGGGGGGTCAGGCTCCGGTAGCAGGGCAGGGCCGTGAGGGACCTGGCCCTCCCTGGACAGGGAGGGGGCAGGTGGCTTCTCGTTCGGGGGATTTCGCCTAACGGATGGGCTTTTTTTTCTTATTTTCTTTTTTTTTTTTTTGGCATGGAAACTGGTCCACGCCCCCGGCACGCAGAGCCGTTAGTCACCCGTGTGCGGAACGGGGAGGGGGGGGAGAAGGGCCGTAGGAACTGCTGCTGCTTTTGCTGGATGGATGGAGAGAAGGGCAGCGGGGATGTTAAAAATCAGTACCTCCTTTTTTCTCAGATCAGCTCTTGAATCGGTGAAAACGCCTCCAGCACTCAAGCATTTCTCCAACCTTTACAAAACCATAATTTCGGCTTGCATATTCTGTTGCTGGTGCCTGTAACGTTTGTGCTCTCCAGCTTTGCTCACCCAAATTAAAACTACAGTTAAAAACTAAAGCCACTTTCAGCTGCCACTTTCAGGCAAACATCGAATATCAGACGCATCATGGCAAAATGCAGTTCTGCAAGTTATGGATGCTTGAACTTGGCTCCCATTTTCTTGGTATGCTTCAATGGTTATTTAAATTAGAAAAATCTTGTGAAGCCCACTGGACATAACATGCCGCAGGACTCAGTGATGGTTGAGTATTGCTAATCTAACACTAACCAGAAGTATAGTTCTTTTGTAAGGATATGAACCTTAAAAAAATCTGCGCAGACAGATAACAGAACTTAAGGCATTGCAGTGCATAAAAATCAGGCTCCTCATTTTCATTTGTCGTTCCACACAGACTGCTTCATGAGCCTTGGGGCACTTAAGTGTTTTAGTTTGGATCAGGGATGCATTTTTGAAGTAAATGCTGTCATCATCTCTGCTTACAGTGCTTTGATTCACAGTGTGGAGTGGTGTTGGAGTGCATGAAGTAGATCCCTTTTGGATGAAGCTGAACTGGCAGAGGTGCACCAAGCGTGCACCTAATGCATTCCAGCCACAAATGAGCACTCAGTGGGACTCAAACTGAACTAGCCAAACACTAGGAGTCCCTGAAATGTGTATAGCTTGGAGATCAGGCCCTCAGCACCAGCTGTTGCACTCGACAGGTCTGCTGTTAGGTCTTGGTGCTTGCCAGTGTAGTCAGACTTGGAGCTTTGTTGTTCAGAAGGAAGGTCCCAGAGGATTTCTAATGTAACATCTGAAAGACCTGATTCATGGTTCACAGCAGGCAGTCAAACTGATCTCCTGAAACTTTGATGCTTAAAAGTCTGCCAAAACTCCCAGTTTGTATATGGATCTTCCCATATTGTTGTGTCAGGAGTACATCACATCATCCATAGCTATAAGGATAACCTGAAGTTCAAGATGTGATGCTGTTGTCCTAAGGGTAGAAAATGTGGTACCAGTGTTGCTACTCCAGATATTGTCAATGGCTTTTGTGGTCCTTAATTATCCCCCTATGCCCGTAACTGATTCCAGGATAGAAGGCAGTGGTGCTACAAGTTAAAAATTAAGATAAATGACTGGGTAATGCTTTAATGCTTAAAAATAACTAAATGAATTTCCAGTAACATACGCTAGCAATTAAAACAATTTTTTTCTATCAGTGTATCTTGTCATTTTAATATGAGGCCAGATTGTAAATGATGTAGTACATGTTGAATTTTTGTGAGAAGGCATAGACAGAACCACTGCTGTGGCAAAATCTGAGCAGAGAACTGTGGATTTTTTGTTACGAACTACACAAAATCAATTTCCTTTTCCTACAGTGCTTCTCACAAGTAACCAGTTTCACATGCTAACATGATGTAGTTACTCTTTTTACTGAGATCTGCGTTCTTTTGTTTCTCATAATAGGGCATGTGATAGAGAAGACAGAATACTTTATAATAAACTTTAATCTTGAGCTTTGCTTCAATAAGGACAGCAGTCCATAATTTTACATGCCTGAAATCAAACATCATAGCTCACTTGTCTGCTGGGTTTCTTCAGTATTCATCATAATATTTTTCTCCCTTGTCTTGTAGTCATAAGAGAAATGTTAGAGTACAACAGATTTTTGTTTACTGCATCCAAAAGTTTAAGGCTAATTTCACTCAACTAAGAAGATGGAATTTTCTAATGTGAACCCTTGCAAATCAGGCATGGATGTGGAGGCCAAGCCCTTTTTTTGTGACATGCACATCATGGTCTATAATAGAGATTTTGTTTTGAGAAGTTGGACTAGACTCCACCAAGTCACTAAAATAAAATACAGGGAAAAATATGATTTACCAGGTAGAACAAGCACATATGACTCTGAATGCAAATAAGCAGCACGTCTCATTCATAACAAGATACCATTTTTAGACATTTTTCCCATAAAAAGGAGGGGAAATGTGCAAGTTTGGGCTACCTAAGTGTTTTTTCCAGGCACTCCTAAGGGGGCTGTGGAGTGATCCAGGCCAGAGACAAACACTTGAAGGCAGCAGCCAGATTGTCTGGGCTTCCTTTTTTGGTCCCACAAACTAGCTGGCTCAGTGTCAGGCTGGCCCTCCAGTGCAGATCAGAGCAGTCTGATCTGTTCTGCTGGAAATGGCGTGAAGTGCCAAGTCCTACACGTGTCTTCTCTAGGAGCGCCTATGAGTCATTGTATCAGCTAGGCATACAGGCAGCTACTAGTTTGATGGCGAACCAATGCAATACAGTCTCAGTAGGAAAGAACTGCTTACCCACTGCATCCGTATCAAGCCACTGACACTAAGAGCCAAGCAGGAATAAATTTGATGTAAGCATCAGTGGAAGTGGATGGCAAGAAGATACTGAGTAAGTAGCATTATCCATACGGTTTAGACAGGTATAAATATAAATACATGGAGCAAGATACTATCACAGCTTTTTAGAAGAGCTTTTAAACAGGCAAAAATCAATGGGAGCTTTGCTTAGCTGAAAAGTGCAGAAATTGGCACATGGATAGGAACAGATTATTCATTTATTCTTTCTTGCAGTGACATTTCATTACATACAGAAGAAACAAAAACCATGAAGAAGTGAATAGATATTGTTTCTTTCCTAGGGCCTTGAGAGAAAACAATGCAACAAAAGGGAGTGATGCTGGTTTTATTATTATTCTCTACAAACTGGCTGTTGCTTTCCCAGGAACCAAGCTCTCAGTTGAGCAAGCAGTAATTCAAAAAGAATTTTATCATGAATTTCCTATAGAGCGTTGCATATTTAATATGTGCAATAAAGGCTGACAGTCACAATTCTCAGGTGGGACTTTGCTATAACTGCACTCGCATCCTTTTACAAAGCTTTTCTTAAAATGTATATTTTAAAATGTGTAATTTGCAAGTATTGTTCTTGAATGGGATCGTTTCATTTTGAACATTGGGCTCGTGATCAAAGAGTTATGGCTTTATTCCTCCCTGTGCAATCATTTCCATGCAAGGGCTACAAACCAATTTTTTCCTCCTCCATTTGGTGGGTGCTGCAACCATCCTTCACCGAAATGGCAAGTGGTTCACTCCACAAGATTTGCCTGATATGGGTGTTTGTGGGGATTCAATAAGGATGAGGGGTTTTTCCGCATCCCCACCACCAAACTGCTAGCTGGGCTGCCCAGCACTTCTAAGCCAAACAGAGCCCTTCCAGGAGGGGGGAAGTAACAGAAGAAATGGTGCTTGGTCTGTAAGAAATAGTTTTACTGTCATATTTAACAAGACTTGTTTAGGCTATGAAAAGTACCAGTGATCTAGAGCTTACCTACTCTCTGCCTCTTAGTTTAAAAATAGGTTTTCTGTGCTGCTTAGCCACCTGCTGTATTCTCCTCTTATGCATTACCACTGCCCTTTCTTCTGGCTTCCTAAACATATGTGGGTAGATTGCAAGATACACATTCTGCTTTTACAGAGCCAGGACCCAGCCTAATTATAACCTGCAAAATCAGGATGTGACTGTTTTGACTTGCAGAAGGAAAGATGAATAATTGAGTTGTTGACATTTAATTTCTGTAGATATTCTGAACTGGGTCCACTTTTTACTGTAATTTATTGTGTTTATGACAGTGCTGATACCTGATGAAAACAACCTACGCATGCAAGCCATCATTTGCATTGTATTTTCCGGTGGAGTAAATTGACTTTTAGCCAAGTAAAACCACTTTTGTTGTTCTTTTATGATTCTAAAGTCAGTGTGTTTTCATAACTTCTCCATGACAAGAAAATAGTACACAGAATAAAGTTAAATAATATTTCTTTCCAGACTACCGTAATTTAGACAATCTGACATTTCAAAGAACTATACATCTTTATTGCAATAATAATGACCAGTTATGGTTAATGGATTTCATTCATCCTAATATCTCTTACTGTGTGTAATAGGCACCTTCAGTGTGCATGTAGGTAGCTTTGCCCATGAGGTGTTTCATCCTTGAGCATAATTCATAGTTTTATGTCAGCATTTGGTTGGAACAAGACGGGGTAAGATGACACGATTGCAGGGTGGCTTTCTGTCGCAGTAGTCTGTGTCTTAAGCTCTGAGGGCAATTCCTGTATGTCTAGACCCATCAACGTGGCAGTCCTCAGCTCATGTCAGAATAATGGTACTGACATACATCATTATAGTCTCACAGATCACATCGTCTTCTACCCCTTTTTTCCTCCGTGGAGCTCTGGTGTCCCTAGCAATGATGTAAAAATGAAAACAGATTAGATAGCATAGCTCACATATTTTTCTGGTGATTATTTTCTTAAAATCAGTTTTGTTTTCAGAGCATTTGTATCTTTCCATAAACAGTTTCCCAAAGGATGCCCCTCTCATATTTAAATACTCTCTTTTCCTTCTCTGTCTGACTTCTCCCTCGTACTCTCTTGGTTGCATTTAAACTTTACTTACTGACTATTGTTTTCACCTATACCAGCAGTATCCCCCACTTGGGGTTCTCTTGACCTATTTTCTAAGAGAATAGGTTTCCATAGGAAAGAAGAATCACCCTTCCTCTCTAGAAGAATTAGAATTTATTAACTGTCTTACTAAGCCAAGCCTAATGGAGAGCCCATGCCGCTACATTTAGCATCTGTATACAGAATCCCAAAACTTTATGTATGAAACAGTAAGATATGAAATGTTGCATCTAGGCTGACATTATCCCACTAAATGTAATCTTCAATTAAATCAAAGATATAACTTGATTTTAACGTATTTTTAACAAGGGAAAAGATGTGTATCTTTTTTGTAGCCTGACATACAGAAGATTGTGTTCTAAAATACAAATTTACATATAGCACAGAGAGAGGGGTTGCACAACAATATCACCACAGTTGAGACGTTACAATTTCTACCTATTGTAACATGTATTATCATCACTGTTGTACTTAGAGTCCTACTCTTGGACAGAATTCTTATTTAGGTGGATCAGGTGTTGTACAAACACAAAATAAGAAGATGATCCCTGCCCCAGAAACCTTACAATTCAAGAGGGAACAGGTGAGAGAGTATTGGGAAAGCATGAGGTAGTTCACACAGCATGACAGACAGTTACCTAGACTTAACCAAATCTGTAGCATCATGACAGAGGTGAATTTCAAATAGAGATTTTTAAGGAAAATACTGAAGTGGCTTTGTTGATGTTTACAAGAAACTTGGCAAGAGCACGTGGGAGCATTATGGGAGATAATGTGGATTTGCATACCTGGAATTTTAACAAGCAGATGATAACTATCATCCTGGGTAGGCTGGATGTAAGAGCTTGAGAGATGGTATGGTGGGGATAGATTGCAAATGGACTTGAAAATTAAGACAGCATACACTGGTGCTGTAAAGATGGGGAGAACAAAGAAAGGATTGTAAGAGAGGAAGGTTTAGAACTTACCATCTCCCTGAATGATGATGAATTATTAAGGTAGTGCACAGCAAGGGTAAGGAAACAGATGTTGCAGCAATCAATGTGTGGCATAATGAAAATTCGGATGAGTTTTTAGTATGCAGATGAATGCAAAAAGCCTTCTACTAGAAATGTTAGAAGAAAGTCTTGTTAGGATTACGGCATAATTTGGCTATGAGAAAAAAGATGGAGGTGGAAAGTGCAGATAAGTGGCAGGCTAGCTATGATTTGTCACGGTGACTGCAAAGGAGAGGCAACTGAAAGTGTTGTTTTGAACATACTGTTCTTGGGGTCATGTCCCTGAAGAACAAATCTGAGCCAGATTTTTTGAGACTTTCCTTTGAATAAAAACAGGCAGATCTGGACTGAAGAGATGAATATTCAAAATAATAACTAAATCATCATAGGGTTAGATCATCATAAATGCTGGAGGTGGGTCTTGAAAGAACTCCAAATGACATGAAGTGGTAATGGACAGACACACAGAGGGAAAACAAAAAAAAAAGACAGTCACAGAAACTTAAGGAGGACAAGGTTTCAATGATGGATTATTATTTTTCAACTTTGGTTCATTTCAAAACCAATGAGAGACATAGGTAAGAGCAGATTATGTTGTGTCTAAGGGGAGAAGGCTAGTTTACAGAGGTTCTGGGATGAAACTGCAGAAGAGGTATGTCTAATGAGCTTGGAGATGGGAAAGAGGAGCAGAGCAGCCTGTAGCTGGTGAGAAAAGGGGATCAGAAAAAGAATGTTTTTGGTGGGAGCGTGAGAACTGAAGGAGGAGTGAACAACAGTTTGCTCAGGATGGAAGAACTGAAGCAAACGGAGGAGTTGGAAGAGAAATTCTTAATATGTGACATGGAAGAAGGAAAGGAGTTACAGAAAAGCAAGTGATGGAAAGCAGATGTCTTCATGTGGAAGACATTGGTGAGATCCCAATGTGGAGAGTGAAGGAGATGCAGGAGCAGGGTAAGAGGGAGGATGATTCAGGGTAGCAAAAAACCTACTTGAGATGACAGATGTTCTCCAACTGGAGAATGGAGAATTACTTAACTAGGAAACTGGAAGAACTGAAGATGGATAAAACAAACTTGCAGTGAGGAAAGACAAGTCTTGGGTGACAAGGTTGAAGAGTGAAGCAGGCTGACAATTAACAACAATCCTTGAGATAGAAGGAGAAAGGAAAGAAGAAATGTGGGAAAAGAGAGGGGAGACAAATACTGATAAATACCAATGACCTGGAAATTGTGGAAAGACTGAGTGACAAAGCATGAGGGAGAAGAAGACCTTAAGTATGAAGCTGAAAGATATATGATCATTGTTTAAAAGGGAGGAACACAGCACCAGAGATCTGAGAATATGGCTGATGAAAATCAATGCAAGACAGTAAGCTTCGGTATAGGCTGAGCTGAAGGAGGAATGTCGACTGTACACTGAAAGGAGACGTGGGACTCTTCAGCAAAGGGATTGGATGGATCAGCAAAGACTTATGTGAGATATGGTGAAAATAAAAGAATGCCTTGTGTTGAAATCAAAGAACAAGGCTGAAGAGAACTGCTGCATGGAGAGCAGACAGCAAGAAAAGGGCAGGGGGAAGTGGAGAAGGGTCGTATTTAATGCTGCTAAAAATGGAGAAAGAGTATAAGGGATGTAGCCAGGGAGGAGAATAGGCAGGGAGAGAGCAGAAGCCCAGTGTGACTGCCGTGAAACGAAGCTGGGGGGAGAAATGCATGGAAGAGAGAAACCTCTGAAAGAGAGGGAAGAGAAACAACAGGATCCAGGACTTGGTGAGGCTGAAGGGAGTGACATATGAAGAAGTCATGGATGACAAGGGTTCTTTACAGAGACAAAGAGAGTGGGAGGAAAGAAGGGTGTGGGTGTGAAATTTGAAGCTGTGAAACAAGGCAGGTAGAAGCAGCAAGAAAGGAAGATGTAGCATAAGGCAAGACAAAATTTTCAAACTTGAATGGTAAAAGGAATGGTCCTAAATTCTGTTTAGCCATCTCAGTAGAAAGTGGCTTTAAAGCATAGTCCCTCAAAACATTTTTCTCTTTTCTTTCCAGAGATCATCTCCAAATAGTTGCTCAGATGTGTGGGCTTTCCTCTAGGGAGGGCACAGGGAAATGAACTACTGATTCCTACTTTCTTCGGCTCAATGTGTTCATGAGGCTGGTGGAAAGGCTGATAGAAACCATATTTAACAAAGTAGCAGGTGATTGATTTAGCTGAGAGAAGGCATAGATGTTAACAGCGTCATTCCTAAACAAATTTAGATCTTTCTGTTTCATCACATTTGGCAGCTCTGGTTGGATGATATCTGTACTAATGCTTAATATGGACTTGAGCTTGAATGCAACCTAAATGGCTGAGACCAGATTTATTTCAGCAGTCTGCAGTGGAGGGCTCTGCTGCTTGATAACAGTGTTGGTTTCTATCTTAGAGACTTTCCTGTTTCTCCAGCTGCTTCTGCAAATTAGCTGGAACCATGAAAATTCTTTCAGTGTGAGCTTTGCTTGGAAGTGGATACCTTTTTCCCTGGACATGGGCCTTGCCGCTTCTCCGTGCTTCCATCAGCTGAAGTTTGGGTTTCTATAGAGAGCGCTCCATAAAACCATGCCTAGAGATCAAGGGGGAGCTTCCCCACATGAGCGCAGAATGCCCACTGGCTGAGCGAGTTCCTCCTAATGTTCCCAGCGGGCAGCCTTGGCTCCTGTGAAATTAAAAATTGTGTGTTTTTACATGCACTGCAAAGCTTCAGGATGGGATCCATCGCGCTCAAATACACTGCTCGCTCCTTGTAATAACTCAGCAACTGGGGTTCTTCAGGTGAAGGGGTTCTGCTCTCTCCTATATCAGGGAAAGGTCTTTTGATCTCACATCTTGCATGCTCAACAAGGTGCTCTTGACCAGCGTTAGTATTTCAGTCATGTCTACAAAAGAGCCTGAAGCTACGAAGCCTGTTTCCAAGATAAGCTTTCTCCTTCCTGTTTTTGAAAAGGGATTTGGTTGTTAGGCTCGAGGAGCCGCGGCAGACTCTGGTTCTGGTTTGTTTTCTAGGAATGACTAAGAGAGGAGGAGTTTGTACGGTCTGACTAAATTCTGATGACTTTGTTAGCAACCGCATTTCTTTAACTGTACATGAGCTTGCTGAAAGTATGTGTTTAATCTTGTAAAACCCTCCTCAATTTCTGATGTTGCTTCTCACACACGTCCTGTTATTTTCCCTTTTTAGCTTCAGTCCTTCCGTGTTTGACATACAGGCATTTCCAGGAATATTTTAAAATGGATTTTTTTCAACTTAGTAAACATATTACTTTCAAATATTTTCATTGTTGGCTAACATCTGAAGATTTATTGTTTTAAGTAAAACCCCTTGACCTCAGTTAAAAACAACATTTTTTTTTACTATATGAGCAACCAAGCTATCTTAAAAGTGAAATACATTAAATCAGAAAAAATGGAAAACTAATCTGGTAGACATTTTGCTTTCAAGTTATAGCAAGAAATGCAGAGAGAAGAGTTCAAATCTGGATCAGAATAGTGCATACGTGGGATTAAGGACTTGATTGGAGGCTGCATCAGAAAGAAGGTTGTGATTTGGGTCCTCAGAAGCAAAATAAAGCGCATGAAAGCTGGTTTTGGTTTAGAATGATAGTTGTCCCAGATTGGCTTCCCTGATGTGATTTCAACTGCATCCAACCATGACAGCGAATAGTTTCTTGTGTTTGATCCCAACCAAGAAACAAAGGCTTAAGAAAAAATTTGGATGTAAGGACTGGTACTCAGTGCTGCTGAAAATCTGAAGGCATAAGGCTTCAGTTCTCTATCGTGGACCACTCCCTGGTGAAACTCATATTATCCTTTTCCCCAGAACTGTATTGGAACTAGTTGTCCTGTACTGCAGTGACATCTACTGAAGGAAAGTGAAAAAAGCCTTAGGAAAGCAGCGTTGGCCTCTCTTAAACATAATGCAATCATCAAAGCTTGAATGTATTTTTAAATACTGAGGGGTTTCATATTTTTCCCTTTGAATATTTCAGAGCTATTATTATCTGATTGTTACTCAGCACTCATCATCACAATGTTTCCAGACTTTAAACAAACACATACCTAACTAATGTATGCTGTGGCTTGTTTTGTATGCAAATATTTAATTCCTGAAAGACGGTGTTTTAGTTTTAGTTCGTTCTCCATTTGCAAATGGAAGCGAAGAGATTTTTTCTCACTGAAGGAGGGGAGAGATTAGAATTAGATTGGAGATTAGAATTAGGGGGCTGGCAAGTAGACAAGGTGTTCAGACAGAGCTGGCTGCGACCTGAGTGCCTCAGCAGGTGGGAAGAGGTGGGAAGAGGCAGAAAGGACAAGGGGAATTGTCACTTCTGCTATTAAGGTGAACTGCTTGTATTTGTATTACATTTAGGTAGAGCACCTTTGATGATGCGTTTTCTTGATGCTCTTCTCTTGCCAGCAAGGACTGTTTTATACTGGAAATGAAACTGAACCCCCGTTTTTATTGACTAATGACTTGTGTTACGTACAGCTGGTTGTAGGGAAGATCAGCCTTGTTTGCTGGTGAGGGTTTGTGGTCTGTAGCTGCCCCACCTGGATACTTCCATCTCTTTCTTTCAGGGGACTGGATGATGGGATCTAACCTTCCTGCTGCTGGCAGCAGTGGCTGCAGGCCTCTGGATCAGGAGGAAAGTGGGATTCATGCCTGCTCCTCCACCTTCTGAAGCTGATAGCATTATGTCTTTTTGGTTGCGAGACCCATCTTGAAGGGATAGCTCCAAGCAGAAGAAATCCCATCAGTGTATGCATGTGTGAAACTATCAATGAACTAGAAAAAAGCATAATGGGGCTGCAAAATGTTGCTTGATTGAGATTACTGTTGTTTGAAAAAGACCCGAAAAGACTGATGGGAAGGTTTTATGGTTCTGCTCTCTTCTATATTTTTTTCTAGTCTCCCAGCATGCCACACTTACAGCCTATAATTAAAACAGCTTGCTGCTATTTGCATTCTCATGAAAGGAGCCTCTTCTAACATACCACTCTTAAATCTCCTATTTGATATCGAGTGAAATTTAATTTCAAGGCTTTCCTCTTTGCAGATCATTTAACTCTTAATGGCTTTTTAGCCTAAATCTATCTCTGCTTCTGCCTGAGTGTGCATGTCTCCCTCCCCCTCTCTCTGTCTCTCTTCCTCATTATTTGTTCACCTTTAAGCCATTCCAAAGCTATTGGAAAGACAGATTGCAAAGACAGAAGCCTGAATTTTGCTATTATGCTCAACAACTCTGGCATGAGTTCCTACACATTCCTATTAAAAATATGTCTGGAGCCGAAAACCCAGTGAGGGAAAAACGGGCTTCAGGCTGCTTATTAGTTAAAATGGTTCTGTATGGCACTATCTGCACATGGGAGTCATATTTATGGATTTAGATGAACAGTAAAAGAATAGTGCTTGGCATGATATTCTTGGAAGTGCTGAATTTAAGGACATATATAAAATTAAAATACTGTGCATATGCTAAGTGTTAGGTACTTTGTGCAATACAACTGAGCAAGGCATCCCTTAGAAAAGTAATAGCAGCAAAGGATGTCTAGCAAGTGGAATTTTCTGTTGATTCTCTCATTCCCTTCCCTTTCTTTCCTTCTCCTGACAGAAACAGATGGAATTTTATTATCTCACAATTACTATGAACTGAGACTAACAGCTCCTAAATTGGCAGTGAGGAGGTGGAAAGGTGTGGAAAAAAATAAAAACATGCAAACCCTCTGTAACAGACTGAACAGTGAAATATGGAAATAAACCTTGTCATATGAATTAACCATGACTGGCCTGTGGCTTGTGGATTACACCCAATATGTAATGATCCATCAGCTCTTCAAGTAATGTGTGTATGTTATAAAATAACACAGTTCTGTTGTCCTTCTACTGATGATTAGACCTTCCAAACTATTATGCAAAAGAGAAACAGTCATGTTATTTACCCAGTGTTGAGGCCTGCAAAAGTTTTTTTTGGCTTTGAAATTGCTGTTTAAGCATGGTCTATATGGAAGCCATCGACTTTCTTAGAACACTTCCTTTAGGTTGCTCTTTGCCCAGTTCCCTCTTTTCCCAAACTCTGTATTTTCTTTTTGTGACCATTTTCTTATTTTTTAAACTGTATTATTTAATTACGGGGGAGGGCACAATGGTAGTTTAAAGTTTGAAAATCAGTTTCAAATCTACTCCAGCTAGCTTATGGACATCTTCCAAGAAAGTAGCCACTTGACTTTCTTGTAGGCTAGTTCTGGAGATAGTCTGGATGTGCCCCAGGTGCTGGCCATGATAGGATTGTCTGACACATGCCCCAGGAGTCACACAAGGACTGTCTGTGCTACAGCTATCCTTAACTTGAGAAAGAAGACTTTCTAAATTGAACAGGTTAAATATCTTAACTTCTCCCCTAAGCAGGCTATATGGAAAGATGAGGAAATGAATATGCAGAGAAGTAGAAGCTGCTGAAATTCTATTTTGTAAACCTTGGCTGAGGTGTGTGGGGGGAAGGCCTGATCCAACACGCAGTTTTGTTCCTGAGGAGGATCCCAGTGCGGATTTCTGTGTGTGCGGGACCTGATCCCATGGCGGGGAACGCACACCGCCCGAGCCGGAGCAAGGGTTCCCCTTCAGCGTGAACAGGGTGAGGATATCCTCTTGGGCAAAGAGCAGGAAAGGAAGAGATTTTGTGTGAGGGAGAGAAAACGGGAAAATTATGCAAACAAGCATCACAAAAAGGGTCTAAATCGCAATGAACAGCACAGAGAGAACAAACGGCAGAGAGGACTGACTGAGGACATATAAAGCATGGACTAATTGACCTGGTTATTATGAGAAGCCAAAATTCACAACAGACTTCTTCCTTTTCCTGGGTTTAATTTGGTCTCTGATTAAGATGTTTCGGATATTCTGGATTTCCGAATTCCAACCCTGGCCCGTTACCACTGTGCCAGTAAGACAATACAATAGAGCCAAGGCTGGCAGCCGCTGTCATGCCTAGCTCAAGGAAGGAAAAGTGCCACCTTTTCTGAAAAAATGTGATGGCCTTGAGTACAGGCTCCTCACCAACTATCTTCACATACTCTTCGTCAGAAGGATTGGGGAGGGGAGGGCTCCTTTGCTCCTGAGGCACTTGACCTCAGCTACAGTTGAGGTACATTTCAAGCTCAGTTTTGGCTTTGCTACAGAACCAAGATCATGCTGGTCCCGAGTACTGGCTGCGTGTTGCTCTAAGATCAGTAAATTCATTTGGGTATGATGGACTTTGCAATTGCTGGTTATGCTTTGATATTGCTGGTTATGACCTGTTATTTCAAGAGCTGAAGGTCTCTGCGTTCTTGGTAGTGCTTGTATTGATCGTAACCCTCTCTAGAATTGATTATCAATGCCAAGTGATTAGGGTTGCTGCCTCTGGTCTGACATATGTGTGTCCCTTCCTCTTTGCACACACACATGCATGATTCAGGCTGATACTTAGCCTGCAGTGTAAAGCAATAGCCCCAGAGGCTGTCAGTGATTCCTTCTCATCACTGAGGAAGCTGAAATACGGAGGCTGCTGATGGTTACACACCTTAAGCTTAAGCAGAGCTTCCGGGAAGACGACTGTGAAGCATGGGATAAGAGATGTTGAGTACACTAAAATTATTCAGCTACATATTTTCTGCCAAGCGGACCCTGAAAGTTCTGGGAGGAATGCCAGAGTGGTGCTGGTAGATGAATGTTTCTGAGCCATCTTGTCCTTGACTGCAGGAAAACAGAAGTGTTGTTGGATCAGGATATTTTTTATAAGGCTACCCTCTCTTTGTTTTGCTTTTTTTCATATGGAGTCATGTTAAATACTGAGCCAAAAATCTTAAGAGTCACTTTCGATGGTGCCCTTCTTATGGAAAACCATGTGTCAGATTAAGCTTTTAGCTATGCAGTTTGCATAGATTGCACCTTATTTATTTCATGGTTACCTCATACCAGTATCATATGCATCTTCCTGGGTTTTCTGGGTTTCCTTTTTTCTGCTGATTCACTGCATACAGCACATTGAAAATGCTTAGTATCCTTGCAAACACGATTGGCCTGAGTAACATTCCATATATTGCGTGCTCATTTCATGGAAGATCCAGCTTCAGTCTGCCTTAGTGTTACAGCTGTGAAAGGTTTGGCCCAAGTCATATCTGAAACCTCCTTCTCGAGCATTTGCTCAACAGGATTCTGCACTATATGTTGTCTTGTATTTTCGACTTTTGCACCTGTGCCTAAAGGCAGTGGCTATTGAAAGTTGTGCCATGGTGACTCCTTTATGCAGAACTGGCCTCTGAAATATGGCTTGTTTGATTCTCCCAGCTATTTTTCTTTACCTAAAAAGTTAAAAATTACTGCCACAGTTGCATTATGATTGTTTGAATTACAGTCTTTGCTTCTGGTAACATTGATGAGGTTGGAATATTTCTAGATAATGATTGCTACGCCCTTTTCAGCACCTTAAAAGTTCCTCCTGTTATTATTGTCATTATTGTTGTTGTCATTGTTGTTCTTACAGTTCTAGAGCTTTCTTTTCTGTTCAGCACAGCCAATGCAGAGACACTTTCATTTTATATCTGCCATTTTTTCCGACATTGTCACAGGACGAATTCTTTCTATTTGACTTCAATATCTTACACTGGATTGATGTTTTTGATGCTCTCTTTCATGCCTCACTTCTAATAATTGTAACTGCACCTTCAATGAAACACTCATTTCACATCAGCTTCTTATACTCCAGCAGGATTTTGCAGTGATGTAGAAAAATAGTCTAAAAGCTGTTAAATATTGTCCAAAATAAAAAAATTTTAGTTCATTTTTGAAGCATTTTCCAATTTTTGATCCCTGTGAGAACTAAAGTAGCTGAACCAAGTATATGCTAAAATATTAAGCATTTTTCTTCTGTAATATATTGCTATGTGAACAGGGGGAAGAAAGTATGCAGGAAGTGCTGAACACGTAGGAGTCAGTCAGCCCGTAGTAATAAATGTCCCACTTAATCTGCACAATGCTGGATTTAAAGTAATTGGTAAGAATTCTGGATTATATACCACATTAATAGTTCTAAACAGATATATCTTTATCTAGGGTTTGCAGATTTATTTGAATATGCTGGGTATGATGCTCTGAGTTGAAAGCAGCCCATTCGCTTAACAATAGCTTCAGAAATGGAGCCACGGCTGAAGGACAGAGCTAAATGTAAGGTACCATCTTCTGCTGAGTGGTGATGGCAGCTGAAAAGCCCATGTAGAATTAGGGGACAGCAAAACAAACACTGGTATGTGATAGAGCCAGGGGGCTTTATCGGGTTGCTTTTGGGAAAGGCAGGCTTGGAACTGTGGAGGAGACCAGCTTCCTCCTGCATTCAGGGCAACAGGGCTGTGCAAAGAGCCTCTGTAAACGGCACCAAAGATAGCACCAAAGAAATACCCATGTAATCAATGACTGATGTAATTAGCATTCTTCCTAGTGGAAACACCCCATAAAGCCCCACATACTGGCTAGCCATGTGATTTAAGGGACAGTGAAATGATTTTGCAACCCTAAGAATGAGTGCAGCACATCATTATACACAGACTATCTAGGGAAACCATGAAGTGTCTTGATAAATATAAAAGTGTTGATATATATGGAAATCTACCATGGCACATAAACTTCAAATGCAGCTAAAGGAAAAAAAAAACCCATATATAAATCTACCTTTTTTATGGGTTTGCTTATACTCAGACTGAAGGTAGACTGAAGGTGGGGTCACCGGGACCTGTAACATCATGCATGTCAGGGCTGATGTTACGTGGGAGTTGTTCAGAGCAATGTGATTCAGATTCAGTGTTATCTGAGGCCATGTTACCATAGTCCTGACTCACAAGAGAGAGAAAATTAATTTGGGCTGGATCCTATTATTCTCCCTGTGAACGTGTCTTTGTTGGAATATATGCCTCTTTTTGATCAAATTCAGTATCTGATTTTCAATGCAGTCCTAGTTTACCTCTTTTTTTTAAGATGTGCTAGGCTAGAGTGGTGGCTTTCCAAAGTTGCAAAACAAAACCAGCAGTTCTTCTCAATTCTGTTCAGTCTGCTGCTTTTTCCTTCTGCTGGGACATATACCATCTCACAAGAGCTTGGAGCCCAATCTTCAGGTTCAGTGTTTACTTTTCTGTTTCCTGTGTAACTACTTTGGCTTTTAGGAGTAAGGCAATTTTATGTCCTCCTGCTATATTTTCTCTAGACCATTGTTTCCTTAAGCTACTGAAGCACTGAGAATGTGCACAAAAGGGTCTTTGATTTCATTAAAGGGCAGTACATGACTTTAATTATAAAAGAAGAGAAACATCATCACTTCTTTGTGTCATCTCTGTGCAATAGTCATTTCTCCAAATGCCTCAGGCATCTTGGAACATCCATTTGTTAAACTTGGCTCAACAAAGAATTCTAGGGCATCATTTTGCAAAGGATGTTTTATTACTGAGTTAACATCAAGAAACATCGAAAATAAAGGTTCCTGACTTTGTATATTAAAATAAACTGAGTTTACAGTCTCTTCAGTAGTGAAAACTTTCTGTCTTCAAAAGGAGTTTCCTGTGACCAGGACTGGATAGAGTAGTGATACATGGATGGGGACAGTGCAGTGGCATTACTGTTTTCCCATCCCATGATCGCAGAAGCACTATTTGGGTGTTACAGCTCTCTCTTTGTCCTTCGACATCTCTCCTTTAAGTATCTCCATTGGCTCAGATGAGAAAAGTCAACCAGATAAATCACAGCTGTATGCTATTCTGTGGTGGGCTCTCTTCAGCTGGAAGCATAAAACACCCTTAAAATGCGGGCTCAGGTCCACAAGAAAAATTGATCACAGTCCCCTTGATTTTTATGGGCTAATGTCCTGGCACACTTCCAGTATGTGTGGGATTTTATAAATGTATTTAAGGGACAGCTTTCAGCCAAACATTATGAATTAAAAGGGTACTGTAACTCCACTGCTGCTGTGGTGTGTCTGACCAGAGCAGCACCGCAGCTAGCTGGCCATGGCCAAAACAGTGGCAGATGGCATGAATACAGCAACGGTGCCATGAACTGCAATGGTTCGCTGTGAAGACAAGCCAGGGGCATAGAAGGCCCTATTCCACACATGGAAACATGCCAGTTTGTAAATGAAAAACAAACAAAAAAGTGGGGTTTTTTAATCTTCAAATGATTTACGTGACCATACATGTTCACTGGTTATCACAGGGCTGGTGGCAGGGGACTGGGGAGGAGTGGACACTTTTGTGAAATCTTTTGGAAATCCAAAATAATTAAATTTTTCATTGTGACCAAGTAGCTGTAAGGAGGACATTAGTAATTTGCTATTTGTTTGCAAGAGTAGTCTGGTAGAAAGATAATTTTTAGCCCAACAAAGAGAAAGAAAAAAAACCTCCTCAAACAAAGTCTGTCTGTGCAATGGAATGACATTAGCTAAGTAATCCATGTCTTGTCAGTGTATTACCCCAACTTGTTCTTCATTTGTCACAGTTAGTAAAAAAGGTCTTTGTCTTGTGCAAATAAAAAGACATTTGAGTACTTCTAAGTACAACTTTGAGAGAAAAAATATTTGCTTGAGACAAACAACTGTTTTGTGACAAAACTATTGCAGGTGAAAAGAATGTAAAAATCTAAGCAATGTGTCTCTGGTGTATAAATAAATGCCCTGTAACTGTCTTTGCTAAAAGTGGAGGTAATGGTGTTGAAACAATAGACTCCATTGAAAAATGAAATCCTGTAAAGTGATAAATGTGTAAGGTCAGCTGAACTATTTGAAAGTAAATCATTTTTCTTTCCTTAGCTACTGGCATCTTTAATCTGAGAAAGAAGACATCCAGAAATTAACTCCGTGTGTTCCACAGAGGTAGGAGAAGACCTACAACAGGTATAGGATCACACCTGCCACTTCACTTAGTGGGAACCCCTTCAGTACACTGCCTCTTGACTGGGTTAGACAATTCCTAGCACAAAAATGTCCAAATTGTGTTCAGACACGCTCAGCTCCTGCTAAGACAGTTTCACACAGATGGCTGGCAAGACTGATGAGACCGATGCATTTCTGACCAGCTTGCAGCCAAGGGGCTAATACTTCACATTCCTTTTGAGAGGTTGGGGTCCTTTAAACAGGTAACAGGCAAAACTCCTCTTGTATGCACAAAGAAATGTCAGATCAGTGGGCCCAAATCCCAGCTGGAGCTCCCATCTGGAGAGGAGAGCGCTGACCAGTAGGTAGTTACAGTTTAGGGGTGCTTTGACTGCTCATACAGCTCATACAGATTGCCATAACAGGCAAAAGTGGCTAACAGCCTTCAACGGGCTGCGCACACCAGGAGCAGAGCACAGATTTAGCGCTGCAAAACTAGTATTGCATCTTATTTCATCTCAGCTTACACGGTCATATGGTGTACTCATGCCATACTTTATCCGTTTCTCAGTTTTCATTTCACCTTCCAGCCATTCCCAATTCTGATCTCTCCCAGCTCCCTCCAATTTTATATATATTCTACATATAAAAAATACTATGTGTGTTATACTGTGTATACATATATCCCATACGTACATATCTATGTAGCACTGCTGCTGTTCCAGGCAGCTGCAGTATCCTGTTGTAAAGAATCTTCCACCCAAGCACGTAAGTCAGTAGCGGAGCTCAAGGATCCTTATTGCATGTATAGAAACACTCCACTTGTGATGGGAACATCAATCTCTGCACCAACAACTGGGTGGAAGCACAGAGGGTTTAATTTGAAAAGGTTTTGGCTCTGTCTCTGTGCTCATATCCTCCTCTACTTTGAATGCATGAGAATTTTTCCATTAGAGCTTACTTTGTGAAGTTATTTTGGGAATAACTTCACAAGGACCTGAACAAGAATAAAGACATAGCACAAGAATAGAGACATAGACAGTGAAAGAATAAAGACAAAGCTGTTAATGCCAAGTGTGTAAGAACTCACTTACACTCACAAAAAAGAACTACTAGAAAAAAACCCACTATGTTCTGATAATATTCAGATATTTGATATCTTACTTCTTATGCAACTCATTTTCTTTACATCCCTGGTGTTTCCATTAGAAATATGATTCTCCTTCCCTGCCTCCTGTTCAGCTGGTATTTTGGTCATGACAGTTTTTCATCTTTAAGAACAAAGGAATTTTTGTACTTTAGAAGATCAGAGGTTCGTGCAGTCCCATGACTTTCCTCTGACAATGACAACCCAACTGATTGCAAAAAAAGTACGAGCAATTGTTACAGGCAAAAAAAGAATTTTTTTTCTTACCCTTAGCAGCTGTCAGCTGCAAAAGAAAAACCTGAAGGGATGCTCCCTATTTAAAATTATCTCTATTATTATCATCATAAGATGGTCAGGCCTCTTTTAAACTCTACAGGTCTACTCCTTTGTGATATCCTCTTAACTCTTGATAGCAATGTTATATTGAGGTAAGGGGTTTCATAGATTATTCTATTTTAACTCTTCACATTTCCTCATATTCAAGTTCAGTGTATGTTCTTATGTTTGGAATGAAAGACTATATGAGTTTACATTCTTTGTATTTTTTTCCTTTTTTTAATATTTATTTATTGCCCCTCATTCATCTCTACATTAAGCAGCCCCATGTATATGGTCTCTCCATGTACAAAAGTCTCAAGAGAATTTCTAAGTTGTTTCACCTGTTTTGGAAATAATTTTATTTGCATTGTTTTGAGATGGAGAGGATAAAACTAAACACAATAGAAAATATACCTCTGATTTAAATAACGCTTGTATATTGTCAGTGTTATTTTCGAGGTTGCTTATAGGCCTTTCTTGATAATGATCCTTTTATGCAGACAATTCCAAAGCGTAGCAGGATTTGCCTTAGGGACCATTGGCATCTTTGACCCTTTGTTTGGAAATGTTTGAAAAAAATACCTTAGGCAGAGAAAGTATTCCTAACAAGTTCCTGAGAAGTATCTGTTTTGCCTAAGAGTGAGTGCATATTATTTTAGCAGTTCCACCATTTATTTTAAAACTCTCTGAATGTAGCATTTAACCCTGAGGACTTGTACTTCACTTTATCCTGCTGTTTCAACACCTCTCCCTCCGATCCCTCAATCTTCATCTTTACTACCTGGAGGTAGAACAGAAATGGTGTAGGGCTATTCTGACATTTTCTTACTGTTTCTACCCTCCTTCACACCTCAACTTTACTCATATTCTCGTATTTTTAACAAAGAACATTTATATAATCTTTTTTTTTTAAATATGTAACACAAGGGAAAATCTTGTTAAAATGAAAAGCTAGCTAAAATAGTTGAAAAGCTTCATTTCTTCACCCAAATGCTGAAAGCTGAAGGTAAGGTGGTATATATATATATATAAGAATATATATATCTTTGTAAGAAATACTTCAACTGCCATATCATTTCTTATACTGACAAACTAAACTATGTATTTGTTGAAAGTATTTCATGGTAATGTTTTGACACAGAGAAAAGAAAACCCCATTACTTCTATGTACTGCTGATTTGGGGCTGTCTATTATTAATTCAAACAGTTGCCTTGGGAAAAATAATCCTTACTTATGAATATTAATGAGAACGCTCCATTTGGCACTCTTATTCTGCTCCACAGCTTGAGATGTTCCCTGTCCCTCCCTTGCTCGTTCTCATTGCTGCGCAGATGAGGTGCAGCCCCAAAGGAGGACAGGGACGGGTGGCAGGAGATGAGCACTCTTGCCTTGCAGAAAGGGAAAGACAGAGGTGCTGGCAGCTGCTGCTTGTGCTCCTGGCCCTTGTCCTACCCCCTTTCCCCAGCCACCTGCCCTTTCGCTCTCCCTCCACGCTCTCCAGCAAGGGTACACCCTGGGGTCTTCTGCGCTTGGTGGGGCTGCGTCCCCAGAAAGCTGAGAAAGGCTGTGCCTGGCAGAGACCCCCGCATGCCACCGGCGCCCGCGCCGCTCTGAAGATGGGTGTCGAGCTCCCTCGTTGGCAGAAGCCTCTATTCCTAATAAAGCCGAATAAACTGAACTATAAATAAATGAATAAATAAATGATTGAGAAGCTGAATAAATGAAACGGCACTTTACGTATTCTGTTTAAACCAAGCTGTTCTGTTTACAAAGAACAGCGTTTTATGGGAAGCAGAAGTCACTGGCATTTGTGAGCTTGCAAGCTGAGAGCTGCAAGCAAGCTGCCTCTGTCATCATTTGAAAACACAACGCTGACAGATCTCTGACTTGACGGTAGCACTAAACAGGATTAACCACTTTGGCATCTCAGGTTTCATTGCACTGAAATGGAAATAAGTGCTGTTCACATGAAGAATGGCATTTGTCATATTATTCATGCCTGCGGTGGCCTCTCATGGTGTACGTGGTCGGTCACATCATGCCAAACAACATACGACTCGAAACTAAACTTTCAAGAGTGCTTTAATGGTGGTATTATCAGTTAATTCTTCTTTTGGTCTTAGGGTACTAATTGAAAGAGATAGCAACCCGGCTCAAACACCCTGATACACCCGGCTTCAAGAAAAGCACAATTTTGGTTTTATTCTTCTGCAGCACATTTATTTAGCAGTTAGCCCCTCACCCACCCACCCCTGGCACTCCCTATCACTTGCATTTCATCCGGGGCATGTTTCCCAAGGGGTACAGCACGAGGCTGTACCCAGGGCTCACACAGCCGTAATTCAGAGGCCTGATTCATTTGATGGCGAATTTGGGATCCCGTTGCCAGCCGGAGCGGCTCCTTTCCGTGGCTCCCCCAGGTCACAGCTGCCGCCCCGCCCCGAAGGCAGCCCAGGCGGTGGCCAGCTTGCGCTGCTGGCTCGCTCCCCCTCCCCGCTCGCCAGCTGGGCTCCCCCTCGCTACCTTGCTCGCTCGATCGGCGTCTTGGCCCCCTTCTGCCTTCCCCTGCGCCAGCAGAGCCGAGGAGCCACGGGAGGCCAAGGAGACAAAAGGAAATGTCAGGGAGCTATCGATAGCAACTGGCAAATCCCATGGCAGAAGTGCTTGGTTCGGTGGCACCACAGAAACCGTACTGGATTTGGAAGCTGTGGGATCACGAGGTCCAAAGGCTGCATATGAGAGAAATTCACCCCTCACATGTACCTGTATGAGCATGCCAGATTGCCTAAAAACACTGGGAGACAACAGTGCGTTTGCTTAAATTTGTTCATTTCCTCAAAGCTTTCCCACAGCCGGAAGAGCTGGATTTTTATTTTTTGTTAACCACCCGGGAGCTGTCAAACCTTGCCAGACGGACCTCCCCACCGCACGCCTGGGACCGAGTTGGGCAGCGACCCCCCCGGACAGCTGGGTAAGCCCCCGCGGCAGGGACATGGCAGCACTAGCATCAACCGCTGGGTTGAAAGGCAGGGATTATTAGCATTTCATCTTGTTTGCTCTCTCTCTTAGGGAAGAGGGTGCTCTATTTTACTTGAATTTCCTTCTCACTTGAAAAGAGCATCCAAAGGAGAAATTTTAGTATATTAATGAAAAGGAGACTTTGCTTTTGTTTGCCAAAATGTGAACCTGAAGTCAGAATAGTTCCTCAGTGGTAACTAAAGAGCTGAACCATTCATTACCCTCCTGTTGGAAGACGCTTGCAGTTCCCCTTGAAGAGATTCATTCTTACCTAGATACGCAGAGAAACCAACTGCATTGAGAGAAAAAGGGGTAAGTTATGCCACCTTCCATACTGTTTTGTGGAGCACCTCAACTGAATGAGAAAAATTAATCATGAATTTTAACTGTTGCAAAATTAAGCGGAATTTGGGTCAAGTGCATTGCTAAAATATTTGTTGATGCATGAGGATCAGTGACTTAGGACGTGTATTATAGCTTTTGCATTTGGCCCCCTAATACAAATCACTGATCTGGATTATTATGACCCAGAAGTAGAAGTTTTGTTTCCTGCTGCTGCTGCTTTATTTCAAATCCCCTGTTTATATCCATTCCATAAAATGTTTTCTCTCCTTTTATTCATGTGTTTTAGACTAGTTGGAAAGCGTCCTACTACAGTTACACAAGTAGTTCTGCTTCACTGAAATTGTTTCCAGTAAAGGGATGATTTTGCTGCCATTCCTATATCCAAACAAAAAAACCAAACGAAGGTTGGATATTTACAACTCTCAAAATAGGATATTTAGAGCTAAAAGTTCTGAAAACGTTTGATCCACAACATTTCAATTCAAATACAATGCAATTTATGTGAAAACAAAGAAAGAAAGGAAGGGTCAAAATGGGCTATTTAGAAACACTGAAACCATTTCCATTTACTGAAACAGTTTTACTTGGTCAGCTTATGGACATGTTCAGGATTTTGATATTTCAGCTATGGAAAAAATACCATAGAAATGGAAAATACATAGGGAAGGAAAAAAAAATTTCTGTCCAGCCCTGCATATTATTTAGCCAACCAAGAGGCAGCCTGAAGCTCCAGGGAGCTTGACAGATGTCAGGAAAAGAGCCCCC
Organism: Mycteria americana; assembly: GCF_035582795.1. Classification (NCBI taxonomy): domain Eukaryota; kingdom Metazoa; phylum Chordata; class Aves; order Ciconiiformes; family Ciconiidae; genus Mycteria; species Mycteria americana. Next base: position 136,448,092 of record NC_134365.1, read on the forward strand.
TCATCACTTCAAATTTTATCTTTTTTGGTATTACCATTCTATTGCAGGGTTTTGGCCCCAACATTTTGGGAGTAAGCATTTTTTTCTTCTTTTGGCTTGCCACTGTGCAGGAAGCACTCACTTTAGGTAATACAAAACCAAATAAAACAAATCTGTTTTCCCTTGCTGGGGTGATTTTAATCACTATTTGTCAAATGGCAAAAGATTACCCATAGCTTAAGTGTATCTTACCTGAAATTGGTTCCTCACTGCTTTTTCCCTGCTACAAATCAATTTCTAACTAATACAGCAAAATATTTTAACAAGTTGCATGGCCAATATTCTGTTCCCACTTATTTCTGTGAGCTTCCTGTACCTCAGAGAAGTTATTTTCAGTTTTGCAGCCATGCAAATGAAAATAACATAACTCCTTTTCTTTCAGTGTTACCAGTTCCTACATGCATGTCTAAACACCTTATGTATATACTGTAACGTTATAGCATTAAATGAAACTGCTTCAGAATGTCTGAATATTTTTACTTAATATAGTTTCAGTGAGTGTTCTTTACACTTGTCATCTGTAATTATTCCTGTTCTTAATCTACACAGTTTAAAAATTGTGAAGGAGGTGATGGCATTTCCTACAAGCAAGCAGAAAAGAGAAAAAATGAAAATAAGATGTTATTAAAAGAATATGTCATTGTTGCACTTCAGGCCTTGAAGGACTTCTCAGGCTGTTCTGGAAAAGGTAAACTTCATTCTTGGGAAAGAACAAAAAGTTAACTTGCTGTCAGATAAAAATCTACAATTTCTGTTGAATTCACATAACTGAGAGTAGAAGGCAGACCCATTTATGTCTAAATTATGGCTCTCTTCAGGTAGTGAAACTGTGCATCCTCTCGTGTATCTATAATATACTTGGTTACATAGGACAATCATATTGTGACAGCTTGAAAGAAGGAGGACTCAGAAAATAGGAAGGCAGTTTGAAATTCTTATTGAAACAATTTATTTTCGGAAGCTAGCAGCATGCTCATTGCAGAAACAAGAAAATCCTTTCCCTGAGGACACTGATACTTTCCAATGGCCTTAGAGAAAGCTCGCACTCATTGAATCGTGTTGCTGGCAGGGCCCATGGAAGGTGGTTGAGTCCACCCTCTGCCCGAGGGCCAGTCTACCTGTGCCAGCTCTGACCGATGGTGCCTAGCTCTTCTTGAAGAGTCTGAGGCTGGAGGCTGCACAACCACCCAGCCAACCTTCCTCCCCATCCTTATCATTTTTATTTTCTAATCTTACTTGCTGTGTTTTAAACCTGTTCTCTCTTGACCCATCCACTATAGAAACGGAAAGCAAATTCATCCTTTTCTCTTTACAGCAGTCTTTCTTATACTTGATATACATTCATATCTGTATTGTATAGCTACGTATGTTATTTTCTCTTCTTCCACTTTCCCTGCTTCAACCTAAGTCCCTGTTGGTTTTTTTTTTAGAATTTCCTTATAGGGCATATTTTATAGATATCTGATGATTCAGATTGTTCTTTTCTGCTCTCTTCATGGGCTACATATTTACTGAAGCCAGACAGACCACAGCTACTGAGCCTTTCTAGGGCTGTGTAAATCAGGCTGTTTCACAAAGAGTCTGTGCTTCTCTTTCTGTATTGTTTTATGTGGTTTGACTTTCTCACTGCAGCCCTCTGACATTGTCCCCTTTGTATAGATTGTGATTCACATAACCACAGATCTTTTTTTTCTTTTTCACATAATTGCAGCTTTTTCCCCTGCAGAACACCCAGTAGTTCCCCCTTTCCTATTTGTACAGCTGATCATATCTGCCTCCACCCAGTAACGTGCACTTATCCCTGTTGAATAGTACCCTCCTTTTTTCAGACCCTTTCTCCAGAGTGTGAAAATCCTTCTAAATCCTACATCTGTCCTCCACCATGCTAAAGCCTCTCAGTTTGGTATAATCTGCAGTTATGTAAACACATTTTCTGACCCATTGGTGAGTTCATTAACATCCTTCTGACAATGAGCCACTTGTACCAGCTCCCTAAATATCTTCATCTACATTGTTTCCCTTGTTTACTTAAAGCATATCATATGAAACCATGTCAAAAAATCTTACTAAAGTGACATCCAACATGACATCCAATGTTTCTTCTCCACTGACAATTCCTCTTACTTTGTTGCAAAAGAGATTAGATATGTTTGACACCCTTTGTTCTTGACAAAGTTGTGTTGGCTGTTACTTGTTGTGTTATAAGTGCTTAAAAATATCTTGTTTACTTGCTCTAGTATCTTTTCTGGGCACTGAAATTAAATAGATTGGTATATAGCTTCCTATTTCCTTCTTTCCTTTCAATAATACTGTTTGTCCCTTTCTGTCCTATAATATGCCTCCACGGGATATTATTATGGGATATCCCTCCAATATCCCTTGTAAATTCTCCAAAATAACCACTAGTAACTGAGATTTAATCAGCCAGTCCTTTAAGTCCAGCTGATGGAAAAGCAGCAAATTTTGTCTGAATAAATTTCTCACTTGGTCCTTTGATAGTCAGGTCTGAAATCCATCTGTTTTCCCAAGTATCAATAATGCCTGATATTTAAAAAAAAAAAAAAATTAGGTGCAAAAATGTTAAGAAGCTTGGCTTTCTCAGTGTTGTCTGTCAAAAACTTTCCACTTCTCTTGATACTGGAGTAATCATTTGCTTGATTCTTTTCCATTTCTGGTAATGTACTTAAAATTATTTAATTTACTCCCGATATCCCTTGCTAGTTGCTGCCTTCATTTTCTGATTTCATGCCTGCACAACTGGGCTACACTTTTGTAGCTTTCCCAAGTAACCTGACCCAGCTTCTCTTTTCTGCATGCTTCATTCCTGTCTGAGGTTCACAAAGAGCTTGTGACAGCCAGGCTGATCTTTTACTGTGCCCCTTACCTCTTCTACACAAATAGTTCACTTACTTACACTCTTAATGTTATTTCTTTGAGGAACTGCCAGCTCTCTTAAACATCTTTTTCATCTGCATCAACCTCTCAGAACATCATATTGACCAGTTGTATGAGTTCATTGGAGTCTACCTCCACAGAATCATAGCATCATTTAGGTTGGAAAAGACCTTTAAGATCATCGAGTCCAGCCATTAACCTAACACTGCCAACTCCACCACTACACCATGTCCCTAAGCACCACATCTACACCTCTTTTAAATACCTCCAGGGATGGGGACTCCACTGCTTCCCTGGGCAGCCTGTTACATCTTGGTTTTATTTTGATGTTGGTGCTTCTTTCTAAAATCATGGAGTTTCCCTGCAAAAAATTGTGAAGCCACATATATATATATACATACATATACATACATATACGTATACGTGTACATACACACAGGTTTATCTCTCTCTTTGTGAAGAACACCAAGAACTTAAAAATTGCCTGGCTTTTCTGACTCAAATAATTTAGTTTAACAGCTATAAAAGGAAATGAAACATGATGGGTGAGTCACCAGAAAACAAGCTCATCATTCTGCTGGAAAATGGAAGCAGGCAGGACTCCTGATTCATTTTGTAATAATTTTGTAAATAAATTGTTTGCTTTACATCAGCTATAGCTCATAGGTGAAGGACACATGAAGGCACTGCGGACCCATTTGGCTCCTGGATTAGAAGAGAGTGTTAAAAGTTTTCTTCTATTCTGCTCTTTTTACTGGTGATGTATCTGTGATCTTGTAGACATTTATTCTTACATCTGTCATTTATTTCCAGTTTCACCGCATCAGGGGTCTAAGAAGCAGGATTAATGCTGGCTGGGCTTCCTGATTTCAGTCTCCTGGGAAAATTACGAGCAGGTAGAGGACTGCGCCAGTTCACGTTTGACAGAATCTGCAACAGTAGCTGTAGAAACCAACGGCAGGGTGTCCCACTGGCTCTCGGGGAATGAATTCCTCAGATATTATATCTAGCGCTGGCTTGGGTTTAAAGGATATCTTTAAAATATGTTTTCTATTCCTCCATGTCTCCCAAGGACTTATTCTGTGACACTTGGGACATTTCTATATCCTTCTCTATAATGCACATGAGCTCTCGTTTTCCTGCAAAAGTTCAATATGACAGAAAGGGGAAAATATTTCAAATTAAGCAGCATCAATCTGCATCGGTTATGAGCATACCACACGGCTATAAAGATTTTCTGTAAGCATATTTCAGTATTTCTCTGGTATATTTTTAATCACTTGGATTAGCATATGTTTACTCATTTCTCTCATGTTGTCTAAATATTAAATATTTATAATTTATGGCAAGGATTCATTTTCCTTGTTTCTGAAGAACCATTTACTACTTATGAGAGTGCTTGAAATCATGTTAGTAGTAACTTGCAATGTATGAGGATACTGGAGTGGGATGCATTAATTTCACTTTCATATAGAAGAGTTGAAGGGGTTTTGGGTATATATATTTGGATTTCCTTTTTCTTTTTTTTTAATCCCATTAAAAAACCTCCTAAAATCTCACTCTCATGACCTTAGTTTAGTTTTGAATTTCAGATTTCACTTTCAAGTCATGTAAGTAGTGAAGACGAAACTTGGGCATGGAAAGCCCCGAACTTCGGTAGTATTTAAGGGACGATTTCTCAGCAGTTTGATATACTTATGCCTACGCACCTCTTGGGCTCTGAAATAAAATACCCAGAGATTATAAAACGGGAACGTACCCTCCTAAAAAGCGCAGGAAGTACTTTTCAACCGTCGTGCAGTTATTTATGAGCGGGGATCTCTCAAACTGCGTAAAATTTCTCAGGTAGATGTGCACCGATTATAATAGGCGTTATACAGTTGTGATCACGGGCGCATGCATAACGCAGACTATTATTTAACGCAGCTAATTCGGTGTGCGTAGCTGTGCCTCTGCACTGCCGGGGCACGCAGCAGCCGGACGCAGCCGCAGGTGTGGCCGCAGTGCATTGCAGCCGTTGCCTTACACTTAGGGGCAATTCCTTCCCCCCTCACAAGGCGGTCCCGCTCCCAGGACGCAGGACCGCGGAGCCCCGCCGACACCAACCCTCCCCGGCGCCCCCAGGCCTCGCTGCTTCCCGCAGCAGGGGGACGGGGACGTGTGCCGGTGCGGCGGCCGCCGCCCTCCCCGCTACGGCAGGCGAAGAGCAGCTAGGCGCGGGCCGCCGCCTGCCCCGCCGCAAGATGGCTCCGGGGGAGCGGGGCGCCCCTCGCCTCCCCCTGGCCCGGCGAGGGGTCGGCGGCAGGTCTGAAGGCGGGAGGACCGCGGGGAGGCAGCGGAGGGGAACGGCCGGGGCGACGCCGGCCGCGCTGCGCTCGGGGCCGCCTCACGGGCCCCCCGGACGGGCGGCTCAGCCCCTAACGTGCCCACTCGGGCGGGGCCGCCCCCCGCAGGTACGGGCGAGGTGCGGGGATGCCGGCAGCCGTGGGCCCCCACGGCGTGAGCTGCCCCCGGCGAGGGGCGCGGAACCCCGGGCAGCGCCGCGCCGCCGCTGCCGCTTCCCCCCTCGGCGGGCGGAAGGGTGGGCGGCGGGGGGGAGGCCCGCGCCCCCGGTGCCGCTGCCGGGCATGCGCGGTGCCCCCGGAACATGGCGGCGGCGTGAGGCGAGCGACGGCAGGAGCCGCTTGACAGGCGCGGGAGCCGCCGCGGGACGCTGGGGACCCGCTTCCCGCCCGCCCGGTGAGTGGCGGCGGCGGCGGCGCTCCCCGCAGCGGCGGGCAGGGGAAGGGAGGAGCGGGGAGAGAAAGGGAGGCGAGGCGGGGGTCGCGCCCCCTCCCCGGGCTTCCACCGCGACCTCCGCCCGGCGTGGCCGCGCCGGGCGCCGCGAGGGAAGGAGAGCGGCGGCGGCCGCCCCGTCCCCTCGTCCCTGTTCCCTTCCTTCCTTTCCAGGGTGCCTCCGGCTGCCGCCCCTCGCCAGCCTCGCCGCGCTGGTAGGCGGCAGCGTGTCCGGCCGGGGCAGCGCCGGGCTCGGGCGCCGCGTCCCGACCTCTCGGAGCTGCCCGCTCCCCTCCTCGGCGGGCTGGGCTCGGGACCATCGGGACCCCGCCGGTCGCCGAGGCAGGGGCGCAGCCGTGCAGGGTGGCGCGGCGGGAGCCGCTCCCCGGGCGAGAGGCGCGGGGCGGCTCTGCCTCCCGGCACCAACAAAGCTCCTCGGGGGGGTCGCGGTTGCGGGTAGCGGGAGCCCTGGTGAGCAAGGGCGGCACGGGAGGTCCCGGAGCGGCCCAGGGGGGCGCTGCCCTGAGCCGCCGGCTGCCCGCCCCGCCGGTGACTCCGTGGCGGGGCTGCGCCCGGGACGGGCCCCGCTCCCTGCCGCCCGCCAGAGCAGCGGGTCCGGCGGCGTTTGACAGGAGCGCGGGGAGGACACGCCTCCCCTGGCCGGGGCGGCCCCGCTGCCTCCCCCGGCGGCGGCGGCTCCGCGCCCTCCTGGACGGGGCGGCGGGGGTGTCCCGCGGGGCTGCGCCTGCCCCGCGCCCCGCTGCCGCGGCGCCTGGCGACCGCTCTGGCTGGCGAGGCCCTGGGAGAGGGTTGTTAACCTGAAAAACTGGATACGCGCTAAAAATTCCATAGTTCGGAGCGTGCCCTTGTGCTTGGTAAGGGGGCTGGGGGTGCTGCTTGAAGACTGCGCGGTGAAAGGGTGGCCAGTTGGGGGGCACTTGTCGGCTTGCGCACCGTTTATGTTTTCTTTACAGTTAAACTGCATTTATGGCATACGTTGATTGCCGACTTAAAGGAGGTCTCTTGCATGGTGAATCGTCTTCTCGTAGATGTGTGATGGTCCAAAGAAAGTAGTTAAGTATGGTATGAAAAGTTCTGTTCTTCCAGTGGTGCTCATCATCGCTGTTGTTAGCTACTGGGACAAACTGCAAAGCAGGTTGCAATGCTGTAGTGCTTAAACTAATATTCAAGTTAAATTTTATGCTCAGTTGTTCTTTAGCAATAGATGCTTGAAGTGTTTTTAAAAATTTCTGAGTAGTTACTTATTGCAATTTGAAGTTGATGCCTTTCCCTACAGTTATTTTCTGTTTCTTACTGATTAATTAGGCTACAGGAGATAGCCAGAAATAATCCTAAAGCCTAAAAGGTTTAATGAAGAGGTGAAATACTGACATCTTAGTGAGTTCTAATAATGTAAACCTCACTTGTGATTCATGCATATTCTAACTTGATTAAAACTTGAAAAACATAGACTTCATAGATTTGACGGTAGCTTATCAGAGAGTCCTGCGTCCGACTTGTAAACAGCTCTTCAGGTTTGACTGGTTATGAATTTTTTATTATTCAGAGTAGCAGTCTTAAACTTTTGGATTTTTAAAGCTTTCATACTGCATCTTAGTCTGAAAGTGGCAGAGAGAAACGGTCGGTGAGGCAGTCGCTCAGGGTCAGTAACAACTGCAGCACTTGTGCAGATGGGAAGGGTAATGGCAGGAAGGCATTTGCTGTGTTACAGTTATATTTGAAGCTGTCATATGAACATCAGGTAATAAATAGGGGAGTGAACGCATTGTGGTGTGCGAGTTCTCCATGAGCCACCATCAAGTGCTGCTCAGACCGCAGCAATCCACAGCCCACGTGAGCGGGCTCGCTCGCAGTGTGTCCGGGGAAGTTACTTGTACAACCAGGCTGCGTGCTTGGGGGCAGGGGGAGCTGGTTTTCTCCCTTGGGGTATCATAAAACGTAAGTACTGTTTAAGGATGATATTACTGGAACTGATGTAAAGAAAAGTACGTTGAAGACACTTCTGTTGCTACTTTTATTTATGGAAGTTCCACAGTAATGCAAGCGGGAGGCAACGGGGAAGAGTGTATGGTAAAACTGAAGCTGAGACCTGGAAGTACTTGTATGGCTTTTAACTTTAACGTGGTCTGGTTTTGAATACGAAAGTAATGTTTACTGATTTTGTTCAAGACCCAGCTGATGGAGTTGATGCTCTAGTTTTCTGTGTGGTGTAAATATGTAGTAATAGTTGTGTAATAATGTAGCAGTATTTGTGTAATATCTTTCAGGTTGCCTGTATTATATATTTTCATAGTAATGTTCAGATTTGGAAAAAAACAGATTCTGGCTTTTGATTGTGTGTTACAGCTGCAAGTATAAACTACTTTCACAGTAATTAGAAGCCGTGTAGATACACAAATGTGACTGTCTGTAATTCAGTTGTTCTTAAAATTTGGTCTTATATTAAGCATTGATCTTGATGTAGGCAGGTTCAGGGAAGAAGCAATGACAGTCCTCTGAAATATGTTTCCTCAGACTTTGTATATTCTTACTTTGAATGTGCAGATGCCTTTTTCTTTTCTTTGCTGCGGCTGTCCTTGCTGCGTCCAGCTACTGTGCTCTGGTAAGGCAGAGGCATTGTTTTCTGGAGTAGCTGCCTCAGTTCAAAAGAGGCATTGGAGAGTGTTTCCTTTACAAAACCAAGTGTAATTTTGTTTTCGCTAGAGTGAAATTTGTAGTACTGAGAAAGTATTAATTCCAGTCTAAAAGTTGTGTGTATAAAACAGTGACACGGCGTTACTTAAGAGAGAATGTGACAAAGCCCGAAGCAAATGTAGATAGCTCCTTCTGCCCTTTGTACGTGAGTGTTTTTCTCATGATTTTGCCTCATTGTTTTCTTACTATTCCAATGGGATCATGAGCTGTGAGTGAACCATGTTTTTTCCCTTTACTGTTGCAGTCGATCCATGATGAAGGGGATGTATGGGGAGAAACTAAGTCCTCAGTAATTATCCCTTGATATGAAATAGTATCACTAACAGGAAACGACATTTGTCATTAACTGTCCAGGACACTGTAGCTGGCTTTCTTATTCGTCTGGATACACCTACCTCAAAAAAGGATGGGTGAAATACATAGTTATTCTTGCATGTTTTAAGATAATCTTTGAAAATACTGTTTGACAGTCTACGGTAATATTTTTCTAAGTGTAAATATAAAACAAATTGGCGGTAGAGACCGGGACACTGCTTCAAGGAGTCTACACAAGGGAGGCAGTTAACCTACTTCTTGACCTCCACAGTTCTGTTTATTCCCATTTGGAAGAAATAGCCATAGGCACCCAGCCTTAGTGCTTATTGCTTCTTCCAGAGATTAAAATCTTAAATGTAAAGGACTATACTGTTTGTGTTCTTTAAGTGTAAGACATGCAACATAAACGGCCCAGAACGCTGAGATTTTTCTAGCACGTGGGAAAAGCCAGAAAATTCCATATAAAGTTGCTGAGGAGTTTGTAGAGCAGTTTGTAAATATGAAGCAACAGAAATGTTCAACAGAAAATTACTTGTGCTTGAATGTCACAGGTGTTTTCATTGCATGTAGCAGTCCTGGTATTTTTGCAAATACTTCTGATTTGCAGTTTGGCTCAATGTAATTTAAGTCCCAGAATATTTGTTAACATTCTGACATGATTTGGTGAATGATTCTTTTTTACTGTGATTTGTGTTTTGACGCATGACAGTGTTTTACTAATACAATTTGTATGGCTTCTTGGAAGACTTCTTTTAAGGTTCAAGGCTTCTATAATTTGGTGATATCTTGAAGTAGTGGTAGGAAGCTTTAATATTAGTTATATGCAGTTAAGTTTATTTTTGCATTGTAGTGATGACTGATAATGGTGAAGTACATGTGGTGTGTGTGAACAGCTTTACTTACGATGTCTTAAGTGAAGAGACAATTCATTTGCTTCAGGTAAAGCCTCTAAAAAGTGAAACAGTTAAGTCCTTAAATGAGTTGTAGTTTCTTGTAAGAGTATATTTCTGTGCGAATCCTGTTTCTTGTATATGTGCACTTCACGCACCTGCCAGCTGACTTGACCTGTGTAGGCAATGGGGGCTGAGGGTGCGCACCCAGCTCCTGCCGCCCCTCGCTTCTGCAGCAGTGGTGGCCATGGAGCAGTAATGCTGCCTCTTGCTCCTGGAAGCAGCAAGAGATGACTTGGTCAGTGACCAGCTCAGTCCACATGTGCGCGCGTGTGTGCATACAAACGCCTTGCGTTGCTGAAAACTTGTATCCCGTATCTGTGATCCCTTCGAGTATGTCTATTAATTGCCTTGCGGGATGGGCAAGGGGACTTTGTGCCAGCTGCTGCTGGGAATAGGACCTTGTGAGACAGTCTGTTCTTGTACCAGCCAGCTGAGGCTGCAGCAGTGGAGGGGTGGCTTCAGGTATCGAGCCAAGAGTGAGCAGGCTCCCCTTTTATCTGCAGCAGGTGTATAGACAAAAAGGAACCGGTGCATAAATGGTGATGATGACCCTCAGAGGTACTTGTATCTCTTCCTTCTTAGTCTTTCTGCTTAGTCAGCAAGGGCATAGATCTGGAGAAAAGTCAGGAGCTGCATCGCAGCCATTCAGAAAGGAGCAACTGCCTTTGCAAGCCACCTTATCTCTTTTATTTGGGCTTGCTCTGATACTTTCTCTTGTCACAGTGGATATTGGGCACAGGTACATACAACTAGACCATTTGTAGTAGAGGGGATATACTATCTCCTACCCTTAGCAACTCTCCTCCCGAGATCCCTGTCACAAAAAGTAACAGCTTTAGTTTCTATGTCTTTGGAATAGGACCAAAAAATCCAGTATTTTCTTGTTTTGGATCTAAATGAATTGAAGAAGTATACACTTCTTCTTTGTGATGGTTAAGTTACATGTCTCTCTTATTTCAGCGGTGTAGGTTCATGACTGATTCATAGTTCTGGACTGTAACAAAGGTGCCTGCTTTATGGGTAGTGTTTGATCGTTTTGGAACCAAATTGGTGCAATACTAAGTGTGTGCTTATTGTGGTTGTTCTATGTGCTCTCTTCATGCCTTTCAGAATTACTTGCAGAGCCTAATATCAAAGTCTTTCTGAAATACTAAAAAGTTTAACAGAATTTTAGTGCTCTTCCATTTGTTTTAGCAGGGGGATAGCCATTCTGCTCCACAGGGAAGATGCTGTCTAGATATCTTATGTCCAAACTAATCCTGAAGTACTTTTTCTTTTTCAGATTTGTTAGAATAATGTTATATGTAGCTTAAGTATGAACAGTGTTTTGAACTGATATTTTTTACCCATAAATGGTGTATTTTCTGTGCAGCTCCCCATTTGTATGTTGTCATCTAAAACCAAGCAAGACATTACATTAAAGGTAGATGTCCTGGTTAAATTATTTGGTTCTAGGCCTTCAGCTTCACAAATCAGGTCGAATTCTATTTAAAATACCAAGGGAATTCAGTCTTTTCATGAAAGGGATGAACTACTTTGATGGAAATCTAAGTCTGTTGTCTTCTCAAGGTAATACGATATCCCTTTTAGCGTAGGGCAAAGACAAGGATGAACCTTTCATCATCTCTAGCATACATTAGTTCAGGGAGCATCTGAAGTTTATAAAACCTACAAGAGGGTAGCACCACTTTAATGAGGTGCATACCTAAAATGAAGCATGTACCATTATTTATGTACGGTATGGAATCTATCAGAGATTAACGCAGGAAGGTTCAGTGGAAGGAGTGCAATTCTTGGGGCACTTTTAAAAGCCCATTTAAAAAGCACAGTTTGTAAAAGTGAGTCTTGTACGTGGAGGAATGTGAAAGGGTATCAGAGCTGCTAAATTTGGTGGAACTCCTTATTGCCACTATCGTCTGTCAGGGGCTCAGAGATTAAAAGGGCTGTAGCATGTTTGATGGCACTTCTCATACCAAATCTCTTGTATGTGTACCCTGCACTGGAGTGCTATAAAGAGGCAGACAGCGGTTTTCTGGGAAGGTCAGAAGATACGTACGGGTTTTAATCACGAAATAAACAGTGTTATAGTTAGCTGGAAAACTTTGTATGTGGTGTGTAATTTTTTTTCAGCTTGTTGTAGGAAAATGCTACCCAGGTCCTTGTCTGAATATTCTCCCGTGCTCAATGGTGTAAGCACTGGGTGGAGGAGGGAGCGGGGATCACCTCCAGAAAGGTGATCTGCAGAAAGGGAGATGCTCTCCCTCTGTCCTGGAGCTGCACACAACCAGTGACGGCTGTGCAGCTGTGCTGAGGAAGAGGTGGAGGAGGTTGCCCTGTAGCACCCTGTTTCACCTGTTTTTTTTATAATCGGAAAGTTGTCCTGGGAAGTGGGGAAGAGAGATATGGACTTGCTGTGGATGTTCCTGATGCTTTGGGCTTTTCACCTTCTTCCATTTTTGAAGAGTGTGGCAAATACTACAGCTGAACATTTGCAGCTGTCTAGTTCTCCCAGCACTTAGGAGTTGTCTTGTCTTTTCTGACCTGTTAGTACTTTGTTAGATGCCGAAATGTTTAGCAGCACTGAATGGTCCCTATGAATGCTTGTCCAAACAGATGGACAGATATTTTTGGTGGCATCTGCTTGGAGGATGATCTCCCTCCTTTGTGGAAGGGGTTTAGAGAAGGATTTTCCTTTTTAGTTAGAGAAATAACAAGTTGGGGAAACAGCACAGCCATCAGTACCAGCAGCACAGGTGAGCCCAGTGTGGGGATGTGAGTGTGCCTGGAGACCGCAAGCAGCTCTCTGGGGTTTTCTCCCTTCAGAAACATCCTCTGGAAGGGGGAGCTATCCGGACATTGCTTAATGGTTTATTTAGTTCTGGTTGGTTTGGTTTTGCGCACTGATTAGACACTGGTATGTGGGACCAATGTAGTTGTCCCCTTACATAAGCCAGGGAACATTGTGGTGTGTTGCAGCAACAGATAGATGCAGTGAGACAAGTTCTGTCTTTGTTAATATACAGTGGCAGGGAGTCCCAGCCAGCATTATGTTGTTTGGATTCTCAAGTGGGGAGAGTGAAACAGATACTTTAAGCACAGGAAGAGGATGGGAGCAGAAGTGTGTTGCTGCTGGCATTGAGTACAAGCAAGGGGAGGCAAGTGTGTTGCTCTGAAACAAGCTAACTCCACCTGGGGTGCTGGCAGCAGACTGATCCTATGCAGAAATGTCCCAAGATTGTTCTCCATGCCTTCAATGGAAAAAAAAAATAATTGTGCACTCTATTTGACTTTCATAGATTTCTGCATCAGACTAAAGGTGCTTATGTTTCTCTGGATACTCTGTTGCATGAATAAAAATCTGGACCACAGGGATGGATTTGCGGGCTATGCGGTACGTGGATTGCGCTATGTTAGATCATATCTAAACCGAGCTTCCACAGTCCTTTTCAAGTTTGGAGGCAATGTAGATGGGAGGAAGCCAAAGTTGCCTAAGAGCTTGTAAAATCCCTTTTCCACCATCCCTCCTCTGCTTGTCTTTTCTCCCCCTTGTCCACTTATGTACACATACTCTCTCTGACTGCCGCTTTTAAAGCTGTGGTATTGCTTGTTGTCTGCCAAAGACAAGCACAGAAAAGCTCTATAGGGATCTCTAGCATCTGGGCATCTCTTACTATGTTTGCAACAGCAATTTCTTTTCTCCCTTACCTGCTGTATTTACACTGTGCTAAAAGTATGCTCGGTGCCTCACAGAACAAATAGTTTGAGAGCTCTCTTCTGTGTCAAGGGAGGCTGAGCTGAAGGCAGAGGAGATGTATCTGGTGTAGAGAGAATTTCATGCAGGTATGTAGCTCTTAGCCAGTGCTAATCATACAAAATTGTTGGGGTTTTTTTGGTGCATAATGTAATTAGTTTGCTTTATGAAAGAAATTTGAGTTAGGCATTTGAACAAAGCCAGGTTGAATAATGATGATGAATGTTTTCAGGAAGAGTACTCCAGGCTCGAAGGGGGAAGTGGAAAACAGCACAGAGGTTTCAGTGAGTTGAATTCACCAAAATGTTTAAACAATTTGTCGAGCTCTTGCGCTACTGTAGATTACGTGCTAGTAAACTACTAAAATGGGCGGTTTTACTTTAGATAGAAATGTAAGCGCTGTAAGCTGTATTTTTTATTTATTTGAATATAATATTAAAATACCCTTTCATGTGGGAAGACTGGCATTTTAAGAATATTTGAAGCTGTTAATGGCCAGTCAGCCACTTTGCTGAACTGCTGACTTCACACATACCATTTCCTTTTTCAGGTTTTTACAACCCCACATCTTCTGACTTTTAAAGCAGGCTGGGGTGGGGGGAAGAGGAGAGAAGCTATTTTTATTTTCCACTGGTAGCCATAGAGCAGCTCTAAACTTTAATTTTTAAAATTACTGTCAAATAAGTAAATGTTGACTCTACATGACATAAATTGTTTCTGTTGTCCATTGATACGAGCTATGCTGTTTAATTTGGAGACCTTACTTTTCTGCTTTTCTCATTTATAAGTGTTTATTTTCTTGTTTCAGGAATTTTTTTGACAAATCTTTGGTCTGAACCTTGTTACTGTTGCTCTTTAAAATACACAATGCCTTGCCCTGTACTGAATAATACACTTAGTACGGTTCAAGAGTTTAGAGAGATTTTTGTAGTCTTGAAATGTATGACTTACTGTAATTACAGTTGCTCATATTCTAAAGCAGATCATAAACTTACCTGGAGAGAGGGCAGAACATTTACAGGCAGTATTTTACTGCTGACAGCTTAAAAGTTTGTTTATGCTAATCACTTAATAAATAGTGAGCAGTGCACTGTTGGTGACTTTCTGAGGAATTTTGCAAGTGCAGAAAATTTCTTCTTGATGTTAAAGCAAATGATATTACAAAATGATATTTGTAAAGCACTAAGTACCCACTCTCTTCCTTTAATAGCTTAAGAAATATTCAAACTTAGTTGTTGTAATAATACGTATGGCTAGCTAATATTTGCTCTTTTGAAAGCCTGTAAATTTGACAAAAGCCTATCTCTCCTAGCTTTTTTTTTATCAACTAGAAGACAAGGTATTCAGATGCATTAGCTCATTAGAAGTGCTGCCGTATGAAAACATGGAAGTTTAATTTCCTTTCATTGAAAGAATCTCACTTTTTTTTTTTCCTCCCCAAAGAATGTGAACTAAAAGAGATTCCAACTTGGATCAAATTTCTTGTCAGAACACTGACTGATTATGTATTTGTGTGCATAAATGAAAGACCTGATCTTTAGGTTTTGTTTTAAAATCATATATGTGTAACGGCTAAATAATACTGATTTTACAACTATAAAGCTTGTGTTACATTTTATAATCTTTTGATACATTTGTGCAAGTGTAAGTTGTGGTTTGTGGTTTTTTTTTCCTTTTAGCCTTTGAGATCTTTCTTTTCTATAATGATGCCACAGTATGCTCTAAAAGGTGTAAACTGATTATCTCTATTACAGAAATAAGGAAGTGTATGCTGTTGTGTCTTGAAGTATACTAAATGAGTCTACACACTGGGTAACTTGCTGGAAAGTAAATTTTCAAGTACTGGAAATTTGGAAGTATTGCATGTTATAGAAATACTCCTTTTAAGTCTTACTCTCTGTATTTGCCTCTTTTCAGCCCCTTAAAGACTTGTGAAAATGGTATGAAGTAGGGTTTTTATTTAAGAGATAACAGATGAATGGATGATTAGGTTTAAGAAAAGGTATTCCAGATTCATGAAGGATAACTTTGAAGGAATGCAGTTCACTTTCAAAAAAAGTCTTGTTTGGGAAGTGTTTTTCAAACGCTTGTTTGGGAAGCGACTGGTGCCTGTAAGTACATTTTACCCGCGTGTGGAAGCTGGAGTGGGAACCGTGGCTGCTGCACTGTGTGTCGGTCCATGGAGGAGGCTGTGCAGGTCCTTTTCTTGAAGGGCCCTCTGCAGTGTTGGCCATAACAAATGGGAAGAAGGAGGAGAGGAGTGGTAACAGGGATGGGAGCGTGGTGATACTAGCCAGCATTTGTAACTTGTGGCTCTTACGTTACTAAAGCTAGCAGCACATGAACACTGGTGGTGAAGGCAAATGTAGGACTTGTACATATGAAAGAGTTGGGGGGGAATATTTCTTTGCTTACGTTGCGCCTATTCTCTGTCTGTAACGGGTTTTGCTGTTCAAACTACGCGTAATTCTTTTCCCCCCTCGCATATGGAAATTTGATCTGGGAGCATTTGTAGAAGAAAAAGAATGAAGAAAGAGAGGGGCAAGTATAACTCCTTGTTCAGATTGTGCCTGAAAAAGTCTGCCTGTGTTTCAAGCTAAAATTAAGAATAACTTAATCGATGCTTCAAAACAGAAGTTTTGTGAGATTCCTCTTCTGCGCTGTGTACCTGTATAAAAGAATAGCCTCATTCCTTATCCAGCAGAGGCTGCCCATTAGTGACTGTCCCTTCCTCCCTTGAGGACAGCAGCGATGAGGTCTGAGTTACTGCATTTATATCAGTGGTGGGGTCAAAAAGCTAACTGGCTCTAAAATTGGTATCTCTGTCTTACCTCTCTGAGCCTGAGATGCAGAGTCGTTGACACAAAAACCTTAATCTTTTTGGTGGGTACTAAGCCCACAATCTACTGGTTGCTTAGGCTTCTTTTAAATGTTATATTTATCACCATAATTTTGTGCTGTTTATTTTTATGAGTGGACATGCTGTCAAGATAAACTTGCACTGGGAAGCCCTAAATATGCAGAATTTTTTCAAGACATTCAGCTTGCTTGAGTGCCTGGCTTACAGTGAGAAGGATAATGGAGATGCATAGCAGGCAAAACAAGAGGATGATATTGACGTTTTCTGTAGAATACTAGCTTCTTTGAAATACAGCAATACATGTCCTTTGAGTAATTCTTTCAAAATGAGAAGAGCAAAGTTAGACAGGAAGAATGTTTTCCATCCTGTTTTCTGATGCCCAATATTATGTAGTAGCAATGCAGAGAGCGCGAAGGCTTAGGCTTGTCTACTAATATACTGCTTTCTGACAAAGGGCTCGCACAGTGGGAGGTGGCTAGTAGAAGTGATTTGGGGATTAACAATAAAAACTTCAATAAGGAATTAAAGGCAGATGAATGTTTTCCACCTGATTTTTAAAAACGTAACTGATGTAAGGGAACCTAATCAGCTAAATAATAAAACTCAGTTTACAGGATGAATTGAGGTGTAAGTGATGTAAATAATACAGTTCATGAGTGTGGAGATCCTCCACAGCTCTTCAAATTAGAGATATTTTGATGATGGATCCAGTGTTATCCTAGGTTCATGGATTTTTTTTTTTTTCCTCTCTCTTTTTTCGTTTTCTTTTTTTTTTTTTAAATTCCCTTAATTTACAGCAAACAGTTTCTCCTTGGTGTACGATATGGATTCTGTACTTCCACATTCCCTAAATTGGTGGGTTTTGGGTGTTTTGTGTCTGTGACTGACAATCACTATGCTTAGCTTAGTTTTTGTAACTTTGTTTTTCATTCTGCCTCTTTGTGCATTCTAAAGCCATTACGCTTCAGCCTTGCCACTGCATTTCTTTGTTTGCTTGTATATTCCTGACCTTGTTTTGTTTCATTTTTCCCCTTCATTTCTAGAAGCTGCTAGATGAATTTCTTAACCCGGGCTTTCTGTATCACTGACTCGGCTTGCTTGCTGAGGTGCACATAGAATGCCTTGAGCTCTGTCCTTTCTATGTAATTTTGTCAAAACTGGAGGTTTCTTCCCTGTATTTGCTGGCAGTTTCCGTCTCTTCTGTGGCGGGTGTGCTGTGGGTTGAGCCAGGCTGGTGATGGTGAGTGCAACGTAAGAGGACTTTTTCTTGGTTAGCAAAGGACATAACTGCCTTGCTTATGGTTTGTCGCTTAATTACGCAAGGCGATGGAAAGCTCTTTCCTAGGTCTGCCCCTGCAAAATAAGTTACCCTTTATTTCAGACTAACCCCGCTCTGTTTTGGAGGTAACTGGTTTTAATTTTGCTATAATCCAGCAGCATGCAGCGGTTGTTAGAGGCTCAGAAATACTGTTCTTGAATGTTTTCTGTGACAAACAGCACTATCTACAATCTAATTAATAGTGACTCTTAAATTGAATACTGTAGGTGTAACTGGGTTTTAAGTAGCACCTCTTCAAAATAGTAATATGTTGTATTTCTGCAGTTGTGTTTGCCCCATTTCAAACAGCCCTTTCAGAACTTTCAGTTGTCTTATATTTTTAACAGGCTAGTGGGCATGCTGTAAAATAGCCTATCTGGTACAACACAAGCTAATGAAAAGCTGGAATCCTTTTTATGTTCTGACAGACACTCCGGTTGTGCTAAACTTGATGACTATCACTGCGGGGTTGGAATCTTTATTACTGCACCAAGTGCAATCTGGTACTTGGAACAAAAAGATAAAAACCATGCACTGTTTTAAAGTAATCTGTAAAAACAGTTACTTTGACTCTGCATCACCTTTCACGATTTATTACTCGCAGCGGAAAAGCTTTGAATTTTTGGGGGGAGTCTACGAAAGTAGCAAGTATTTCAAATTTATTTGATGGCTTAAAAGGATTTCTATTCTTAATCCTGATGATCACTTATGCTATGAATGCTATTGTGTAGCAAAACCTGCTTATTTTATGTTAGTATTCAGTTTTATTTATAACTGCTTTCAAGTCTCAATCTTGAGAGTTTTTTGTAATAACTGTCCAGCATGTTCACACATGGCACACACACACTGAATGAATTCTTCAGTCATTGGCATTTTTAAAACCATATTTAATTAGTTTTAGCCATGGGACTTGCACGGTATAAAGTTTTCATCATGCAGTCCATCACCATAGTGTGCAAGTTCCTAGAAATTTCACTGAAATGTCACAGTTTCTGGAAAATACTTAGCTGTATGACACCTCTCTTGTTATATGCGATATATATGTGTAATTATACTTGCATGCTAAAGACAAAAAAATAAGATTCAAGAAATTCCAAGTAGATACCTTGCTTTTTAAGTATTATTCCTTTTATGTAATACTGGAAAGGTGTAGCTTCTAAAAATGTTACCTTTGGCAAAATTAATCTTGGAAAAAGTGTGCTCATATTTAAATTTAAAAAAAAAAATCTCAAACTTTTGATGATGTCAACTTTAACCTCATGGGAATTCCTTGAAAGGAAATGGTCAAAGAAGATAATTCAGAAATTTGAATGTATTTTTACCCATTATTACTTGAACAGTGAATGGAGAAGGATAATAAACTTGCTGGCTTTGTTGCTTTGAGGCTAAAGAGCTTCAAATGAGTTTGACTTGAATTGAACACAGTCAAAGTTCCAAAAACTGGATGCTGGAGTAGAAAATCACAGTAACACACACACAAAATAAAGCTTGTTTTTGCTGTGTTACAATGGCTTAACTAATTTGGCCCTTCTAGTTTCTAAACCCTACAAGAATATGGCTTGCTGCTTTTATCTGCAGTTAGCGTTCCCCTAACAGGTTCTCTCTGCTCTGTTACAAGCAGTAGTGGGCAGGGGTATCAGTGAGCACTTGGGCCTTTGTGTAGATTTCTTACATCTGTGTTTTGTTCCCTCTTCCACTGTAGTTGTGAAAGATAGTGTGTTTTACCCAAAGGTGTTTAAATTGCGGATTTTTAAACTCTGTGCAAGTGAGGCATGGCAAGTGGGTTACACATAAAAGTATTTCTTCCATTTTTCAGTAATATTTGTTGGGGTGGAAAAGGAATAAAGCATTTTGTATATCTATCTTTGTATTAGAAATCCACAGAAAATGCAAATCATTATACAATGAACTGTCTAAAACAATGGAGTAAAAGTTTGGGTTCTTCTGTACCCATGCTACTTTGATACAGCCATTGTTTACACGCTGTTCTTCTACAAATAGCTTGTTAAATGTTTGTAACTTTAAACCAGCAAGATAATTATACACCAATACAAAAAAAAAATCCTCCTTTCCAAAAAAAAGAAAACTCAAACCCCCACAACAACCTCCCCCCTAACTTGTTGTATTACTACTCCACAGGAAACTGTTGTGCTGAAAGGAAGAATTAACTGGTCTTTCAACTTCAGCCTTTTTATTGTGAGAGGGAAGATCACAGAAGTGTTACCATGGGGAGAACAGCAGCTAAAGGTAAGGCCTGGTAGCTTTTATCCAAGAGGAAAGAAAATAGGGAACCTGTTAAATTTTCTTTTCGAAGGTGGTGGGTTATTACTTGACAATTACTATACTGTTAGATTAAAGAGGAGAGGTTACAGTATGTATTGAACACAGGTAAGTTCAAACTTCACTTTTTTTAGAGTAAGTATGCTAAATTTGGCTTATCCTCTTGTTCTATACGAGTTCAAGCAATTTTGTCCTATGACAGCCTTGAAGCCATTATACTGCTCTAAAATTGAAGAATGTGTCTAGGTGTGATATTAAATGAAATGTAGTGCTTTATTCTGTAACTGCACATAATTTAGCAGGAGGATAACAAAGTAGTACAAGGAATCAGATTTTACCACAATGAATGGCATTAGCAGCTGTCTTCCACAAGCTCTTGAAGATAAAATGAACATTTTTTTTAAGAAATTCATCCACAAATGCACAGTGTACTATGAAGGTGCGATTTCTGCTGTGTCACATCTGCAGAAGTTAATTGTCAGTTAAGTGCTAAAATAAAGAGTGAGACTTAAAATATAACAAGGGTGTTTGGGTTGGTGAAACAAAGAGAATGTAAAGAGAGAAAGACCCGCTGTCTGATACCAGGTTGCTGGTGCTTTTCAAAGCTTTCAGATGGGTAGCCTTCCCCCATAAAATGCTGCTAACACTTTTGTACTTCTGTTGAGCTTTCCACCTTCAGCCCAAGCTGCTTTATGTGCTTGTGGCTCCCTTGGTAAATAATTGTCTTTTGCTATAGTAGATTTTCTGTAATGGCAGGAGTCATCCATTTAATTGTTGCACCAAGAGTTTATGGAGGAAGTCTGTCCCCTTCTCTTGTAGGTTTTCTGCATGGCTGTTGTCTAAATATACTAAAAGAGACACCCTGTTCTGGGCAGATGAGATAAGAATCCCACTAGGGAAGCACAAAAAGAAGGGAAAGGAGACATTTCATACTCACTCTGTCTTGATATCCTCAACTGTGTGCACTGAGGCTTGGTGCAGGGTAGCTAAAAAGTGCTCACAACCCTGCGTGGTAGGGAGTGAAGAAGGCCCCTTCCTGAGCAATGGTAAGTCTTGGGCTTGTCCTAGTAAACTTCATCTGAAGCCAAGTAACTGCGTCGCATGGGAAGAGCAAATGTTTCTGTCACCCAAAGGTATTTCACATCCATCAGGAACAGACGAGGGATTTCTTTGAGAAAAGTGGTCTCCTGCCATGTTTTGAACATCTGACAGAGTTTTGAGACTTTAAGGTGGCTAAGAAATAGCTGCAGAAGTCCAAAATGCATGACTGCAAATTGCTTTTTCCCCACATTGGACAGCAAGCAAATAGCAAGTCTTGGAAGATGATACATTGTGCCTCCTCATGTAGCACACCATGCTGTGGTACAAACTAATACTGTTGACAGAGGTGATGCTTGCCCAGCATGCAGATGAAGCAATCATCTTGTTTGTTGAAAGGTTAACTCTTCCCAGAAAGAATTTTCTTTTAAAAGCAGTGGATTTTTAAAGCATCTCAGACAAGCTGGAGTTCATCTTGGGAGTTTGTAAGAGGAACTATACATTGGTCACCAGGATTATCTTTACCAGACCTTATATTCTAAAGGTGCCTTTTCTGATTGTAGTTTTTTTTGGTCATATTCAAAAGCCAGGTAAGATAGCTTTGTCTGGTTTCTTCCTTGTCTTTAATTTCTTGCATGATAGATGTGGTTGCTCTTGCCTGTCTTCTGTTGAGTAATCTTATCAGCAGAAGAATTCTGTGGTTTCAGATAGGTGGGAGTAACGTAAACACATGGAGTTTTGAATTGGTAAGCAGAAAGCACTGTGTTAAGTAATCTACTCTAATCTGGTTTTGTATCTACTGCTTTAGTTTATGAGATGTGCTGTAGAAAAAGTGTTAGTTGGCGAACAATCGGATATGCTGCTTTTGTAATTCTAGTACGTGCTGTATTCTAATCTTGCTACCTAGAAGAAAACAGTCTTGCACAGGGTTTTGAAAATAAGTATTTAGCCTACATGTATTATAGGCTAAATGTGTATATATGTTTACACAATGAATATATAAGCTCTCTATATACTTATATATATTACTATATTTTTAACACTTTCTTTGAAAATGATATCCCGTTCTTTGCTTTTTTTTAAAAGAGCTGAGTAGCATGTGGTCAAGTCCACAGTAGCAGCATTTCATTTTCATTCATGTTTTGACAAAATGATCTAAGACATACTGTGTTTTACAATGGAATTAAACTCAAACTTGTCTCTTTAAAAATGGACTTTATGAAGAGAGGAACATAGATAATGAATTCAACTGACTTGGGTTTTTTTCTGTCACCGTGAGCTTCATTACTCTAGAACTAAGAAGTCTCTCCAGTCTCTAGCATAAAAGTAAAGTTCCTATTTTCAAGTCCACTTTTCAGCTTTGAGGGAGTTAGTCATTGAACATGGCTAGGTGAAGGAGATGAAAAGAAAATACTCTTTGTACCTGCAGAAGTATTTCCCTCTTTTATAACCTCATTTTTGAGGTTTGTCCTCAAAGTTTGACCAAACTGAGGGTCATATGCTGAGGGAGTCATCTTCCTCAGCCCAGTGATTTGACATAAGTCTTCTATGTCTTAGTTTTGTTTTCAGTGATCGTTGGAAACTAAAATTACTAGAATTTAGGATATCAAAATCTCAAATGTAGATTGGTGCACATTAAAAAAACCAACCAAACAAACCATGCATGTATTTCATGTTTATAAAATTGGATTTTAATCTTATTTTCTTTAATGTTGTTTTTAAAAATAATCCATAAGTTCTTATCCACCTTGACTACTGATGTTGGAAGAGGCACGCCAGACCAAAGCATCATCGCAACTGTGAAGTATAGACTGGGGGAAACTCTTCTGAGGTGGTAGTAGCTACAGGGTATCCCATGTGAAAATAGGACAGTAATTCTTATTGCTAGGAGCTTTTCATCTGCTTAGACAAAACACTCCAGATTTGTAGCGGTCTTCCCAACATTGAGTGCTGGAATGCATAAAAGCAAGGGAGCCTTTGAAAACAATCTTTGTTTTATTCAGACTTATTTTTTGGATGCTTCTGCGTGTGCTGGCTGAGTTTTACTTGGGTGTTTTAAAGAATAGATTTCTTGCCATCAAAACCAAGTGATGGTGACGGTGCTTTGGGTTTATTATGAATGAAGATGCCTCCACCTCAGATGAAACAGGTATTTAAACTGCTGTCGAGGAATCAATTTCTTCTCATGAATGTCTTCATCTCTTCTTGTTCTCATAGTTGTCTAATGGCTGATAAGAAAAATGTGTCGCCGAGAGTGCTCTATTTCAGCGTTCATATTTGCTGTGGTATTTGTGAGATAGGCAGTAAACCTAACTGGTACAGGAAATAAGTAATTCGGGTGGTGGTTGTCAGCTAGAACTCATCTGGTGTCCAGGCTGTGGTTTTTGACATTCTTTCACCTGTTCTTGATGTCTCTTATCATGAAAGGCTGTCATCTTGTTTGAAATCTGGCACTGTTGGGTAGATACTCTTTCATGACTTTGTTCTTTCAAGCTTTGGGTGTTCGCAGGAAGCAGTTATTAGTTCTTTTCTTCAGTAAGTCTCTTATGTGGGACTCCGTTGGATTTCCTCTTCGGAAATAAGCAGATTGGGAAGTTATCTACTCTGTAAGCTTCCAGCCTGTCTGCGACAGTCCCATGGCTGTTTTTGGGAAAGCCTGACTAACTGAGCTTGTAGAACATGACACAAGGCTCTGCTAGTGATTGCCACCGCCTAGTAGGAAACTAGCTGGATTCAGTTCAATGCCAAAGAGGCTGGATGGAATATACTTTGATCTGTAGGTGGGAGAAGGTGAATGTTATCCTTGTGCCTCGTCATTGTTACTGGACTAGTTTTACCACTGTCCCTTCTCAGGTTCCCACTGGTAGTTGTTGTCAGGACGTAGGGTGTCCACTTGTGTGGGTTAAAGCCCTACTCCTGAGGAAGTATGGGGGTTAGAGCTCTGTGGGCACCATCCAGAAGCGTTTCAGCAGGTCCCTCTGAAGTTGACCTCCATAAGCATTTTTCTTTGGGAACCTGTCAGGTGCTTTCAGTTATGTAGAAAATGTTTCAAAGCAAACTTTTTCCAAAAGAATGAGTGTGTGAGTCAAGAGAGAAGACTAAGTAAAGGAGTAAACATAGCATTTTCTTTCCAAGTTCCTTTTCAAAGGAACTTGGGTACTCCCCCTATCTGCTTTAGGAGAAACAGGTGATACTTTTGCAGCATATTTTGAGCAGGTATGTAGCTGTAAGTATGTTTTCTGGGACTGTGGAGTCTGGGTTATTCTTGGAAGGTGTCTCGGCCATGAGTGCACTACTAAGCTTCAGTGGCCATGCCTAACCTCACCTAGGGCCTCTCCCTGCCCTGTCCAGGGCCCAGGACCCCATGTCAGCCCCCCAGGGCGTCAGCCCCTGCCCCAGCGATGCCGCAGCAGGGCTGGTCTCCAGCTCCCCACAGCCCTGCCCTGCACGGCCATGGGCCCTGTTGGGCTGGGCCCACCTGTGGGTGCATGTCCCGGCCTGGCCTCAGCCCCAGTCCCAGGGGAGTGCCTGGGGCTGGGGCTGCTCCCCGGGTTGCTCCTGGCCAGGGTGGCGGGGTGGCCCTGGCTGATGAGGCCCTGCTTGGCTGCCCCTGAGGGGTCCCTGGCCTGTGCTATGCCCTGGCCGAAGGAGCACCACATCCTACCCCACGCAGAGCCAGATGAATGACTTATCCCCTCCTCACTGACCGATGGGGGATTTTGGGACTGATGACAGAAGATTGTCACAATTCAGGTCTTGCTGTACGTGGCAGTTCCTTGATAATGAAAGAAGTGGGGTGGAAATGAACATCACACGTTGCTCGTCGGTACTCTGTTTCAAGAAAAGCCTTACTTACAGAAAACATAGAAGAGAAACACTATTAGGGCTTAATCTTTGCTGCAGAACAACTCATTGTATCTCAAGTGTTTCTGATCACCAAATGCCTCTTATTCTAGGTTAGGAGTGTTTTTATTTCAAATGCAAGCCAATCAATAGCTAAAGACTGAAGTGCAAGCAGATACAGTAATCAGCTACCAATACAATCTTTTGGTACAAGTGAACCATCCCTTCACCTGTTCAGGCTAACTAGGATGGCCAAAGGCGTGAGCTGAGGCACCTTCCTGGAGGAGTGGCCCCGTTCCTGGTGCTGAGGCGTTTGCAAACCAAGAGAGTTACTCAGCCATGCAGAGCTTGGTAACCTTTTTAAATCTGGAAATGTACTTGCATTTCATTTGCCAGCTCAGTGTCATATTTGAATTGTGCTTGAATTTCAGTCCACTAGTGTCAAAAGCAAGTCACCAAACCAACATATTTTAAAGACTAAAAGGAGCAGGTGGAACTGGCTCCCTCTGTCTTCTCCATTCTAGCCTCCATTCTAGACCTCCTCTGTGTGTCTCATATGCGCTGGAATCTGGCAAAAATGAAATATGACAAACTCCTTTCTGTATGTGTGTGGAGATGAATGATGGAGAAGGTAGATTCTTCTGAATGATTTTTTTTTTTAATAACTGAAATGTACACTGAGATAGCTGCTTGTATTTGAGTATTAAAGAATTCGGATATGGAATGGAATCTTTAACTCAGAAATATGCTTTTAGGGTGACTTTTTTTTCCTTGTTTCTCAGTTCATAGTGGTCTAGACAAGATTTAAAAAGATATCCGGTGATCTTGAGGATCTCAAATTGCGTGTAGGTTGAGTAAAGCTGTTAAAAATTAGGGCAGAGTTGCTCTTTGTGGAGCTAACACTACATTTTCTGCAACTAGATTTATTCTGATAATGTAATAAAAGTAGTCAAAAGCTCTGCTTTTTCATGCTGTGCTTCTCAATATATTTTGAAAGAAAAATAGTGTAGCGATTAAATTTATAGTACAAATACCTTTTTGATTATGCACTGAAATGAATAAAAGAAAGTCAATCTTTGGAACAAGACATTCTGTATTATTTGAAAGAATTCTGTGTTATGCTGGACATCGTTATGATGTGAATATTACATTTATTATGTAATGGAATCTTGTCTTTTAGATTCAAAGACTATTAAAAAAGAGAAAGATGGAAAGAATCAGCAGGCAAACAACCCGTCTTTAAAAAGTGGTAGGTATTGCAGCTGTCAGGTTATTAGCTAAGGTACCCTAAAAGAAAAAGTGTGTATTTGGATTGTACTATCTCCTGAGGCTTTTTTGCAATCTCTTTGGCTATTAGTGGTGGGTAATTAAAAACATACCATTGCTTTTGTCTAACTCTGTTGGGAAAGTATGTTTTGGTATAGAAAATGATGGTTGAAACTGCTTGACTTAAGCCTGATAGTTTTACTAGCTAAGACAAGTACTCTTTGTATATATAATCAAAGACGCTGTGTAAACATTAATTTTTTTAGATCATTTACTGATTTGTCTATTCTTCTAATCATGTATTTCCCAGTTTCATACCTTTTCTGCCCTAGTTATCTTCTCTTTCCTTAACGTGTTTGCTGGTGCTAAAGATGGGCTTTTCAGTTTAATAGCCTGAGTTTTTAGCATTGCTAATGGGATTAAATTGCCTGGGATTCTAATTTTACTTTAAACTTAATCTGTTTTCAAATAATTTTTGTGTTTATAATAAACTGAGGAAACTACACACTTGCCAGAAATGATCCAGCTTCTTATGAATCCTCTGCTATCTAGTGGACAGCCTCTACTATCCTCAACAGGTGCCATAGAGCAGCATATACATGGGTTTGCTGGCAATTTGGCCTTTGTGAGGTACAGTGAGAAGGCAGCAACATCCTTATATATGCTTCATATGTTCATGTTGGTTGCTTGAATTGGGGCAGTCAGAAATGTCATGAGTACTGTTGACTAAAGTAGAAAATCTCTTCAGGAGTCTTTAGTTAATTCTCAATAAAATATCACTGGGTTACTTAAACTCTCACTCTGCTTACATTTCTGTGCCCTCTGACTCCTAATAGTCTGGTTCAGAGCTTTTCTTGGGTAGCAGCGGAGGAGGTCCTTACAAGTAGTGTAGTCACTGAGTGAACGTGCTGAGATACTAACACGGTAGCTGAGTAGTTGAGGTGATGACTTCGCATACAAGATATGATACCCTGTTACCACCAGCCATAGTGCAGCTTTCTGCTGTTACATTTGCCAGACTTAATTCTTCCATTTCTTGGGATCCTAGCGGTCATCTTTGTTATTCTTCCCTGTTACTTTGAGACAGGAGAGGAAGTGTATTTGTGTTTTTCCCTCTTCTGCAGTATAAGAGGAGCTCCAGTCAAACTGGACTCAGATAGCATGTCTGTATTTTTAAAATAAAGTTGTCTGACACGACAGACAGAGCCCTGTAAGACATCCCCCACCAGCAAAGTGCTTCTCCTATGTGGATAAGATAACCGTATTTCATGAGTCACTGAAAACGTCCCTGCCTCCTTCTGCAGTAGAGAGCAAGGTGTTGAAAAAGCTTTGTGGAGAAGCAGTGCTAAGCAGGCAAGCCTTGTTCTATCATCTGTGTTCTTCCACTCGGGACTGTGCTGTTAATCTAGTGTCTGAGCACTGAATTTACTCATGAAATCTAGACTCAGCTCTGTCAAACACCTAGAGAGGAGTGCCTTGCTCAAGATAATGCAAGATCTCTGATTTTCTATAGATGAGATGATAGTTTTTATCCTGTGTTGTTGCTTGTTGGCAGCAAGGAAGAAGAAAGAGCCTCTTGGTGCTGGATGAAGAAAGATGCTTTACAATGCTTTAGGCTAACATCCAGGAAATCTCCAGAGTTTTCAGGGGGATGTGTGATAGGAAAAGTTGAAGAGGAGGGGAGATAGAGAGGTGTGAGAGGAGCAGGTAAAAAAATAGACTAAAGTAGGTAGGGAAGGACAGGAGGAGGAGAAAAATTCTAATTGAACGATCACAACGTATGGAAGGAGGTACAAGGTATAAAGCAGGACATGAAATACCTTACACTTAAACTACTATTTTTGCAGGAGCATGTAAACCAAAATTAAAAAGAAACCTCATCTTTGACAAAGAGAGGTGCTGGGATGAAGACTAGAAAAGATACATCCCTGTGTCAAAAGTTTCAGATGCATGCCAAGGGAACCTAGGGATGAGGTGAGAAGACGGTTTGCTCTGTCTGCTTAAACAGTTTAGACTATGGTGATACTGTATTAAACTAGCCTAAATAAACCAGAACCTTAAACTCTACCTATATACAAGTGACACTTAAATCATAGTTTTAATCTTCAATTTAAATTTTGTAAAATTTTGGCTTAAACTAAACTGAAGCTTTATGTACAGTAGAAGACGACAGGGAGCACTTCAACAAACTGGGTATTCACATATTCGTGGGAGCAGATGGGACGCCTCCAAGGGTGCTGATGAGGTAGTTGACTGATGTCACGGTGAGGCTTCTCTCATTTTGGAGAGGTTGTAGCGATTGGGGAAGTTTCATGATGACTAGAAAAAGGCAAACAGTATGCCCAGTGTCAAGAAGGACAAGAAGAGAGCACCTGGGAATTACAGGCTGGCCTGCCTGACCTCAGTCTTCAGGAAGACTGTGGAGAAAATCCTCCTGGAAACCATTTCCAAGCACATGAAGGGCAAAGATGCGGTTAGGAACAGCTGAGATGGATTTGCCAAGTGTGAACTGTGCGTGACTGATTGCCTTTTGTGATAACTGATTCTGTAAATGAGGGGAGAGCAGTGGATGTTGTTTGTCTCGACTTCAGCAAGGCTTTCTGTATAGTTTCTGTAGTGTCCTTTCAGCCGAACTAGTGAGATGTGGTTTGGATAGGTGGATGGAAAGTTGACTGGACTGCCAGACACAAAGGTTTTTGATCAGCGGTACAAAGTCCACCTGGCAGCTTGTAGCTAGAGGCATTTCTCAGAGGTCAATACTAGGGCTGATGCTATTTTATGGTGTACTGACAGATGGGGACGACTGCACAGAACACGCTGTCAGCTAGTTTGTGGGCAACATCTAACTGGGAGGAGTAGCCGGTAGGCTGGAAGGCAGGGCTGCTCTTCAGACGGACCTCCCCATGCTAGAGAAACGGGCTGACAGGAACCCGTAAGGTTCGAAGGCAAATGGAGAGTCCCTCCCGCACCTGGGCAGGCTGGAGCCCTGCAGCAGCCCAGGCGGAAGCTGGCTGCCTGGAAAGCCGGTTTGCAGGAAAGGCCCTGGAGCCCTGGCAGGCAGCAAGCTGAGCGTAGGCCAGCAGTGTGCTCTTGTGGTGAAAGACATCAACTGCATAGCGAGTCCTATCAGCAAAACTGTAGGCAGCAGGCCGAGGGAAGGGATTTGCTTCTTTTTGGTATTTGGGAGATGGTGTCTGGAGTACTGTGTTCAGTTTTGAGCTCCCCAGCAGAACGAAGACGCTGCTATACTGGAGCAAGCTGGCTGGCAGTCCACTAAAAAAATGAAGGAGCTGGAATGCAAGTTGTAAGCAGAAGGCTGGTACTGAAACCAGAAAAATTGTTTCTTCAGCAGAAGGAAGAGAAAGCTTATGGGAGATTGTCTTGCTGTCTTCAATTACCTGACAGGCGGCTGTAGAGGGGACAGAGCCAGGCTCCTCTCAGAGGTGCAGTGGAGGGTGAGAAGCAACGAATATTGGCTGGAGCACGAGAAATTCCTACTTGATGGAAGAAAAAAACTTCACATTGAGGGTGGTGGAACCCTGGAGGAGCAGGAGGCTGATCTAGAGACCTCCTGGGGTCCCTTTTAGCTTGAGTTACTTTCTGATTGGCAGGTTTGACATGAAGTGATAGGGTATTGATACAGCATTGCAGAGAACATGAAGGGTCGTTGACCCATGGGTCACTGCCAGTAATGCAAGCAACTATGGCATAAACTTATTTCCTCCATTTTTAAATTAGTCAGGCTGTCTGACCATGCTGATTGTCTTGGATCACTGTTTTAGTCTCACTCCTGTGTTGGTTACAAATGGTTTAATTTTTTTTACAAAAGTTCCTAGTTAACTTCTGGTGTTGTTCCACACAGGCCCCCCCCGCCCCCCCCCCCGCCCCCCCCCCCCTTTCAGTATGTGCTGGTTCGTTCTTCAGCATAAAAATTCCTTTCTCTCTCTAGTTTTCACTTTGCTGGTGGGTTATAAAGTTGTGCTTGTTGCATAATGGGTTTTTCTTAAGCTGTTTAATTCAGCCTGCAGGTTTGAGTGGGAAGAGAAATGCATGTTAAATCATTTTGTGCAAGCTAATTTTCTTAAGGTTTTCTGCTTCTCAGAAGTTGCATGTTTTCAGGGGCTTTACAATTAGAAATATATATAAAACAACTGCTTCTTTAACTGTGCACACTGAGAATACAGAGAAGTTTTTTTGTGTGGAGATTTTTTTCAATGTGATTATCTTCCTAGACATGCATATTACATGTTGCAAACATACATTCATCTCCTATTTTTATGACTGTAGTAATTAAATGATAATTAGCACCATCTCTGAGAGCTTGGCTTTAATTTAATACAGTGTATCTCCACAGCTGGAGACGTTCTAATTTAAACTTCAGGTCATTTCTGCTTGATGAAAGAGGTTTTGATAGCCAGGATTTAAAGCAAAGAGCTAGGCAATGTTGTTTTCCTCTTGCCTTTATCTGCAGCTGGCTGCTTATGTTACCTTATGTGTCTGTCTAGTAAATGTTCCCTGGAAAAAAAACCCTGTTTGTTTCCCTCTATACTTTTGGGTCATCCCACCAAATTTACAGTCCTGTTATAACAATTGAGATCATTTGGGAAATGCTGGTATATGGAGATAATTTTTTTGGAGGAGGTGAACGGGGGTTTCTCCTGGTGAAAGGTGCTCTCTCTGAAGTATCTGCATTTATACGGTCCTTAACACAGCGAGGCTCTGATTCATGATTACAGCTTTTACATCATATTAGATTTGAGACAGCTGGGACGTAGCTAACATCTTCTTTTTGCTAGATTTAATTTTATTGAATTGGGTACTTTAAAGTTTACTAAGGTAAACTCTGATTAAAAAAACAACTTTTTTTTTTTTTTTTTTAAAATCAGAAGTCAACCTGAAGTGGCAACTTTATTATTAGACTCAAGGAAGAATTTTTATAAGATGAAACTTTTCTAGCAGTTCATCATATTTAATTTTTGCAGCCTCCTTGGCCTGTCAATGAAAAGAGCAACGGATCTGGAGGCTACTTTCTGGAGAAAGCTCTGAAGAGCCATTTCCTGAGCATGCCTTCCTGAAATACAAATATCTAACATATGCTTAAGTTAATGTACCCTGTCTTTTGTAAGTAATACAAATCTGATGTAACTGTATAAATGTGTGAATAAAACTTTCATTCCAAAACAGGCGGACTTCCAAGATGTTGTATGGAAATGTCTTTGTTACCAGCCTACATACAGTCCAGACCACCAAATTAAAAGCTTTTGAAATTTTACTGACTTGTTACATAGCTAACAACCACATGGCCTCTGCAGTGCCAAGGACAAATCACTCGTACACTTTTGAGTCTGTTATGCCAAAAAAAGAGGATCTCAGCAGGCCAAGGGGGTGGTTCTTTTCTGCTTGAGGCACTATATATTTTCAACTAAATGCTGTGCTAATGCAGGCAGACTCTGGGTTCGAGCCACCACGCATCCTTCAGAGCAGCAGTGTGTGAGTGCTGGAAAATGCTGTCATTTTCTGATTGTTTCTTTGCTTCTCCTGTCTCCTGAAAATTGCAGAGATGTGTTTAACTGTGCCTAGTTGTGTTTTTGGAAGGATTACTGGTAAACCCAGTGCAGTGTCTCCATCATCGCCAAGGGATTTTGCTATAGGCCATGTGAATGGCCGTTGCTGAGCCGCTGGGTGGCATCACTGCATCGTTTTGGGGTTCCTGGGTGATTTGCTCTTCAGGAACATCAGAAAGATGCCAGCTGCCCAAACAAGAAAAATAATCAGAAGAGCTCACTTAGATAATTTAGGAACAAAAACATTAGTTGTGCCACTTTAGTTTTTCTCTTGCTCTTAATATTAATTTAAGTAATGCTTGCTTATATCTTTGATGTTAGTCCTTCATACTGTTTCATTTGTGCAAAACTGATAACACTGATTAAATCAAATGCAGAATACACTCACCCATGCACATAAACAATGCCAATGGTAACGCTGGAAAAAATACCATGATTCTGTTGCTGAACATTGCCATAATATTTGCCCTACAAAGAGAAACCTTTATC
The DNA here is from genome assembly GCF_035582795.1 of Mycteria americana. Taxonomy (NCBI): domain Eukaryota; kingdom Metazoa; phylum Chordata; class Aves; order Ciconiiformes; family Ciconiidae; genus Mycteria; species Mycteria americana. The sequence goes on from NC_134365.1 coordinate 136,480,193, forward strand.
AGACTTCAGATGAAAAGAGACAAAGATGCAGTTGGAAGGCTGTGCTAATCCTTTTGCTTTCTAGTGGGCTGGGTATAGTATTCTCAACATATATTTCAACAGAATCTATGTGTCTGTGTTTTTCAACATATATCATCTCAGTACTCCTATGAGGTTATCATATCAGTCCTGCTGTTAGGGGAACTAAGATACAGAAAGGCTAACACAATTTGTACAAGGATGCTTGGGAGGTCCTTATGTAGAGAATTGAATCTAGATATCCTGACTTGTATCTTTGTATGTGGACAAAAAAAAAAAAAAAAAAAAGAATTTGAGGAAGGTTTCTATTTTTATATTGATTTTTGCCTATTGTGTGATTGACCCTATGAATTAATGGTACTCTTAAAGCTCCTTAAGGGTTGTATGATTTTCAAAGGTGGCGTTCCCATTTGAGAGTAATGCTGTTCCTGAAAAAAAAAAGTATTCTACAAGATAGTTGGGTTTTTCTGTCCCTTTCTTTCCCCAACCCCCCTTTTAATTTAAGCTCCCTTTAAAAACTGTCTGTATGGTCTTTTTTTCTCTTATGTCTTCCAGAACAGTTTAATTGGGATGATTATCTGAAAGAGACTGAATCAGTAGCTGCCCCTCTACATTGTTTCAGACAGGTATGCCAGATACTCTTTTGCAAGTGTGTGTGTATGTATGCATGTTATAGGGTGATCCTAGAGCAACTTTTATGTTTAGACTGCTTGCAAACTTCCCATTTGACTTCTTTTTGATCTCTGGTTATCAGTAGCTTACAGTTTTGGCAGATGCTAGCTACTGAAGTTTTTCATTCTTGGTTTCTGCCTCAAGCCAAACTTCAAGGGTTTCATTAAAATTTTAGCTTTGGACTCTGTTTTCCTTTAAAAAAAGACTAGTTAATGAAAACAGGTGGTCTTATCAGAGTTCAAAAATATTTTCTACTTTTTTCAGTAATCTTAGAGGTACCATGGTTTTAGTGAGAATTAAAATTTGGCTGATCATCAGAGGAGCCTTTCTCCTGCCCCGCTTCTGAAAGAGTCTTTTCAGTTCTGGCTAGCTACAAGATGCATGTGTGTGTGTGTAGCAGAGTTTATTCACCACTTCTTTTCTGGATCTCTGAAATGTGTTTAATTTTGTCTCTTTCTGAGCAGAGTGCATTTTACTAAGGAGTTACAGATATTGAAGTTAAAAAAAAAATCAAGGGGACTATATGGTAATACAAAGGAAATACTGGATTCATAATGAAGGGTGTTTGATGTACTATTTTAGATTTTACATTGTGCCCTACAAGATTGATTCCCCCCTGCCTGATGGTTTGTTATGTATTTGCAGGTGCAGTTTAAATGTACCATCTTGTGTGAGCTAATGACCAGTTATTCAGCCCTCTGGAGACCAAGTCAACCTCTTCAGGCATCTTTCTATGTGTAGAGGGAGCTGGGGCCGGTATTTTCCCAAGTTGAGGAGTATCTTAGCTGTGTAAAGTTAAATAGGAAGAGTTTTGGTCTGTATGCCTTCACTGTGTTAGGAAGATAGATGCTGAACGAATTGGATAGTTCAGGTTGATAGGATTGTAATAGGTGTGACAAGCAGTGGATATCTAGTTTAGCGGATCGGGCATGTTCACAAAGGTATCTTTTAGGGTTTGTTGGTAGTCTGATGGTACTGTAAATGATACTGGCCTCCAATAGGGACCAAACAAAAAGCAACATGAATGGAATAGTCTGAGGAGGAGAGGAACCGTCACTCAGTGAGTCTGAAGTAGTTGTAGGAATGGAGAATAGGAAGAGAGAAATGCAGGTGGTAGCATTTCCTTGTACTAGATCTTGAATCTCAGCTTGCTCTTCACAGATGAGAATAAAGGACAAAGAGCCCCTCATGCTGCTTTCCATGAGAGATAGCTAAGAATAGCAGTGTCCATAGCTCTGTTTGAGTGGAGCTTCAGAAATTAATTTTACAGTATGTGCTTTTCATAGTGGATACCAGCTCAAGGCAGAGACCTCAAACTCTGCTTGGGTAGAGGCAGAGGGCAGTGGCGTATCCCTGGATCATTCTGAGGTTAATGCCATACTCACAGAGCATAGACCACCACAGCCAGAATGTATGCTCCTGAGAGACGTAGCTACTGCAGAAAGCTGCTCAGAAGCTTTTCCTTGTGCCTTTCTTGCACCTTCCTCTTCCCTACTAATGCTCAGGAGGTCCAAACTGAACAACTGAGTAACACCTTAAATAAAGATGCTTAAGTGACATACATGCATTGACTGAGGTAGATAATCCAAGTGACCTGAATTGCTTAAGGAGTGTGTGGGTTGGAAAGAAGAGCTTTAGTTTCTGTGCATAGCAAATTTCAAAACAATTTACATATGCAGACTTTCAGTTTTTCTGAGTTGACCTTTAAGTAGAAAGTGATATGCAGTGTTAATTAGTGCAGAGCTAGCTCCTCTCACTATGTAACGTTTGCAGATTTTAGAAACTAAAGTGCTTGAGCTTTGTGTAGGACTAATTTGACTTTTATTGGGTTACACATGAATTGTACATGTCATTATCACTCTGTGTAATGCAAAGAAATACACTGCTGTGGCCAGCCAGAAAATAAATAGCAGAAGGAAGGTTAATTTGACAATCATATCCAGAATTTGTGACCTGTGGGAATTCTACGAAGTTTAAATTTTGTTGTAATTAAAAATCACCTGGGGAGCAATAAATTAAAGCCTTTACCATAAATTAAGATACAGGCACAGACAGCTAATGGAAATTGATTAAAGTATTTATCTTAATTTAAAAGGTATTTTATCTGTTGCTCTAAGTTGTTTTTAATTTCTACTTAAAATTTCAATGTATTCCACATCCCTCTCTCACCCTGAAACTTTTTTCCAAGCAGTTGAAAATTTTAAATAAAAATGTCAATCTGATGTGGTTTGAACAGAGTTTAAAACGGCTGTTTCTGAGCAGGTTTTGTTATTTTGCTGTAAGGATGGACTGGCACGGAGGAGTTACCTTTTTAGTAGAATGCCTTGAGTTGTTGATATTTAAACAAGCTCACCTTTTCTACAAACAAATAAACAAACTCCCCAGTTTCTCAATTTCAGTTGGCTTTCATGGTTGTAGAAAATAACAGCTTGACAAGCAATATCCTGAAATTGAATTGCCCTTTAAATTTAATATGCTCAGGCTCCCCTTTCAGACAGCCTGCTGTCTAAATGCAGCATTGGCAGATGCTACACTCAGCGTTCACTGAATATTGCTCTCTTTCTTTTTTGGGCTTGGGCTCCTCCAGGGCTCCTGCGGTTGATCTAGGATGTGTTGTAAATAGTAAGCCCGCACACCGTAGCAAGTAGAGCAAGATGTATTTTAAAAAATTAAATGTGGTGGAGACAAAATATCACTAACACTTGTTGCAGTAGTAGATTTCTTCAGCCTTCTCCTGTGGACCCAGACAGATAAGTGCACCCCTGTCTACTTACTGTGGGATCCCCACCTGACTTGGTCAGGCGGGCAGGAGAAGGGACTTAGGAATCTTGTGAGCGTGAATGCCCGTGGTTTTTGTTTTTCTACCTGCCTCCTGTATTAGAATTCAGATTGTTAGTCTGTATGGGATAGCTACTGGGTTTCGATGTAATGGGGAAGGTTGCCTACAGTTCTGGGTGTCCGTGTTCAAGAGCAGCTTTGTACTGGAAGAGTTGCAGAAAAAGGCTTCCAGGGAGATAGGAGAATAGTCATCCTCTCCTAAGAAAAACTTCAGTGCTTGGCTTATTTAACTTGTTGAGAGAGTACTGAGAAAGGGTCAGGTTGCCCTCTCTAGATTTTGTTGTTATTTGCAAAGGTGCAAAAAGAATTTAAGTTAAATGAGAGTGTTGGCAAAAATTTCCATTAATAAATTTAGGCTGGAAATGAGGAGACAACTAAAGAGAATAGTGAGAGGCATTCAATCCCAGTTAGTGTTAATACAAAGTTTTGAACATCATTAAATGATGTTATTGCCTGCAGTACTAGAGTAGGCAAGTAATCAGACTGCGATCTAGTCTATCTCTGCCAGTAGTGTGTTGATACATGAGTAAAAAATATTCTCCTTCTCTTTTGTTTATCTTTAGCTTGTGACAAGAAGTTCTGCTCAAAGACCAAGTTGCATTCGTCATATTTCTTTTCCCTGTGCTAATTAAATTGGCATTTCGTTGTGTGTGTATGAATATATTCAGTTCTCTACGAATAAGCACAAGCTCCAATTTTTGTCTTAGCACAGAAGTTTTATGTGACTTCAGGACTGTCTGTTTTCTTTCTGTAAAATGCAGTTAACACTAACTCCTTTTTCTGTCTTCTTTCTTTGTATTGTAGGCTTTTTTTTAATGCAGAAACTCTTTCTTGCCTTGAGCTTTTGTAGTGCCTAGTGCAGTAGGGTCCAAATTTTGTTTAAATTTCCAAGATATTACTATAATGAGAATAACTATTTCTTTTGAATTGAAAGCTAATAAATCTTGTGGGTGGTTTGTTGTGGTTTGGTTTTTTTTTTTTTTTTGGTTGGTTGGTTTGGGTTTTTTTTTTTTGAGTTGAATGTCATGTTTCCCCATGTCCTTGTTTTCCATTCACTTCAAGTATTAATGACTGCTCTCCCATCTTTATGTTCATATCTTCATCAGGATTCCCTTGTTACCCTTCTTAGCGTGCTTATCTTTTTAGAAATCAGTCATGTTTATGCAGTAGGAACATCCAAGTATCTGAAGTGATAGCTGTTGGTGGTTATCCAGCTGCCTTTTCTGACTTGCTGCTAAACACTCAAAGTTCAAAGGCTTCTTTGTATTTACTGTTTATGTGATGTGTTTGGATGAATGAAAGCTGTATATTGAACTGGCTGGTAAATTTAGCAATACTAACAACAATAAGAAAAAGTCTTTCACCTTTTATTGTAGTCTAGAATTCCACCTACAAACGATTTCAAAGTTGGTATGAAACTGGAAGCCCGTGATCCTCGCAATGTTACCTCGGTTTGTATAGCTACAGTAATTGGAATCACTGGTGCCAGGCTAAGGTTGCGGCTGGATGGAAGTGACAACAAAAATGATTTTTGGAGGCTTGTGGATTCCTCGGACATACAGCCCATCGGGACCTGTGAAAAGAAAGGGGGCATGCTCCAGCCTCCACTTGGTAAGGAAAAAAGCTTCTGAACCAATGAGTGGCGTATTGCTTTCATGAAGTTGATTTTACCTTTTTGTCTTGGCAAAGTCAACGGTACTAACATTTCACCAAACCATTATTTAATTGAAAAAGAGGTAAGCAAACTAATTCAGGCTAAGTAATTGTGGCTTTTTCTTCTTTTTGGATTCTTTTGCCATAAGAATGAGCAGAATAATTAGTTTAAGTTCTGGGGTTTTTTTTAAATAGTCCCTTAATATTAAATGGGAGGGTCTGACAGCTTGCTTAATGGTGAGATACACTGTCATGTTGCCCATTCTATAGATAGTCCCTCATACGTACCCTGTCTTACGAGTGTGTATGGATACAACGTTTTCTTGCTTGATGCTGTGCGTGCTCCTTTTAGTAGAGCTTGGTAAGAACTGGGGAAAGCTGACTTGCCTTTTTCCTCCTCAGTAAATCGGAGCAGCCCACTAGAAGGCGCTCGCTGTTAACCGACCTGTGAAACCCTCAGCAGGGCTGCAGGAGGTGCGTCGGTCCCGGACAGTCTGAATGTTTCCTCGGGCACTGAGCACATTGGTTGTGGTCTGGGAAAGGCAACATAGGGTGGGTTAACGGCGATATTGCAGCCTTCTGCTCTGAGGCAGGAAAAACAGAACCTCAGAGCTCTACCAAACTGTAAGCTTATGTTGCATGTGATTCTCATCTCCTCAAATTGACACGTTTGGGGGACATCTGATCAGTTTGTCATGACTAGTTTGTGAGCACGATGAATGCTGGTGAACAAGGTGTAGCTTTCCTATGCTTAGAAATAGTATGCAGAATTTCTTTTGCCTTCCATGTGCAATATAGGTGACAACATTATGTGTCTCTGCAAACTGAGAAATAGTGCTTGGGTTTACTCTTATTGAGGAAGTTTATTAAATGGGGAACTGTACAAGGTAATTCCTTGCTGTATGATGAATAGTCAGAGGTAACTTTGACTAACTACTAGGCATAATAAAGTGTGATATCACCTGTCTTTGCTGTGATTAACCTGTATATTTATATCTGCATTCTTGTACCATATTTGTTATAGCTTAAATTTCTAAGTATGGAAATCTTTAAAGAATAGTTCTTTTAAAAAGGAGGAAAAATAATGACCAAAATTTATCTTAAACCCCCCCCCCCCCCCCAACAGCAACACCCCCTCCCCTGTTATCCTGTTATCTTCTGTAGTTTTTAGAAGATGCAAGACATAACATTCTTAATATGAGAAATGAACTGTAAGCAGAAATTGGTTACTGCTGGTTTCCCATCTTATGGTTATGAACCTACTTCTGGTTTGGTGTCATCAGTAGCTCTTACAGATTTCTCATCAGAGGTTTAGTGAAGATAGGTATGCTTTCTCTTAGTATCCTCTCAAAAAAACTTGTCATCCCAGTTTGTTAACAACTTTCAGTTCTTCTGTTTGAAAGATGAAGTGAAAAGTATCATTTCACTACAGTATGAAACTTGATTTGCTGGTAGATAGGCAACAGACACAGGAGCAGTTGACGTAACCATTAAGACACTTCATGTACATTATAAGGGTAGATTTTTGTGCTGTTGTGCTGCTTTAGAAACACAAGAAAAGCAATACAACCAGGGTGCCAGTCTAGAAGAATATTATTTGGGATAGTTTGAGCCCAGAAGGGCTTTTTTCCTTCTTTCCTGGGGATATATAGAGGTTTTGAATGAAAGCACTGGAAAATCTTGACACCGGGGGAAAAAGATTCTAACTTTTTTTTTTTTTGAGAAGTTACTCAGTTTAACCTCTCTGAAGTTCTTGGTATAACCTTGTAGAATGAATGCAGTGACACCAGTATGAAAGAGGGTTGTAATAGAGAAGAGTATACTTGTTCCTTTAGCTACACAAATGTATAGTTTTAAACATATGGCTTCAGTTCAGGAGCACAGTGCTTTTTTAAATGTGTTTCTAAACCAGTCTGATGAATAAAACAATTCTGGTTATGTATAATGGGGGCAGTCGATCCGTTAAGAAGAGAAACTTTCCATGATGGTCAGTCGAAAGGTTGATGCCTTCTCTTCGGATACTGTTTCTTACTCTATTTGGTCAGGCTGCTTGTAGTGCAGCACCTAACAAGCAGCTGTTTCCCTGCACCCAGGCATATAAGTTTACCTGCTCTCCGAACAATTGCTGGTTATTCAGAAAAGAACTCGAGTGCCATTATTTTGTCCCTCCTGCCCTAGATTTTTCTAGAGATAGGCTGAATTCCAGCAATCAAACATTCTGGCATACCTAGATAAATTTTTGAAAAAGCCTTTTTGGCAGTTTTACAGCATCCTGTTCCTGGGCAAAGCTGGGAGCTAATTGGGTGTATAATTACCTCCTGTTAGACATTTAAGCAACTGATTCCCCCCCCCGAGTAGCAGGGAACCTTCTAGATACTAATGTTCTGCTTCTGTCGTAATAACTAGCTAAAATAGTCCCTCCTACCTGATTTTTACATAGGTTTAATTATGCATGTTACATAAGGGTTTTGAGAAAGTGGTTGATGTCGCAAAGGGTTCCTGTTCCAGCCTCTGTTTTTCATAGGTGAGCTTTTTTGTTGTGAGAGCTTAATGTTCTCAACAAATTACATTGAGGATAACATTTTCTCTGGTTTTACCAGGACAACTTAAAGGCCAAATGGAGTTAATTGAAACTGTTGTTTAGTTGTCGTTCCTCTGTCTTGCATATATGTCTTTTCTGGGCTAGCTGGTTAGGAATATTGTGTTTCAGTAACCACACCTGTTTAGGTTGTATAAAGACTCTGGTATCAAACCAGGACTGATAATCAGCTCAGCAGTCCTCAAATTACGACACCATTTATCAAATATGAGCTTTGTATTCATTTAGGTGTTGCATAGGTAGTTCCAACTTGAAAATTGTTTATTCAGCTGAAGACAGCTTAAAGGTACTAGTTAAAGAACCAGTATGGCATATAACCCAATTTTAGATGACTTAATGATTTAACTGATGAAGAATTGCAGATATGTTCCACCTTTCTAGTTATATTTTTTTAAGAGAATTGTTGAGGCTCAGTTATGAGGGAACTCATCAGTTCCTGGCAGATTCTGGCACTACTTGCTTTGTGGAAAAATTTCCAATTTGCTCTATTATGTCTGTTTTTCTGTAGAACTGTGCCAGACGTATAACTGCTAAAGACTCAGAAAAAATGTCCACTATGTCTGTTATCTTACTCATTACTTTGAAACATTCATTTGGAAAGCACAGAAAGCAAAAGGTTTTTTGTTTTGTTTTATTTTTTAACTGGAAAGTTGTTGATTCTGAGGGAAGATTATCTGGAATGAGAATGTTTTCAGCCAAAGCTTTGTTCTGCTTGAATAAGGTAGTTCATCTAAACAAATTTGATTATTGTTTGTGCTTTTTATTCACTTGTTAATGAAGAATATTAAAGTAGAAACATCTTCCAGTTTGTTTTCCAATACGATACATGCATTTATTAAAATAATTGTATTTTTGTTCTTCCCTGTTATGTGTTCTTTGGTTTTTAAGGCTATTTATTTTAAGGCGGGGGGGAGAAGAAACCAATTGTTCTTTTTTTGTCTGTGGTATGGTGAAAGAATTACAGGAGTCTCGAAAATAAAAAGGTATCTCCTTAACAAATGAGAGAAGCTGGAGCGGAGGATGTTGTTTTAGAACGAGAGCAAAAAGCAGACCTGAAAAGTAAGCTAGGTGCTTGGGCTGGGGAAGTTCCACTGGACTACAGGGACTTTGTGGGACAACCTTATGATCTCCTGTGCTAGGAGATCATGTCGTTAAGTCCTAGATACTTATCTGTAATATCACAAATTATGATGAATGATTCTGCAGGCAAGTCACTCAGAATGGTAATGCATTGCACGGCTTTCTGCACTGACAGTGACCCTGTTTGTTCCTTTTCGGATACTTTTATTTTGGCTAAGTCCAAAATAGGGGGGAATGAGGCATTAGTAAAGCAGACTTTATATCCTTCTCCTCCTATTTTATTTTACAAACTGAAAGTAGGTCTATTTGTTTGTTTGTTACTCAGGGTTCCAGATGAATGCATCTTCTTGGCCAATGTTTCTCTTAAGAACTCTCAATGGAGCTGAAATGGCACCCGCAGCATTCTTTAAGAAGGTAAGAAGGCACCGTTAGTAAACTCTTTAGTAAACTCGTTAGTAAACTTTCTCTCAATTGGTCCATGGTTACATTTTTTTAATGAGGATGCCAACATAGCACCCTGCTGTCTGCAGCACGGGAGGGCAAGACTATTATTTAAAATGACTTTGAACTGGATTGGAAAGCTACAAAGCTAGACAGGAAGAGATCTGCTTCTAGTCCATCGAGATGGGCATCTCTTTTCTTGAGTTGAGACTTTAAGGTATGGTGTGTTATTTAGAAAAATTGTGTTACCTCATTTTTTGTGTCTCGTGGATTTAAGATACAATGCATATCATGTTTCTTAACAGCACCATATTCATGTGAATGTGCAAAGGAGTAAAAAAAAATTTAATGGGGAAAAAGAGGCATTGGAATACAGTGGTGCTTGGAAAGGTTTTGTTAAATGTTTTCATTGAGCACATACTTATTTAAAATGTAGTGAGAAAGTAGTTGAAAATAGCAGAAAAAGCTGTTGAGTTTTTCAAACATGACTCGAGTAAGTTACTGTGAAACATGAAAAATTATATAAAAACAACAGTAATGTTAAAAAGACTTGTTGTTTCAATTTTTTTGTCGAGGTGGTAAAACCCTGCTGTCGGATTGAGTGACTTCATTTTTGATGCTGAGACTGGTATTGACAAGTATGTCAGCAAATCAAACAGTTGGGTTCAGACCTGCAATCACATTGCTTGCGTGTTAACTTTATATAGTTATATAATTTTTTAATATAAGATTATATACATTTTCTGAGCCGTGATGAGCCATGCTTCCCTGTGCTAGCCTACCAGCACATCTGAGATGGCTTTTGGATAATGAGGTTCCTGAGGCTGAGGTGGTAATTCAGGTTCCATCAGGTCACAGCTTCTGCTGTAGGGGTACAGTTATGCTGGTCACATGGACTTGATTTTTGTTTTTCTTTTGTCCGCTTGGAATTGGTCTAAGGCCAACTGAGTTAACAGAGGCCTATAAATAATGTCCAATGCTAATGAATTTTTCACGGATTAATTGGGAGGTGAAGCTTTTACCAGACAGTTATCAGTCCCCAGAAATATCCATTCCCTGCAAACCTCCTCTTCTTTATTAGCATGTAATAATTTCATTTTAGTGTCTTTGCTGTCTTGCTGCCCAGACATAATGTATTGGGTGCAACCTATTGCTTATGTAAATAGTTTTGGCAGGGTCTTTCTGTCATGGAGAATTCTGCTAATTATCCCAGCTTTGTTTGTGGAACAGAATCTAGATTTTTATAATACAGAAGAGCAAAAGCAAATTTGAAATATGAGTAAGTTTCCTTGAACGTCTACTATAACTTACTGAGAGCAGTGAGTATAAGAAGTAAGGATGTTGAAGAAAAATAGAGGGTTTTCTTTTCTTTATTTTTTAATAGGCCATAGAAATACAAATATTCTACCACTCTTACTTTTGTAGGAACCACCAAAACCTGTGCCAAACTGCTTTAAAGTTGGAATGAAACTTGAAGCTATAGATAGAAAGAACCCATATTTGATTTGCCCAGCAACCATTGGAGATGTTAAAGGAGACGAAGTTTTTGTTACATTTGATGGCTGGAGAGGAGCATTTGACTATTGGTGCAGATGTGATTCTCGAGATATTTTCCCAGTCGGATGGTGTAGCTTGACAGGAGATGCATTACAGCCACCAGGGAACAATGGTAAGATGACTAATAATATTGCTTAATTATTTTTCCCCTCAATTACAGCAGAATTTTAAAAACCAGCTGGCTGTATGCAGATAAGACTGAAGATTTGATTTGTGAGTAGCTGATGAGGATGAAATGTTGTTAAATTTTCTTTATGTAGTTTACAGTGAATAGGATAGTTTCTGGGAAACAATTTTTGTCTGTTCATAGTAACCCTGGGAACATGTTTTATTTAATACCGCTAGGAGGGCTTTTGATAATCTTTAATTTTTGTGTGCTTGTGAAGAATCTTGGCCTTAAACTAGATTTGCTGTTTGTATTATAGATAGTTAAATGCTCTTGTTTAATGATACTAATATATTGGCTGCAGCAGCACTTTATATAAAGCTAACTGCTGAGAAAGTAGTCTTTGCTTCTGTGATGATTGAATGTTTAAACTATATATTTAGTGTTTCTTCCTTCATACTCACGGAATTCTGTCTTGAAGCTGCCTTTTCTGAATGCTTTATCATCCTCATGCCTTTAAGAATGTTTGTACATAGGGTTATAGAGTCTCTTTAATGGTCACTGTGCTTTATAATGTACAGCTATCTACCTTAGAAAGAAGGGCAATGGAATAAAGAGGGATATCCCTGAAGGTAATCCCTCTGCTACTCTGAGGACCTCTTGTCATGTTTCTGTAGTGTAAGGCTTTTCTGTCAAACTGTTTAGGCTCTTCTATCCTCACTCCCTTCAAATTTGACAGGAAGAGAGGTTTTTAAAGAGGGGAACCATATTTTAATTAATTACTTTAATATTGTTGACCAGAATAATTTGTTCTTGTGGTGAGCATTTTCACAGCTGGCATTAGGTAAGGAACGAGTAGACTGGAATCCCAGAACTCTCACTGGAAGTACCAAAGGAACAGAAGCAAGAAGGCAAGAAATCAGTCATGTTTCCTGCCCTCTCCATCCCCATTGTTATTCTCCATCTTTTGCCAGCAGGTCAAGAACCGTATGGAAAAACTAACTGAAATTAGTTAAGGGTACCTCTGCATCCTTGCCCTCACCTGCCTGTCTGTAGTTACTGTCTGCAGTTACTGCCAGTGGTCATAGTACCTGTAATGTAGTTTAGTCCATTTTGGCGGATTTCAGCAAGGGAGCAACTATGTGTGTAGCTGTACCGGCAGATCCAGGATGATCTGCCTGTACAAACCTGCAGTGAGAAGGCAGGGGGAAGTCAGGTGAGGACAATCTACATTCGATCAAAAGTCATCTAATAGGTACCAAGCTGACCTAAGTCTTAATGTTTCTGTGCTCCCAATCTGTAAACTGTCTTTCTCAGCTTCTTCAGAAGGTTGACCTTGTCTTGAGAAATCATGAATGAGATGTGTTATTATGGTACGTTAATTACATTAATTGTGGTGAAATAAAATGGCTTTATACAAAACAGGCTGTGTAAATGAGTGGCATAAAATTTTTAGAAGACATTTTTGTGACAGTTTAGATTGCTGAGTCCAATTGTATCTTCTGGAAAGAAGTATTATTAAATTGTTTAGTCTACTCCACTTTCACTGCTGGAAAACCAGCAATATTTTGAGATAATACGTACAGAATTTTTCTTGCCTGATTAGTGCTTGATAGAGATCAAAGAGTTGTTTAACAATTAGTTAGTAAAGTTGATTACGTATTCCAGTTGTTCAGGTAATAAAACAAGCAAAACTCTTGAGTGTGTTCAAATTTGCTGAAGGCTTGAAATACCTACCCAGGCATTGAATACATACCCAGACTTGAAATACCTACCCTAAAGTAACACTTTAGGCATTAATAAAACCTGAAGTAAGGTTCTTACAGTCTTGTAGTCAAAACTGAGAATTTTGGACATGAGAGAAACTGAGGGCAGAGAGGTGTGGGCTGGGGATTTTGTTATTTTTAATTCTAAAAGTGAGCCCAAAGTTAACTGCAGTTTTATTAAAATTGTGCGTGCTCCTTTTTTCCCTGTTCTGAGCATAAAGAATTTGTTCTTTCAATTTTGCTTCAGGTGCTTATTTTTTATGTGCTGTTTGTGCATGTTATATGCACTTGTCAAATTTACATAGCTAGATGAAATATTTTTTGCTCTCAGGTTATGTTTTTCACTGTTATTGATCACTTTTGAACCATTAAAGAACTGTAATGATAGTCCTTTATTAAGATGTAAATAATAGCTTCAAGGAGAGTGTAATCAAGTCATTTCAATTCAGAAATATGATAATGTTGTCAGGATTCTTCATTAAGTCACATTAACATTGACTACTCCTGTTAAGGAAGAAAGTATGACAGATACTATATTGTAGGGATTCACTTGAAATATTATAGTATTATTCTGGCCTGGACTTTTTTCCTGCAGGTTAGTTTAATATTTCTGCCTTGGATTACTGCAATAGAAAGTGAAAATAATTGACTTGAGTGTGGCTTAGATTTCAGACTGAATATAATAAGAATTATTCTTGATTTTTGTAACTACCTTTCCTGAAAGCATTTAAATGTGTTAAATCCCTAGTTAAAGGACTGAAAAAAATCCTCAGATTTTAGTGAACAAGCAAAACCAATATCCTGCAATCTAAGTATAAAAGTAATAAAGGACGCTTTAAATTTCATCCATGCCTAGGACAACAATTTCCTGCCATGAGACTTATATTTTAGGGTCTAATTTAGCTTTTTGAAAGAGAGATGAAATGCAGTAAGGGAGACTATGAAAATTAGGAAAGATTTTATTTCAGCTATTTACTGTCTTAGCCATTTAGGATGCCCAGAGAAAATGTAGGACCTCTGTCATGGGAGGTTTTAAGAACAGCTTAAACACAGGCTTCTTAGATATGGGTGAATTTATTCAGACCAGATTATGTGGTATATTTAGTCTTTATAGCCATATCTTCTGTAACTCGCATTGGTTTTAGACAGATGAGCTCAGGAACTAAGATGCAATTAATAGAAGATAAAATGGAGGAGGGAGGTGAAAAGTTGTTTTGGGCCAACTGTTCTTAGCATTCAGGACTTAATCTTTGTGTTGATGTTTTGTCTTTGGTCATTATCAGAAAATGTGACTTAAGTGAACCTGGCTGGGTGTGAGGGTATGTGCACAGCGCTATGAAATGTAGCATTCAATACTTATACTAGCAGAAGCTGTGTGAATATTGTAGTTTGTTTCCTTAGAAATATCTTCGATAATAGTAATTTGTTATGTGTGGTTTGACAACAGTGCTTGATGTTGGCTTGGCCTGCTGGCCCAAGGTTAATATTTTAAGGATGCAGTAGATGGTTTTCTCTGTGTCTCTTGGTCACTTAAGTACTTTTAGAGATGACTTGTCACTCATGAACATCGTTGTGAACTATAGCTGGTGAAAGAAGTTGGAATGATAATGTCTATGCTGGATCAATCTTGAAGGACCATCTGCTCTAGCAGGCTTTCTCCAGCAGTGGCTGAAAGCAGATGTCTGAAGAAAAGCATAAGCGCATAGGAGAGAAGTTAGCAGAAGTATTCCTAATACCTGGCCGTCTACAACCCAGCACCTCCCAAGCCCAGACTAATGCTTTTATGCTGGGTACCTCCTGGAGGCGCTTGATCTATTTTGTTCAGTTATATTTTGGAGCCATCTGAACTTTTAGCACCTACGACATCCTGTAGTAAGGAGTTCTGTACTTGAGTATATGTTCTGTGGAAAAGGAGATACCCTTTTTCTTGCTGATAGTTTCATCTGTTGTCGTGTCCTCGTACTGAAATAGCTTCTTGTACTTTCAGTACTTGTACAGGAAGAGACATTAAATAGTCATTCCCTATTTGCCGCCTTCATATCCATCACAATTTTGTAGACCTATATTCTAGCTTCCCTCAGCTATCTGTATTCCAAACTTCTAAAATCCTGTTCTGTTTCATTTTTCATTGTTATGGGATCAGTTTAATTCCTCTGATCATCCTTGTTCTTCCATACTGTTTCCATTTCAGCTATGGCATTTTTGAGCCACTGGAACCAGAAGTGTGCAAGGTATAAGACTTAGTGACATAGTGGTGGTTTCTGTTTTGTTTTTTGTTCCTTCTATAATTATTCATTAATTATTCATGGCTTTGGGATTTTTGGACTACTACTGAGCAATGAACTAATACTGTCATATAAATATGTATTTTAATTCGAAGATGTCATTTTTGTATACATCAGCTAATAGCCCATCATTGATCACAGAAGCTGGATTATTTTGAATTGCTTGACATTGAATTTCATCTGTTACTTCCTCTGCTGAGCAATTGCTCAGCTTTACAAGATCTCTTTACATGTCTTTACGGACTCAAATAATTGTTCAGCAGTTGTTGCCATCTCATGCTTTACTCTTGTCCTAGATCATATACGAATCGAATGGCACAAGCCCAAGCAGAGGTCTCATCAGGATTTCTCTA
This sequence comes from Mycteria americana, assembly GCF_035582795.1. Lineage (NCBI taxonomy): Eukaryota > Metazoa > Chordata > Aves > Ciconiiformes > Ciconiidae > Mycteria > Mycteria americana. The sequence goes on from NC_134365.1 coordinate 136,495,561, forward strand.
GAGTCCTCTTCTCGACTGTGGAAACATGTCTGTTTATTCCTGGCCACTGTTTGGTATTTTCCAAGAAATTGTTTAGAAGGATCATGAGGATCTTCCCTCGCATCCGTTGCCAGCTAAGGATTTTTTTAAGACATCTTGTCTTAAAAAAAATGTGTGACATCTTGTCAAGTGCAAATCCACAGACTACATCAATTGATTTTTCCATTGTCTGCTTGCTTATTGACTCCTTAAAAAAAATTAGTAATAGATTTGTGAGAAGTGACTTTTCTCTACAAAAGCTATGATTGGTTCTCCCCCAACACATCATATTTATCTTTGAGTTCACTACCTCTGTTCCGTACAAGAGTTTTCAGCAACTTGGCCAGTACAAACATCAGGTGTCCTGTCCATACCTTGCTGGCTAGAGTGTTGGCATCACATTAACCACCCTTTAAAGTCTCTGAACTCTGAATTTTAAGGACAAACTTGCACAGCACTGTCAGTAGGTTGGACATTTCATCTTTTCGTTGCGTTAAAACTCCTAAGTGCTGTGTGTCCTGCCAACTCTCTACTGCTTGCTTTGTCTCCATTTCCTGACCTCTACTACTGGTACATCATGTCAGGGAACTTGTTTCAAATCCCTGTGAAGAGGGGTTCTGATATGGGAACTGATGTGATGAGCTTCCTTGGAGTGAGTATGAACGCAAAAAAACATTCAATCTTCTTGCTTTAGTATTATCTTCTGTGTTTGCTCATTCTGAAATTTGATTATCTGTTGGGTCCATATAACTTCTGCTTTTGATATGCTTTAAAAAGGCTTTTTAAGTTTTATATCTTTCGCATGTTTTTCTATTAACTCTTTTTCTAGGCCAAACATATTATGCTTTTCTATTTAACCACTGTAGATTGTTATTTTTATCTTACTCAATTGGATAATAGAAAGCTGTTACTGTGGCTAAGAATATTCTTGTATTGCACTGTAGCTAGTTGTATCTGAGGCTTATGATTGAAGTAGACGGCAGATGACTGGAGATTGTCAGAGCAGTTTCCGTTTGCTGTTTCTATATAAATTCATTTTGCTGTTTAGTCATTACATGTAAATGGCACTTACTTAGGCAACCCACCTTTTTATTTATAATAGAAGTAAAACCTTTTCTGTAAAAGAGAGAAAACAAAAGAACAACTGGGGACAAGCCATGTGGGAAATGGTAAGTAGTTTCACCTGCAAGGATTGATTTCCGTATAAAGTAGTATCTATCATTTAGATGGGAACAGCATCTGGGGAGGGAACAGTTTCTATATATCCCCGATCCCCACAGTCTTGTAAGCCAGATCTTTGATGGATAAAGGTGATGCAAGAACTCATGAAGGAGGAACTACTCTCTGCGCTGTACAGGAGAGAATTCGGGTGACCAAAGGAAGATGATGTAGTAATCTAAATAAAAACAGTGATACACTGTAGCTTTTATCCTTAGTCCTCTTCCTTCCTCCCTTCCTTCCTTCCTTCCTCCTCCTCTGTCTCCCCCCCTTCCACATCGTGTGCCCCCTCATTGCTTTTCTCCCAATTCAGGGCATTTATTGTCAGTGAGAGCAATCTTCTTTCATTACGCTAATCAGCCTGTGATGTTAAAGGTCTCCTTCAAAAGCTGTCTGCAGCAATAAGAGTAGTACAGGCTCAAGCAGAGATTAGAAAGTATCTTATTTGTCTGTTTTATGATTTCTTAGTTTAGTTGTATTTGATTTTCAGATTGTTCTCAATGCTTATTTGTGCAGATTTTTCCAAGCTAGCTACTGGAGATGCACTTTTATGTTATTGATAATGAAATCATGTCAAAGTAGCTGGGCTGTAGTTTCAGCTGAGTTGTGCACAAATATGCAACATCAATATAAACTTAAGCACTACTCTGTATGTTTGCAGATGAAACAAAAGAAGTGTTGAAACTTTAGACAGAGCTACTACAGTTAGATCTGTGAAGAGACTCTGTGTTGTTTAAAGTAGCCTAAAAAAATCAGATAAGCATGGTAATTCTTAAGTTTCATTAAAGAAAAAACCAAATGCTGAAATGGTACAATTTCATACTGCTGGAGGTTTCATTTTTCTCTCAGTGCAGCCAGCTTCTTTTCACGAGCAGGTCACAGTAGTTAAATCAGGCACATACAGTAAGCAGATTTATGCTGTCTTCAGAATTGTACATGAAAAACTCCTCAGTGCTTCAGGCTAAAATCTGATTTGCCACATTCTCTCATGTTAAGCTTTTTTTATTTGGTATTAATGTTTCTTGGCATCTTGCAGCAAGGCCTGGATGGTGCTGCTACAGGGCAATAATCACTTAAGAAAAAAATAAAGGTTTTTCCTTTCCCAAAGCTGTGACCTTATTGTACGTCTGGCTTCCTCACCATCTTACCATGTTTATTTATAAGGTAGTTGTAATTTTCTTTTAAATTGGAAGAAGTCCAACACATGTATTTTTGACTGTTACATGGAAAATATTTTTTTAATTTGCTCTTGTTCAGGTCTTGTGGATAGTAATGTCAACAGTGGTTGTGTTGCCCAACTAGTGGATGGGATTGAGTGGATTTTTTCCAAATCTGTGTTAGTACATATAAGCTATGTTAAGAATATCAGTGCTGTCATTCAGATATTGAGACAAAACAAATTGTGGCATGGCACTAACCATGCTTTGTGTTTCTTTTTTCTTCCCCTGAAGCTTGTTGCATTTTATTGTTTCATTTTTGGGCCCACCTTTCATCCTGCTGATGCTATTTGGGGAAAAATAGTGCCAAAACCTGGGCAGAATCAGTAATGATGGAGTGAAGAATCAGGATGTTAAAACTCTTACCCAATGTGTAGAGCTAGGCTTTGCCAGGTTTATTGACAGGTTCATCATCAGCACACCTAAACCGTCTTCAGGTAACTTAAGTTTGTGCTGCTTTGATAGTTTATCGGGTATTTACTTGCTCTCTTCCTTCTCAGTTTATCAACAAAATACAGTTTAGCTTTTTTTTTTGGGAGGGGGAAGGAAGTTGTTGTTTTGGGGGGTTTTGTTTGTTTGTTTTGTGGTGGTTTTTGTTTTGTTTTTTTTTGCTAGTGTGGTTGCAATGGCAATGCTCTGTTGAAGGGTGACTAGAAGCTGGCTTTTCACAGTTCTTGGTTTCCGGAGATTAACTGGAGAGATCTTGCCAGGAGTCTTTCTTTTGTTTTGCTTCTACACCCCACTCCCGCACGCGCCCTGCCCCAGCTGGGCTATTAAAAGTTGGTTTTTTGGAAGTGATGTGTGTTAGTTTGGTTAGCAGTGGGTTTTGATGGAGCTCAATTAGTATTTTCACAGGTCTGTTCCGTAGGTGCTGGCTTGCCTAGCTCTTGAAAGTGTGGGAGACGGGGGGTGGGGGTGAGGGACCAAAGGTGCTACAATGCTGCCTGGGGAAGTCACTAGGAAAGAAATGCTTTCCTTTCCTCCGGCTTTGTCTTATGTTGCTTGGAGCCCTCCATTTCACCTTTTAGGGCTGTGAAAGGAAGGATAGGATTTTTGACAGAAGATAGCAAGAGACCTTTTTTTTTTTTTTTTTGCTTCTTCCTGTCTTTTGTTTATACTGGTAGCAGAAACTAGAATCTAGAAAGAAGAAAATTGCAAGCCATGTCCGTGTCTTGCCAAGGTGGATGTTGAAGTTTTCAAGTGCAGTGTTGCTTTTTAGATAGCAAAATGACTTATAACTGATTTTGTATCATAGCAACGTATCAATTAGTATCTCGCAGCTACCTCTTAACCAGAAGTAGTCCAAACACAGATAGAAGGAGGTGGCATGTATTACAGATACTTATGCTTTTGTATGGCTCTCTTGTTCAATTGAGACATAAGGACATAAATTTTTATAATCCTTGGCAGTAAGCTGTTTTGAAAAATTGCTAATCTTTTCCACCTCCTTTGCCAGTTGTCAAAACTATCACAATAATAACTTACTGTATTAAAGAGGGTTAATTTTACAGTTAAAATCCCGGGCTAGAACTCAGGAGGTATGTTTCCATTACTTCTACTGTGGAATGCTCACATGGAATTAGGGTAAGTTGCTAAATCTCTTCGCCTCATTTTTTTTATCTGTAGATGAGAGAAGGGCCAGGTTTTTATATTCTCAGAAGAACATTCGGCTTGCGTCGCAGCGGGAGCATAGGAACAATACTGCAGTACAAATACAGTTGTTTCTGTCTTGAAAGAAATGCTGGTTTAAACACTGAATTACTGTTTTTACTGTATTAATTGGCACCTTCACCTAAGGTAGCAATGCTGTGTTCACAGAATGTATGGCAAAATAGGCCCCTACCTTGCTTCATGTAATTTCACTTCAGCTTTTTAAAGTCTTGTCTTGTAATTGGTGCTCTGTGACACTAACTGAATGGTAGATTTCTAATGTTTAAATATTACAAATCTGAACCTTTCTTTCCCCTCGCTTTCCATAAAAACATGGAGTGAAACCGTCACTGTGGATTATTTGAGGGAATTTTACTAATTAGAATTGCATGAGAATTCAGGCTTCTGAGCTGTCATCTGTCCCGTTCCCTTCCCAAGCGCTGGACGTTTCAGTAGCTTCAGATTTCACAGTTGTCTTAAATATCTGACTTATTCTGGCAAGAGATCTTGGGGATAACATTCTGGGGTCAGATTTTTCAGTCCTGCATGTGTCTGGGCAGTTTTTCTGCTTCTACAAGCAGAATTTGGCTCTCATCTAAAGTCTAATCTTTCATGTCCTTCTCATGCAAATGAGCTCGGTTGACTCCAGTGGATCTGCTTGTGCCAGTGAGGACTGAGTTGTGGCAATGTGTCTTTAGGCTGTGAGTTCCAAGACATTGGATTTGGGGTTTCTCTTACATACGTTGCATACAAAGTTTATAGGTGGGATTCTCACAGAATGGTTTGGGAAAAAAAATGAGAATGTTTTGAATGAGCAGTAATTGAAAGTATGAAAGCTGTTTGTGTGTTGCATGAAGGTAGTCACCTATAGCCCTCACTAACATGACAGTATAACTAGAGCTCTGTGAACTTTTGAAAAGGCCGTTTAGTTGCTAAGATTACTATGGTAAAGTATGGTTGTGTAGCGTGATCGCTGCTCTTCAGTTATTGAGGATGCCGGTACAGTTTTTGGGTGTAAATAAGAGACTTGGGAAAGAATGCCATGCAATGTATCCCACTCCTGAAACTGGAGCAGTGGATATTTGTGTAGAAGAGCAATACGACACAAATGCTTGATTTTGTTTGTGCAAATGAGAAGGCCTTTGTGATGCAAAGCAGCATCCTGAAAAGGCAAATGTGCTTTTTTGGTTGTAAATATCCCAGCTAAATACTGCAGTAATTGCAAGCAGAGCTTGGCATTTTTCCTCTCTATTCTCTTCGTCGTTATATTTTAACAAGTTCTCATGAGACTATTAAAACGTCTTAGTTTTTGGAACATGTGGCCTAGTGGGGATAACTCTGTCTACAGATGCAGTGGGTTGGCAGCTCCATTTTGCATGTCTTTTCATTTCCCTCCAGATCCTCTGACCCAGCGTAACCTTTGGTCTCCCTCTGAAGGCCGGGGTGAAGGAAGTATGAGCAGGTGACTGATGATCACTGTCAATACAGCCTGCAGACAATATGGGAATTACTTTAGCAGTCTCCCACTCCCTCACGCTCCCCCCATCCTCTCTTAAATCAACAAATGCAAATAGCAGCCTCCTCATTTGCTGCTATCTCCGGGAGGCTGCCCAGGCAGCATGGGCTTTGTTGCAGTCCTGCCTATTGAAAAAAGCAGCTTCAGCCCTAGGCAGAAGGAAAAATACCAAATGGGACCTGACCCCCCCCTTAATGGTTAATGCTGCTAATATTTGGTCCTCTGGCGTATACAGGTAGGAAGACGCTGAGATAAGGGTACTTGATGTGTGTGGTTCAAGAGGGCAGCCTGAAGTGGTTGGAGCTGTTTGCATTGTTACTCTTTGTCTGGTAAATGTCCTTCTGGAAGGGAGTAGGGATTGCCCAGTGTCCCGAAACTCATACCTGTGCTCCTAGAACTTGTTGACATTGTAGTTAGCTGTGTATTTAACCTTAGCTGTGTCTTTACTGTGCGAGAATAGAAATGCATTTGCTAGGTTTCAGCATAGGCAGAGGCACAAAGAGTTTGTGAAACAGTATTTCTTTACAAGGTCGTGATTGTTTTGTTAAACGCATAATTGTGTGGCACAAATAAATAAAAATAGCTGCATTTTACATTGGTGTATGCATAATACAGGACGCAATACGTAGTACTGTATTGTACAGCATACAGTTGATACTGTTTTGCTTTCCAGACATACAGCTTAATGTGGGTTGTCATTCAGTAATTTGGAGACATGAGAGTAATGCTATGCCAGCATTTGGTTAAAATTCTGTTCATCTTATTTTAAGCTGTCATGCATATGAAGGTAAGTTTTGGCATACATAAATAAAAGGAAGGTGATCACTTTGCACATCCAGAAGATGGTCCTTCTCAGATACCTAGGGATATCATGTCTGTATTTGATGTATTAGGATTGCAGCCAGCCATAATGAAGAGATTTTTTTTCTGAACTGCCATTTAGGTCTATTAGATTAGTAACCGAATCGGACAAATAACAATGTATGTAAATGATCCTACAGCTTTAAAAATGTGTGTCAGTAGTACTTGTATTTTCCAAGAAGTCTGTTTGCAGTGTGTATTTCATCTTACTGTGACATTTTCTATTGCAAATACTTAATAACAGTTAACTCCTGAATAAAAATTCAGAGTTAAAGTAACAGTTGTAAAGCTAGGTGCTGGACTGTTAAGGTGAATATCACTCATAGAGCTAGACATTAAAACTGTTACTCAATCTTTGTAAGTATGTTATTTTCTCAAGATCTCATCTCAAATATATCTTTGAGTTTTATTTCATGTTTTATTTGCTTACCACAAAGCCGCAACATGCTAATATTTTAGGAGAAGAAATATTCCAAATTCACAAAAATCCAGGAAAGTAACTGTTAGCAGCCCCCTGTGTTCCTTTTTCAGTCTGCAGTAGCACTTTGGACCAGGCACTGGTGACTGACACAGTCAAAGCCTGCTTGAACCCTAACTTGCGATACTTCTAAGTTGTGTCACATTAAGCTCGTAGTATTTAAGGTGAGCGTGAATCATGGGAGTTTCATCATCAGCGAGATGTGAAAGGCTGTGGTAGGGGCAGTGTGATACTAGAAAGCCGTCTAATTTTAGTGTAAAGGCTTCAGATGATTTCAAATAGGTTGTGTGTTCCTTTCCCGCACCTCTCTCAACAAGGGTGGTTTGATGTCACAAAATCTCCCGTTTTCATCTTCTACTTAGGTCTTCCGCAGTTTATGCATCTGTCTGCCTGCCAGCAATCAGGCCAACAAAACAGAATATTTGTTGGACTTTTGGACTTAGTAATTGCTTTTTGTTGGCCTCAGGTGCTGCTGTAGCGTGGTGTGGCACATCTTTTCATTGAGGATATGTCCTTATCCATAGGTACTGTTTGGCATTCTTCTGCTGTTTTAATCTGTCCATTGCAAAGGGAATTGTTGAAATAAAATAATCATTATTACTTCAGAGAAGAGTGGGTTGGGTGGAAAAGATTGCTAACTAGGAAGTTCTGTTCAATGAAATCTGATTACATCGTGCAGCTTCACACCAGGTTATAATGCAGTCACATCACATACATACTGGATCAATTTTGTATTGGGATGGGAGATTCAACAGAGAACCGCTTCAGTGTTAAGAATGAATAAAAATGATACTTTGTTTTTGATTTTTGGAAGTCCTTCTTCCAAATAAAATTCTAAGTCTGGATGGCTTCAGGTAGAAAAATCTGGGTATAGTTACGTGAATTTAACTATCTAATCTGGCATCTCAGATAAATGCTTGTTAATGATACTTTGCCTATCATCAGTTTTTCCTCTTCAGTGAGATGATTTTCTTCGCTGCTCAAAATTGGTTTGTAGCTCCCTAGAAGTAGTTGGCATGTTTTGTAATCGTGGAAACTGCTCTTAGAGGAGAATGGATGTATTATGGGCTGTATAATTTGTGAAGTATTTTGAAGGCCTTCTTGATGAATGGCACTTTATAAATATCTTATCGTAATTAAATTATGGGAAGCATTTATAAGGTGAGTGGATTAATTCTTTTTTTTATTTTTATTTGAATGTTTTTCTCTTAGGAAAGTCCCTCTGAAAGAATGGGTATAAAGAGTTCTCTCTTTGGCTTTAAAGAAGTTACATAGTTTCATGCCAATCACTTAAGTTCAAAATATCCAAGTATATTTATTTTAGAATGTAAATTGTGCACTACTTTTTTTTTTTTTAAGCCTTTGTTAGAAAAGTTGCTTTCCATCGTTCATTTTGAGGTTTTCCCCCCCTTCCCTTTTGTTTTTGTTTTTCCTCAGTTTCCATTACAAAGAGCAGTGCAAAAATCCAATCTTCCCCTTCCAAAGTGACCCGGCGTTCAATGCAGTCTCCACAGAAATCTGCTCCAGTACCAGCGCAACGGGGCAGGAAACCAGGTCGGGGCAAACCCCCTGGACAGTCTGCAGTTCCCAAGAAGGGCAGGTCTCCTAAAAATATTCCCCTGACAAAAAGCACCTCTCATACTGAAAATCTTAAAACAAGGAAAAAAAGTTTAAAACCTGGAAAAAAGGTTAGTCCTTATCTACTACTTTACTTTATACTGCAAAATTTTGTAGTGAAATTTTTTTAATTATTATTTAATTTTCTGTCTTCTCTTCAGCCTTCAGGGCTTTACTGTTTTCAGCAACAGATTACAAGAAACAGTCTAGAATAGCTATTCTGGAATATTTCAGTATAAGCTTCTGTGGATTATTTTACTCCAGAACAAGATTACTAATTTATTTATGGGTGAGTTGTTGGTGTTGAAAAATACTATTCTGGAATAGCCATTTCCAGTAAAGTTACAAGAGCCAGGGAAGCCTTTAGGCTTTTTAGTCGGGGTTATTTTGTTACTGAACTGTATGTATAATTGCGTAATTTTATTTTTTATTTTTTGTTTCGTGTTTAGAAACAAAGGTTTAGGAACAGTGAGGGCTTTGTTGCAGAATTTAGGCATCTTAAGTGTACAGCTGGATTTGCCAAATGAATCTCTTAGATACCCCTTAATCCTGGAGATACTAGCATGAAGCAGGAAGCTTCTTTCCAGGCAATACATTTCTCCAGGTGTGGGCCTAATTCTGCCCTGGTCTGAAAGATGTGATGCCTTTCTGCCTTTCTCCCTGCCAAGCTGAGTAAGACCTGGAGTGTTGGCAGCTGCCTCCAGCTTCAGTTCCTCTGGATGTGTTTGATCAGGTACAAATCAGCACCGCTGTAACCCCCCCTTCCCACTCCCATGTGACACCAGCACTGGTGGGTAAACCATCCCAGAGTGAGCTCGTTCAGGGAGCTAAACTCGTAGACAGCTCATCTAGCATCCATCCCTCTTACTTCCTTCTTTGTCTGCTCCACCCCAAAAAAAGCACAAATGCTACAGCTGCTGCAAGGAAGGATAGGATCACAGCAGGGCAGATTTAGAGCAATTTGAATTGCCGTGGAAGTACAATCTATTTTCTGAGGCTTGTTCACCCACTGCAGGCTGTCAAAGAGGAGTAGCAATCCTGCAATGTCTTTCGCCAGACAATTTGTGTGTGTCCCTGTGCTCCTCCTGCTTTTACATTAGCACCAATGGGGGAGTGGGGGCATTGTTTTTTTCTGGTTTGGTTTTTTTTGTGTTTTATTTTTCTCCCTCCCCTGCTCCCAAGTTTAAAAAAGCTGAAGTTTTGGGGTTTTTATTCTCCAGTCTGGATCACTGTGGGCTATGGGATCTATTGCTAGTGATGTGTGGGAAGGGAGTGGAGTAATGGCACAGGTGGGACTTCTCCCTTCAGTGATAGGGCTGATCAGTGTAAAGTGCTAGTGAAGTAACGTTATTACAGCATACCCAGAAGGCTCTAGCACAAAACTGGAAGCAAGCACTTTATTGAAATGGTGACTGCAAGGTGAGAAATGATTCTGGGGACCAGAAATTGAGCGCTGTCTCCTCTGCTGCCTGCCCCTTCCAGTCGGGCATCCAAACTGGTGGGTTACTGATGCAAGTGGTACCGATCCGGCTTTCTCTCCTGCTTGGTGTATAAAAGTGCACAGAGACACAGATTAAAGAGGAGGAAGGGGCTCCCATCCAGACTCAGCTGGTGGATGGGGTGTTCTCCATAAGTCTGGGGGGCTTTAAAGGAGAGCATTGAACACAGGACTTTCATATCTTAAGGACGTACTCAGGTATGGCAGGATGCACACTTTCATGTAAGAGGTTTGTCGTCTGTGTCTCATGAAAAAGAAATTGAGAGGCTTTGTGTATCCTTTGAAAGAATACTTGGAGGCATCTCACCCTTAGAGGAGGCTTCTGGGCTCTAAATGCTGGGTGTCTGAAAGTGCCTGCTTGGCACACTGCATTTGGCACCTGGTCTATGTGAGGTACTTGAGGGGATTTGCTTGGGGAATGGGGGTTACTGCTGACACTCCCTGTCTTGAGGCAGTTAATGTGAGGTACCTCTACACACTCCTGACTTCCTCTGTGGGACCAGGCAACTAAGAGTTAGGTTTTGCAGAATCTTAAGTTTGATATATCTAATTTGGGAGTTTCACTACATTAACTTTTGCATTAAAAACTTTAAAAATTAGCTCCTTTTCAGAATCCATAGAAGGCGGTAATTGCTTTGGTACATGGTTAAATTGCCAAGATGTTATACATATGTGCAAGCTCTTCTTTGGAATGTTACACCTGTTAGCATAAGGGTGAAGAGAGGAAATGGCTTTGTGGGAGTTCTGCACAGGCAGGATGTATCTGACATGGAGTGCCATACAGCCTGTATACCTCACAATACATACGCAAATATAATGCAAGTGGTATGTGCCTAGAGATTTGAAAGTGCTGCTTTTTTTTTTTTTTTCTTCCCCAAGACCAATCAAAAAAAACCCCTCCAGATTTCAGGCTGAGTAATTGTACTTCAAGTGTGAGCTGGCTATGTGGTAGTTCAAAACCTGTGTATTTAGGGAATTTAGGGAAATTGGTCTATGCGTCATACTCTGTAGAGCTGTTTGACTTTCTTTGCCCTTTTAAGTTTGTTATGCTGCAATGTTTATCATTGTGCAGGTATTAACTTTTATTATACAGCTAGGAATGTTGAGCTGTTGTGTCATTTTTCTCCTTTATTTAAAAGTTTTCGAAGCTTCTCCCTAAGCATGAGATGCATGTTGGGTTTTGTTTTCCATTTGTCTCCCCCAGTTTGTACTGTATGTTTTTACTCTGTCACAATGAAGAATAAATCTCTTTACATCTCTTTCATTATTTTTAAAAGTACACTTTGCATAACAGTGCAAAGAATTCCTTCCAGAATTTCTTGAGGAAGTGCCTTGGTCTGAGTGTGGATCACAGCCCTAAATTCGACCCCACAAGAAGAGAGTTTTTAAGCGTCAGGGTAAAAAGCCTGTGAAGTTGGCCACGTGGTGCCAGATTGTGAGCAGTGCTCTCTGCAGGCAAACAGAGGTGGCGTGCCCTCCCAGCTGGCAGGGGCCAGCCGGCAACAGCCTGACCAAGCAAATGTGCTGAGCCCTGCTGGGAACGTGGCCTGCCTCATGAAACAACATGGCTTTGGGATCGCAGTTTGCTGCTTGTCAGTTTGGGGTTGCAAAATGAGAACCTCAGCCGAGCAAGCATAACGTGCTGTATTTCCAAAATGCATGCTCTTTCCTTCTTCTGAAGGAGAAGGTAGGAAATGGCCAGCTAGCCTCACCATGCTTATGTGTTAGTGTGGAGGGCGGATAGTTCCTCTGTCTTGCAGTTTAGTGTTTGTATTTTGTTTTCATGTCTACATTTCTCCCATTTCCTCCTCTTTCCCCTCAACTTGACCACCCGTATTTTGCAGTGTGGTGACAGACAAGTGCCCCCCCAAAGAGTCCCTGCTCCAGAGGGGCCTTCAGGAATGTCAGACTTGAGATCAAAAACTTAAACTTCTCAAGTCCATTCTTGTTCTCTGTATTAAGGATGGAGAGAGACCTTTCTGTCACCCAATGTTAAGATACATAGGCAATTCCTGACAAGTAATACATCACTGCTTGGTTCAGTGCCTGACCTGAGCCACCTCATCTCATTCACAGTGCAATGCCAAGCCTTGGCAGTATATTTGTTATGTTCATGGCTATTCCACCCAGTGCCATATCGTCAAGTAGTTTCTCCAGCCAAACCTATCTTCTCTGAACTGTAAGTGGCACAGAAACTTTCTTTAAAGTGCCCTGAAGAAAGTTAACTTATTCTTTCAGAACTTTCAGAAGAAAGTTAACTTATTCTTTATAGGTGTTGTGAAGAAGTTAAACACTGCTGTTCTTAGGAAGGTGTATATTTTGATTGCTTTCTACATGATTTTTTAAAATATTATTTGGAGAATATGCTGCTTCTAAATGTGTAAAGGATGAATACAGCTAAATAGAAGAGGGCTTAGCCTCCCTTAGCAACTTGACTGAATTTTCACTTTCCTATAGATCAATTTTAGCAGTAAATCCTTACCACATGAGTAGCCAAGTCTCTGCTGCCTTCAGCAGTGTCAAGACCTTAGGTAATCTCTTATATTCCTAATTTTTTTGGTAGGTAAGAGAATGAGAACATAATCCGTTCTCATGCAAGAATAAACGGTGAAGGGAGAGGTGATGAACTTTTCTCCAATTCATTACTTCTTTTATTTCCATGTACTTTCATAGCACGTCAAAGCACAGTAGGAGTGCCTTCCTTGTGCATGTCTCTTTTCTAAACCCCTGTCCAAACCAAAGTACAACAAAATTCTCCTTTCCTCAGGTGGAAGGTAATGCACACTGACCAATTTCTAAATCTTTGTGCTGCAAACTCTGGTTGTCTGTCATATGATAAGCTGCAAATAAGTTTGGTGTGGGAAAGGAAAAGGTTTTGGCAACCCACACGACTGGATTGTTAACTACTGGTTTATTTGATATCTTGCTAAAGCACCAATGCCTGAAAGTGATTACTTGAGAATTTCAGCCCCTTTGAAACAAGCTGAGGGGAAAATCTAGGTGCACTGTGAAGTTGACACCTAAATGTGACTCACGTTTTATATGGGAGTACATACACAGCCCGACTAACTTATTTGAGTTGTGATAAACCCAGATGACTGGAAAGGGTATGGACAGGAAGATAATCCAAAACACCTCTTCTGTGCTTCCTAAGATTTAGAAGGGTCATGAATTAGTATATAAAGCTCATTCTTTTCCCACTTTTTAGATAGAGGTGGGTTCCTTTTGAAGTAATTTGTCTTCCAGTGCCTTACTTAAGTAGCTGTAAATGCAAACTGACAGTTTCTGGTCTTCCTTTCCTGGACTTTATCTTCTCTGCTGTGTGTGGTACTTTTGTAATAAGGAACCACACACATTCAGTAAGATGGTAACTGGTAGCAGAAAGGCTTTGCAGACTCCTTAAAAAACATTAATATTAAACATTTTGATTTTGGTTTTTTTCTCTTAACAGAAAAAAAACTTGCCGGAACAACTGACTGCTGCATCTCCTTCTCCTCATTCTTCTCCTGAGGGGGATAGTGGCACTACACAGATACTTAAAGATGGAATTAGTTTGTCTGGTGCAACTGCAACAGTTATATCCACAGGTAAAAGACAAAGAAAAAAAATTAATGACATTTTTAGTGTAAAATGGCTTCCATTTCAAGCAAACTAGTAGTGTCATTTTATGGAAACTGTGCTGCAAACTTATTACTGTAAATCCTTATCCAGCTACCTTATTTTTTAAAGATATTTGTAGGTGCCAGTTTTACCTTGCAGAACTAGTATTTTGATGCTTGCATTATAGCAAGAAGTGCTGGAGCACAGGGGCTTTTGGTAGATCTGCTAGACCTGGCAGTTTGTTTCTGTCTGAAGAAGGAAACTGTACAGTTCTTTCATGTCTGTCCCACTCCTTAATGTATGAAATGGGAATAGATGTAGCTAAAAACCCGTATGATATTCTGATATCATGCAGGCTGTACTGTAATATAACAAAATAGAGATTTTTATCTCTATAGCCTTACATTAAAAGAAACAACTCGGACTGTTTAAACCAAGTAAAGGCAATCAGAGGAAATACATTCCTCCTTCCTCTTACATTTGCTTGTTTTTGAACTATAATGAGATGTATCTTGGAAAGGGTTGGCAAAAGACAAATAAGCTAGTTAATGAACTAACTCATCGAGGAACTTGTAACCCTGCAGTGAAACAATTTGTATGTTGTCAACTGAAATCTCAGAACTTTCTAAAAACTCCATAAACTATGATAATTTTGTTTGGAGTGCTTTTTTACATTTAAAACCTGTTTTTACAATAGAAGTTGTCAGGCTCTTCTCACTCTCAACTTCAGTCATGGATGAGGGGAAAATATGTGTGTGTTTCCTAGGAAAATAAACCTTTCAGGAGGCAGTTGTTGTTGAGCCCAGACAGAAGATGCCATGAAAACTATTTTTGCTGATTCATATCTTTGATTATTTGTACAAATAGGTTTCCGCCAATTTGCAGACATCAGAGAGTGAGCAGATATGCATGAAGACATAAGATCAGTAAAACACTTGTAGAAACATTTCATTTTTAAAAATCCAGGTTTTAACTAAGCCCAAATAATACTAAGTTCAGAAAATATGGCAGTCTTTTGTATAACAGAATGCTTAGCTTATCTGCTTAAGGACCACAGAGGCACATTTTTTCATTAAGCTGTAATATCTTGGGTGCATTCCTGGTCATGTGACAGCCAAGGCCAAAAAGAAGACAAAAATCTTCAGTTACGGCTTTTTCCCATGTTTTTCTGCCTTGCCATTCCTTTTGAAAGACAGTTTTGCATAGTCTCTATAAACAGTAATTTCAAAAGTCTTATTTGATTGTTTCGTGCTAAGCTAGAAACACTGTAAGGTGGTTTAAAGAGAAGTATGTTTATTTTATTTAGCAGAGAAGGCCAAGTTGCAGTGTGGAAATCGTACATGAATGGTTCGCAGCTTCTCAAAGTACAGACCTTCAGTAGCCATTTTACATGCACACAAGACCATTATACATGCTCACGTTAATGCTATATGGGTGCTTCAGAATGAGCATCAGTGGTAGGTATATACCATAGGGTTGCCTTTGTTGCAGTTCCTCAAATAGGAGAAAATTAGGGCAGTAAGTTGGTAAGGCCAGCTTTTTAGAATTGCATCTTGGTAGTTTAGAGTACCTGCCAGTAATTCTTACTTTATTGGAACTAGTGTATGAACAGAGATTAGTCAAAATAAGATACGCACAGATTATGACAGAGTTGTTACATTAATGGGGTAGAGAAGGGCTTTAGACACCAGAAAGAAGTGGGTTTAGGACTCAGGCAGGAGAACCTTGACAGAGAGAGCACTTTTTGCATGCTCTAAAAGTATGTATGCATGTTCAGCTCTTGGGTTGACCAGTACATCTTTTCTTCAAGATTAAAACTAAAAAGACTGTTTGCAGTTCTAACTTGGAAACCTGTCTTAGTTCCTTGGCAGTAAATATGGCTTGTTCTTTTTCAGTGTGTGTTTATGTCAACAAGCATGGAAATTCTGGGCCTCACCTGGATAAGAAGAAGGTTCAGCAGCTTCCAGATCACTTTGGACCAGGTCCTGTCAATGTGGTACTTCAGCAGGCTGTACAGGCTTGTGTGGATTGTGCCTATCAATCCAAAACAGTCTTTGGATTTCTGAAATCTGGCCATCACGGAGGGGAAGTGATAACTGGTATGTGAAGATGCTTTGTTCCTTCTGTTTCTTCACTTGGTTGCGAACTTGAGGTAGGGCGGAAGAACTGAAGTAGCTGCAATGAGTTTATATCACTTGCACAGTCAATAACATATACTTGTGAACTCCTTTACTAAAAGAGTATTGGTGGTGTGTGATTTATCTCACCCTGGGTCCAGGATGATTTGAACAATTCTTTAAATTAGAATTTAGCAATAGTAGTGTTAAATTACATATACACAGTATGGTTAGATTCTTGTACTAAGAGCTTTTGCACCTGATTTAGCAGCTGTAGCCAAACATTTGTCAAGTAAACTCAGTACAAGTGAAGTATCAGCTTTATTAATTCAAGTCATTCACATAATCTTATCCATACATAGTGTTTGTGTTCTTAATGCCTTAACCAAGTGGGTGAAAAGTTTCAACCTAATCTGTTTAGCTTCCAGGCAAGTGATTCCACATGTTAAAGTTGCTGCTTCTTCCCTTCCCCCATTCCCCAGAATTGTAGCAGTATCTTAGGTCAGTGTTCATCCACCTATGTCCCCTATTATGGAATAGGTTTATTTCTGCTACATATTAATGGCAGGTCTACAGATAAATTATCTCTGTATCTGCTGCTTGGCATTTTTTTTCCTTCTAGGCTAGGAAATATTCTATATAGCAGTTAGCACATCAATTCATAATTCCATCACTGGCAATAAAAAGACTTTGCGTTACTTTAATCTCCTTACATTAACACCCGATGTGAAAGACGAGTAGTGGAATACAGGTTCGATTAAATCCTCATAAAGATGTTGCTGTCTAACAATATTTAAAAAACAGCACCCCAACCTGCATTTAGCAGAACTACAGTAAGCCTTGCTTATGCATCCCCATGAGTTTGTTCACAAAATGGATGCTGCTTCTCTGCTGTGTAGTAAAGGTTTAATGGCATTGTATACGTGTGGTTTTGAAACCCACATTGCTTTATTTTTGCAAGATATATGAAAGTTTATTACATTATTAATACCTTGCTGTACCTAATTCAGACAAGTCAATTTTCTTGAACAAAATGCATTGCCAGTATTCTGTTTGTGATTGTTTATCACGAAGGACTAAATCGTAGGCCAGTGGTGTATCTGGGCTGTGACTGAGTAGTTGAAAATAATTATTTCACAGAGGAGAGAGACATTTCAGAATCTTTATGTAGTTGTGGTTTGTTTACATTCAAAAATTCTGTACAAAAAGAATTACTGTTCTGCACCTGGCTTCACCCCAAGGCCTAGATTCAGAGAAACCAGCTCCATAGGCCTGGATTTGAGGAACTTGGCGATGTGGACTGCTACTGAAGCAGAGTCCTGGTCCAGGTGATAGCAAGCCACAAGACCCCATTGGGTTTCTGGTGTTCTTGAGCTCTTGCCTTCTCATCGGCTTTGTCAAACAGGTTGCTGAGAAGTGGGTGAGCAAACACTCCCTGTCATTATATAAAAAATGTGTGTATGATGTATTTTGAGAAGCACAAAATGTGACTTACGTTAATGTAGCATGTTACAACCAGCTGTGCATGTGAACAGTAAGGAAGAAGAGGAAAGCTACAGTAGAATAAAATGAGGAATTACAGAATGAAATTGCGAGCGTGTTTTCTTGTAGAGTTTTTGTTTGAAAGTGGTTTTGGAGTGTGGTTTGTTGTTCAGGGTTTTTTTTTTTTTTTTTTTAGACTGGCAAGAAAAAAATTGTTGCAGCAGAGAATAAGCAAAGAAATCTAAATCTTTTGTGGACTGATACTTTCATGACAAGTATTATACCTGCTGTAGGAGGAAACTATGCTGATGAGGACATGGATAAAATAATCTTGCTAGAATACATGTGAATAATTAGTGGGTTCTTTTGGTTCAGCTGCCAAAGAAAATAATTGTTTTGAATAGAATTGAATTTAGGATTTTTCCATCTTTTCTTACTCAAACAAAAGCACAAACAGTTTTATTTTTGCTTGATGCATAAGGTTTCAATTCAGGCAAATATAACTGAAAGGAAATTAAAGGCTTGATTAGCAAGCCCACTAATGGTGGTGGTGGTGTCAGCCCCTTTTTTCTCCTTGTAGCGCAGAGACTATGGCGTTTGGTGGGATGAAATAGACTGAGGCTCAGATAAATCTTCTCAAGCAGAGAACTAAAATCAGACTTTTGGGTGAGTTTCTTCACTATCAGACAAACACATTTCTCTGATAGTTTAGCTCTCAGCCTTTCTCCTGGCTTGAACCTGGTATTTAAAACATACTTACACAATGGAAGGTGAAGAAATGAGAATGACTCTTCATCCTGGGGGCTGGGATCGCACACGCAAGCTCCAGTCCCTGTTTATTTGTCATTAAAGGCTGAGGTTATTGCACCTCAGAAGTGCTCCTTTTTAATTTTTCCCCTAGCATTTATCTGGGAAGTAAGAGCCTTATGTTGTCCCCAGGCAGAGCAGACAGTTGAGCCTATGGATCTGGGTCCCACAGCCTTGGAATGCCCTCACGTGTTCAGAGTACAAGGGAACTATGTTTGCACTGAATCTTTATTTGTAAATTTTTCCCATGGTATGTCTTGCTGGGGCAGTCATATTGCATCAGCTGTTTCTTGCTTTACCCTCCTGACAACTCTAAGATAATATTGTTCTTTTCAATGCTTCTTTTCAAAATGAGAAATTAAGGCGTGGAGAATAAGTGATTTCCCCAAGGTCATATAAGAAGATCTGTAAGGCTATTATAAAGCATTTTAAATTTTTGCTGTAGCTGACTACTACCTTGCAGTAAATTTGTCAGGAGATCAGGCTGTGCTAGGTCTCACAGCCCATTTGCTCTCCAGAACTGGTTGAGTTCCAAGCAGAAATTTGCCTTTGGAGACCCTTTGCCCAAACAGGAGGTAGAGGACCTTGTGTCTGAGCCACATGTGGGACTGTGAATCATTAGCATTTCATTTGAACGTTGGAGCCTGGAAAAACCGAATGGGCCGTGGAAACACGTTGGTCTGGGATTTGTCCCTGTAGTACTGACTCTTAAACTTTAAGCACTTGCATTGGGTCAGTCTGTCATGAAAGCAGATGGGAGAGGTAGCAAGTTGTCGTTGATGCTAGCTGGTTAACTTGCATTAACTCTAATCAGAAGCTTCCTTACATCAACAGTGTAAGTAATTGACACTTCTGATTTCCTAAGGAAGCCTAAAATACGCTGAACTTGGACGTCTTCTTTGGTTTTGCGTATATTATCTGTCTCTCTTGTAACACAATATGGAAATGCTCCTTAATTCAGATCTGTGAATAAAGGCTTTCTTGTCATTTCTGTTTGTGGTGGTGGGGTTTTTTTGTTTTGTTTTGTTTTGTTTCTTTTTAATGCATCTGCTACCGACATAATGTGATCATTTAAAGCTCTACTTATCGTTTGGAAACTTATGTTAACAACAGAAAGCTGCATGACAGGCTGAAAACCAAGAAGACAAATTGATGCATAAACCTGGTGTTTATGCCGCTTCTTTCTAGCCCTAAGCTTAAGTTACAAGTTTGTTCCTGCTTTGTCGTAATGTCTTTCTAATCAAAAGTAACTAAAAATCTCAGCTAATGTAATGGTAATTATTTATCCGTATATTGGTAGTATGGAGTCTTTTCAAAATCTTACTAGTTTTCACAAAAAAGGAAAATATCATCAGCTGCAACACTCTGTTTGCGGGGCAAGGAAGGAGGTCAACAAGTAAAAGACATAGGCACATGTCCAGGCTCTTTGTAATCATTCAGTTTAAAAGACAGCAGATCCATTTGTGGCTGTGGTGGTATCTCTGCCACCTAGCTCCTGTTGAAATAAATTGGAGCTTGACCACTGTAGTGTTGACAGCAGGATAGATTTCTCTAGTGATAAAATAGCAAATGGCAAAACAGTTTCTGTAGTCAGAATTTCAATGGTAATGGATGCCAGCACATTACCACAAGTATGAGTTCAGTTAGAAACTGAGAAAAAAAAAAATCTCACAGTTGTTTGCTTCCTTCCTTTTTTTTTTTTTTTTTTAAATTTTGTAAATTTTTTTAGCAAGTACTGTAAAGGGTCTTTTCTGTGTTGTCTCCTGCAAATAGGTGGTGGAGAGCTTGCTGTTTTATAAGCAAACAACAGAAATTACACATAAGGTTTTGGTGATGAGGGAATAGTTGCAAGTTTTGTTATGCTGGTGTGAATCCAAAATTACTTTATTAAAATAAATTCCCACAGAGCAAATTTAAACTGGCATGGTTTTTTACATCCAATGGAAGGTAAAATCAGTCCTTTGGATGTAAATTTGTTAAACTAGCAGAATAATTGTTTACTCCTCTCACGTCTTCTGTGGTTTAAATCAAATCTGGGTGTTGTCGTCTTTAACTTAATGATGGTGTTTTACTATACTTCATGATGCTTGGGGGGTGTTTGACATCATCTTCTTATTCACAGCTTCCTTTGATGGGGAAAAGCACGCCATCAATCTTCCTTCTGTAAACAGCGCATCATTTGTCCTACGCTTCTTGGAAAAACTCTGCCACAGCCTGCAGTGTGATAATCTCTTTAGTAGCCAGCCTTTCAGCCCTTACATGGGATGTGCACATAGTCCTACAGAGTATGATAGGAACAAACCAGGTACTGTTAAACAACTGTTATTTTTAAGTGCTGATATTTTTGAGAAGTGTGGCGACTTTATGAAATGTAACTTTTTAATCTGTCTTTCTGTGACGTGAATTGATTGAAATGAATACGCTTCAGTTCTTAGTGAATTGGTTCCAGTGCGGTAGTGCTTTGACAGGATGGGATAGCTCAAACCACATGTGCAGAAATCATTTTGTTCAGCAAACTCCTCCTTGTAGCCAAGCCAGGAAACATATATATTTTACCACTGTGATACTGCTAAAAGGACAAGCTCAAAATTTCACATTTCATTTGTTAAATTTATGTTTAGATTATAAAATAAACTTACAAAAAGATACTTACTGCCTTATGAGAAGGGGCTTGCCCTGAAAGGGAATTCAGTCTAGCCCTTCCCACACCAGTAAAAGGTCCTTTCTTCCCTCTTTATTCACCTTACTCAGTGGTGGCTCCCACAATTTTACATTCTACTATGTACAGTCCAGTCTTCTCCTAGAAAAGGTGGGTTTTGCAGGTGGTTGCTTGTGATATGTTGTATCAGGCCAATATATTTGTCTGCTGCACCGGGAGCGTAGCGTGAGGGGGAAATGAAATTACTTGTGCAAGATCTCCCATCAGGTTGTTTGTAGGGCCTGGTATTACAAGTCCCAGCCCAAGGGTTACCAGGAGCCATAGCTGAGAAAACCTTGATGTCAGGGCAATTTCGGGAGGTTCATATTGGGTGTGAAGCTTCCCCACAGCTGTCTGGTAGCTGAGTCTGTCTTCCAGGTGCTGCTTAAAAAATAAAATATTCTTCCCCCCTCCCCCCAATGGAGAAATTATGTTTATAATTCTGTCTGTCACATGAAAGTAATTAGTTTTAACTCCCTTCAGAAAAGTAGCCTGGGTCAAGGTAATTTGGGTGATGACAGTATAAACTAAGCTGTACTTCAGCTTTGAAAGTTTTTGTATCGAAATGACTGAGTCTGTGTGACACAAGAAACTGACCTGTAACCTGGTGGATGGCTAATGTATGTCTTTGCTTTTGTCCCTGGACTTTCCCCATGAGCAGCTTTATGCTAGAATAATAGGTGGTGACTTTCCTCTTCACAGCAAAAGAAGAAATACCTGAAAACAGGAGTGCTAAACGATACTCTCAGGACTCTCCACCGTATACTGCTCCTCTTTCCCCTAAGCTTCCCAGAAATGATGCTCATCCATCTGAAGGTAATTACATTATGTTGGGATTATATATGAGGATTATTTATGGTTTCAGTATTTCCAGTCAAAAAGGACCGAGTTCAGTGTATGTGTCTGGTTTGTCTCTAGCCTTTGACAGGTCAGGGTGAAAGTATGTTAATTATTGATCACTGGCACAGATTTTGCACTTAGGGAAGATCTACTGCAAAGTCCAGCAGTCCTTCTCCTAAACCTGCTAGCCTTTTTTGTGAAGGGGCTCAGGCAAATAGGTGACGGATGAAGCCTCGTGCTTCATATATGGCTATTTAGCAGAAAACCAATTGCCTCGAAATGGATTAGGAGATAAATTGGAAGCAACTCTTAATAACTCTAGGCTGGGGCCATTAAGTGTGTATGGGGGTAGCTTGATGATACTATTCTGCTGAGTTTATGGCTAGCTGCCACTGAAAGCTGTGCTGCTCCTGCTTTCCGGGCTTCCTTGTCTCTGCAGTGGGTCCCAGGCCCCCCAGCTGGGCAGTGAGCTGAACCAGTAAGCAAAAGCACAGAAAACATTTTGGTGAAGCGAAGACTAGTTTGCAGTTTACTTCTCTGGACTGACTCACCATGGACTCCGATGAGCACAGGGAGGGGTTGAATAAAATGCAGCCATGGCCAGGGGAGCAGCAAAGCCTCACTGTGGCAGCTGGCTGTTAGATTGATTTAGCTCACTGATGAATAGCACCTTTTCCTGTGCTGCAGCTCAGCTGCAGTAACTGAGCACGTGTCTAGTCTTAGACTGCCTCAGATGTGAAGTAAAGCATCTAGGTTTAAACCTCAGTGAGAGACTTATGAAAGTGTGGGGTTTTTTTACTCTGCATTTGCTACTTAACTGGTTAAGCCACGGTAACTTGTTGATGTTGACTCGTCCTGTCTCATACATACTTTTCTCTTGCTGCAAGATATTCGCACAGCATTTCCAAAGGCTTTTTTGAAATATGACAGAGATTAGTTATTTCTTCCTTCATGTTATATTTTTTTCTTCTTTTTGGAGATCCTGGGGTCATTTGGTGTGTATTAGCATCAGTAGGGGCAGAATGATCTCTTTTTCTGTGCAGATTAAAAAGTCATAGGACTATAGTTAAAGCAGAAAAGGATATCAAATTAAAATGTTCAAAATGATAGCTTATGTAAAATGATACATCTTATTATTTTATATATGTATGTAGCATACTCATTTCTTTCTATATAATAACAGCAGCAGAGAATACAGTTCTGCATTGATTATTGATTTCCTGTGTCTTTCCAAAAGAAGTACTGGCTTAATTTCACAGATATATTGTACACCTAAGTCAGATATTTCTGGTAGGTAACTTAATAAATGTAGAGCACTTAATTATACTCAAATGAAGTTGTTTCAGTTGGAGCAAAACAAATGTTTGAGTAGATCTGCATTATCTTGTAAGAAATCTTCCTCAAAGGAAACATGCATGCACATATTGCTTTTTAATCCTTGTTTGCTAATGGATCCCTTTTACAGATGAAGTCAGTGTAGTCCTTAAAATACATTTTAAGATCAATAGTTCATTATAAAGTGCAGTTACTTGGATAAAAAAATAATTAAAATAAGTGTTTTGCCATGGCTTTAGAGGTTTGAATTCATACTCTGTGCATTTCAAGAGGCAAAGTGTTCTCTAGTGTTGTGTGTTTCCCATTAGGGCAATGTCCTCTGCTGAAAATCTGGAGGTAATTTTATAGCGGTCAGTCATGGGTTGGTTAGCAAGAAAGATCTGCCCCCAAAAAGTTCTGGTTCCATTGAGACATAGTTGTCTTGAAATAGTTGTTTTGAAATATCATTTGAAAGCAAAATGGAGTAATTGTGGAAAAGGGTCTTTCAAACAGCTCATTTTCCTTCTGATCTGCTCAGGGATGTTTTGCAGATTTTGCAGTCTTTACTGCTCACTAACAGTTTCTTCTTAAAGTTTTGAAAGATAAAGGGAGGGGGGGGAATAACTCAGTCTTCCTCCCCCTGAAAACAGAGTGTTCTTACTACTGCAGCCGATTACATCATTCCTGTTATGTATGAGGCAGAACAACTGGCTTATAATTCCCAGAGGAGCTTCAAGAAAACAAAACGTGCGATTCCTGCTAAGGCCTTCAGTGTATAAACAGTCTGTCATCCTTACATTTGAAACATAAGGCCTTTTATTGGCCTTTTATTAATCTACCCAGAGATCAGGCATTCTGCAGTGGAACCTCCTGTCTCTTTCCGTAACAGTGTTATTCACAACTGCTCAAAATGTTGAGGTAGAAGTGTGTCATTTGTTGCTCCATGGATTGCAAAGCTCCATTTGCTAGACGTCGATTTAGAATCAGCTGTCATACCAGTTGACCACTTTTTTGACAAGATTGCAGCTGCGTTTAGTTTGTAGAGACGCTAGATGGATGGAAAGGGAAGTGGATTGAACGCTATAGTTGCTGAACAAAAACACCTTCTCTAAAAGATGATGGCCTTGGGAAATATGCCAGCTTTTCCACCTTGTGTATGTGAATTGAGAATTTACAGTAAGATAAATTCAAATGCTGGTATCTTGGGAAAAAAAGCAGAGTTGGCCTTTCTCAGCCCTATTTACTATTGTTTACTTTAGGATATATAACATCAGAGAGAAATCTGGGATATAATTGGAATAAATACAGTTAAATTCTTTTGTAATACAGTAAATTTTAAAAGTCTTTGTGTCTTCAGAAATCTTGACAAGGATTACGTAAAGCAATTGTTTTTAAAAAACCCTATATTTGGGACCCGTGCTTGTTTACTATAACTACAAAAAGTTTTTTTCTTAAGACATTACATGGAGTTGGCTGATATATGCTTAAATACTTTAGTTGAAACTTTCTGCTGGGGGACTGTTGTCTCCGTTGTTTCATCCTACCTTTCAAGACTTCTGAAATCTGAATCTACAGGTTCAGTCAGTTAAACCTTAGGCTCCTTCATATAGCTTTGCTGTAACTATTTAAAGTATCACCTCTGCCTTTTGGTCTTGGACTGAGATTTCTGTTAGTGGTTTCATTCCTCTACAGTTCTAATTTTCCCTTGATTAGCTACACTTTAATGTGATAGTGCGTATCATTGACTATATCTCTTAAAGTCTCTCTGAAATTCTATAGAACGATGGCTTTTGTTTTTCATTTTGGTAAGTTGCTGCAACTACTTAAAGCTGACAAATATAAAGAAGTTAGTTTTCTTGTTTGTTTGTTTTCTTTGAAAACCTCAGTAGCTGCTTCTTTGATTTTGTGATTCAAATCTAACAAACCAGAAAGTTTTGCGGTGGTTGTTTTGAGGGTTGTATATGTGAAAGAGAAGGGCTTGTGTCCATAAAAGCTGCTTTATTCCACAACTGTCAAGTTTAGTAAAAGATGTTACATCGCCTTGGAGATCTTGCCTTACTGAATTTGCTGAGTAGGGAGCTGGCTCTCCGAGTGCCTTTGTTCCCTTTCAGGATTATGCTGTCTGAAGACCAGACTACGCTTAACAGTTCTTCACTGCGCTCCACTTTTAAACAGGTTTCAGCAGAAAACCTAGGACCTCTTGAAGCGAGTTGAAAACATGCTTGAGAAGTTCACTGTGTTTTTTAGGAAAATACTCTTCCTTGAGTTTTAATTGGGTATTTGCCCAAGAAATTCTTGAAAGTTGTCATATAAGAAGGGTAGTAAAAAGCTTATTTCAGGAACTTGTTTCGCAGAACATACCAGTTCTTATCCCAAAGAATATGCTGCTTCACTACCATATGTTTTATAACTTCGCTAGAGTAATTTTCAAGACAGTACTGTGGGGTTTACACTTCTGTGAACCTGTTAGCTATATTTTCCAGCTCTTAACTCTCCTGCCAAAGCAGCATTTGTTTCATACAGATTTGTACATCATGCTTCCCACTTCTTTCTTGGGCTAGATACTGGCCTGATGCAGACAGAGGATAATACATATGATTGCTAGAGAATGGAGTGGTGTTCTCATTGATTTGGGTTTTTTTCCCCTCACATAGCATATTTCTTCCAATCCGACCTGAATTTGGTTGACTGAGAGTGGAATTTTCAGTAATCAAGCAAACCTGGCTTCTGTCTTATGGCACAGGGAAAGGGACCCGCTGAACTCTGCTCATCTGGCTTAGAAACAGTATTGATGGGCTCTAAAAATTCACGAGTCTTCTAAGCGGGTGTTGTTTACATTTTGCAGGGTAGAAATTAGCTGATAAGTGATAAGAACTAAAAAGGGGAATGTTGTTATACTCCCCTCCTGAGACCTGATTTTTTTTTTTCTTAACTTGCTTACATGTATCTTTAGCCTTACAGAGTCTGTGCTCATAGACCCTGCCCTGTGCAAAGAACTAACCGTATGTAGATACAGTATTGTTGTCAAAACGCGTTACGTTAGTGTGCCATACCTGGCATTCACAGCCTTCTGTGGCTTTGCCTGTAACCTGTTCAATTTTTAATGACAGCCTCTGTGTCTGAACGTATTGGGATCTAGAGGTGATAATTGTCCACTTGTTTTGTTTATGAAGTTAGTGACTCCCTCTGCTGTTTACAACAAATTAAACAATTGTTATTTAACATGAGAGTTTATATTAAAAATTTCTTGCAAGATAAACGTAACACACTCTTAATGTTTAGCTTTTTGAGAATATGTTTAAAAAAAGATAATGAAAATGCTTGACTAAGACTGCTTCATGTGTCAGTATTAATGTCAGACAATTTTACCCCAAAAAATTTCCTCTGTCACTTCCCGGTTCATAGTGTTTAACAAATACAACTGAAATGATGTATGGAGGACTGTCTCAAACATGACATATTAAATCTTTTGCTACAAAAAATGTTTTAAACATACAGTAAGAGCCCAATGATTACTTGAGGAAAAGGGGCAAATGTTCAGCAGCAGTGATTGCCTCGCAGGAGATTTGTTAACAGGTTTACAATCTGTCAGTATCTTCAAGAGAACATAGCAAGGAGTTAAATAACAAATGTATAATATCCATCACTTTGAACATACTGATATTTGCTTTTTGTGTAGCAGAAACATTACCTATAGAAGAAAACGGCACTTCCAAAGAACACCGATTTTCTGAGGACTCTATGGATTCTGCACTTAGTTCTGTAAATCCTTCAAGCCCGACCCGTCGAAATTCCACGGAATATCGTACTTCAGGGAGTGCAGCATATTACAGAAATTCCCTTCAGCCAGTGACTGCTACGTCAAATTCAGCCCCAATCCTGCGCAGGCTGTCCTTGAGCTCTGCTGGGAGCAGCGGTTACTATGAAGTTAGTAGGAATAGAATACAGAGGCGGATTGAAGGTATACTATATAGCTAAACTTTCCAAAGTATACAACTGCTTTTATTAACGTACAAAGTCCGAGAGTTATGAATAAAGAAGTTCTTTGCCATAGAAAAGCTTGCATATGGACTGAAATGTTGTGCTGTTGCCAAGAATGTCAGGCTTGCTAACGTAACTGCAAATGCAGAACTTAAGCCTGTTAGAACTAATAACTGCAGTGCAAGCTGGGGGAGTGTCTTACCTGCTGCCCTTCCTCTCACTGCTGTTATGGACCCTGCAGCAGGCCAGACCAAGGAGGGCTAGTTATATGCAGCTCACTTCCTGAGCATCTTATCAACTATTACTGTGTTGCTGAAATATGGGAATAGGGTTTCCTTCTGTCCCTCCCTCTGTCTGCACAGCTTAACTTGCCTTTGCAACATTCCCAATTAATGGCATCTTAGGACCCAGGAGCCAAGTACAAGCTGAACTAATCCCTCTAGGTATGTCACAGTGCTAATGTTTATGCTGCTGTAAATATTTGCAGTTATATAAGGCATTTAAAGACAAATGGAACAATTCAATACTATTTGGAGGAAAATAAAACATCTTTCATTTTAATATATTGCAAAGAATAAATAATAAAAGCCGCATGTTAATATTAAGGATGTCTTATGTAAAGTGAAATGTGTTATCCCTGTATAGACTAGTAATACTTCTTCCTTTCACAATGTTTTTATACTAAAAGCTGCAAGTTCCACAACTGGACCGGATCTGAATTTACTGAAAAGGGAGCCTTCAAGAATATTGAATAAGGATCCTTCCACCTGGTCAATAGAGGAAGTAATGCGTTTTGTGAAAGAAGCTGATCCACAGGCACTAGCTCCACATGCAGAACTCTTTAGGAGACATGTATGATGCATATCCATTCTGTTTTAGTAGATTGCGTGTCACATTAATATCTTAAAATACAGCTTTCACGTCTATCACTCTGTTTGCAGTTGAAGGTAGAATAGGCTCTACTCGTATATTAGAGGGAGGCTGAAAATTATTTTTCCACCTGAAACTCCTCCTGCAGTATATTTTTTCTCTGTGTTCCAGTCGTCTTAGACTAAAGTAAATACCCACTGCTTTCCAGCTTATATGCAATAACGCCAATACTGGAAGTATCCAAGTTCTAATGGCCAACATCCATGGTACCCCCATCATCCCTGGTACCTCTAGAGAAGATGGCATTCTTGTGTACAGTATGGGGCATTTGGCCTACATAGATGACACCTCTCCAAGTCTCTTTTGGAGACTGATTATCCCGAATTAGAGATGCTGTTATGCCTCATTAGCTTTACGCTTGGTCTTTAATAACTAAAATTCAGAGAATCAGTTGAAATGCTGAATTCATCTGTTTTGAAAAACAATATGTAGGTTTTCATAAGATCTAACTAGATGTTGTATTTAGAGAGAGAAACTGTGTCAGTTTTTGGTCTCCCCTCTTCCTTCTCACTGTGCTTTTCTATGGCAGGTTGCCCAGCAAAGAGCTGCTTTCTCATTTCATTGTATATATGGCCCTCCAAAAAGAGGTTGGCTTTCTCTTTAGTAGTGTTTCACCCTTGTTCTGCACCAGCTCCTACTAACAGTTAAATCTCAGAGTCAGCTGGATTGGAAGGAGAACTCAAAATAACTTTTAACGGAGCTTCCTGTCTTATGTTTTATTCTTAGTTGTATAACAAGACTAGATGTCACTTGTTTTGTCAGGCTTATGTTTTAAAAAAAATAAGACAGAGTGGTTTTCTTTATGGTGTTTTAAGGAACTAATTGCCTGTCTACGGTATGTAATGCCACTAAGAGCTTAGGACTGTCACATTTCAGCAGCTTCTCAACTAGGCAGTTGAAATCTGACTAAGTTGTCCTTGGTCTTGATCCTAACAATCTGTCTGGTTTAACCTGGACATAGATCTGTCTTATTTCACGGATTTAGATGGCCTGTAACCCCTTCTTCCATGTGACTGTTTGCATGCGCATGCCAGAATCCTCCCACAGCTGTGTTCAAGGTTCAGTGCAAGGCCTCAGTGCTTGGATCATTTAATCTCTAACTGCACATACCTTCCTTTGCAGCTTCTTTTTTTTTTTTTTTTTTACCTTGACCCATTCACTATTTTTCCCAGCTGGTATCTAATTTTGAGGGCTGTTCAGTCAGTTTCTTTTACTTACTATAGTTTTCTTTAGCATCTTAAATACCTTAATCATACATTAAAAAATACTAAAAGAAATTCAATTT
This sequence comes from Mycteria americana, assembly GCF_035582795.1. Lineage (NCBI taxonomy): Eukaryota > Metazoa > Chordata > Aves > Ciconiiformes > Ciconiidae > Mycteria > Mycteria americana. The sequence goes on from NC_134365.1 coordinate 136,524,688, forward strand.
CAGTGGCCATCTGTAAATATCAAATTATACTGTTACTGTTTTATATGTAGCAGATAAATTTTCACTACAGTATCAACAAATATAATGTACTTTTCCAGTTTTACCATGCAGCTTGTTAAAGTAGTTGTATGTTGTTGTGTTTATTCTCTTCCTTCTGCAGGAAATTGATGGGAAGGCACTACTCTTACTGAGGAGTGATATGATAATGAAATATATGGGACTGAAGCTGGGGCCTGCCCTAAAGTTGTGCTACCACATTGAAAGACTTAAACAAGGAAAGTACTAGCCAGTGAGGATGCCACAAATACGTGTGTTCGTATCACACTAAGCTCTCAGGTTCACAGCCATCGCCTTTATTTGAAACTATTTTGCTGATGTAAATCACCTTTATTTTTTGAAAGTGCTCTCAAAATGTAAAGAAGACATTCAGGATGGGGGGGGGGGGGGGGGGGGGGAGGAATCTGTATTACATTCTAGTAGTTTGCGAACTATTTCAGAAAGTTTGCAGGGAGGAACAGTTGATCATACTGGGGGCGGGCAGGTCGGGTAATGGTGCTCTCCAAATCATGAAAAGCGCGCTTCCTGTTACAGACTTCAGCCAACGTGTTCATTTTCAGAACCAAAACAGCTGAATCCCAAAGGAAAATAAAAAACAAACCAGCATCAGGTGTTAATAATTTTTACAGGGGGTGGCTGTAAACTTTTATATTGCAAGAAAAATTTAAAATAGAAGATCTCATCTTTGTAGTGAATACAGTGACTGGTCCTCCAGCAGAGTAATACTCTAGTATATTATTCTAGATTATTCTTCCTAGATTTCTACAAAGGGAATAGCCATAAGAATTGGTTATGGAGGATGGAGGTGTGGGGAGGGAAGGGTTATGGAGGAGAGGGCTTAATACAAATATAAGCTTTTATAAAGTGTGATTATCAGTCCTTTAGTAAGTTATGAGGACAAATGTACGGTATATTGTCAATTTATGCAGGCAATAAATATTTTTGTTTCATGGAGGGGCATACTGGCTGTATAAACAGCCATTTCTGGGACAGACTGATTTAACTGGAACAACGCATCCACATTTTAAACGTTCCATCTTTTTGCTACATTTGGCATGGATATGTGTGTTCATGCTTTTTATATATACACGTGTATGTGTCGGGGAAATACATACTATATATATATAAAAAATATACATACACACTGTACATATGTATTCAGTTTTTTAACATGTACTTTGCACTGTGCCAGAGAGAACTGTACAATTTCTTGTTGTTTTTTTTTACCAGTAAATTTAGTTGTGTACTACTTTCATATTCATTAGCACCTGTTTAATTTGTTGTCCATTCTTGGAGTCAGAAGGTGACAAACAATCAAAGAGTGGGTTTATTCATACAGGCAAGATCCCTGTACTATGCAATACTCTTGGTTATTCATCCCTTAACTGAGCCATATATTCTGGTATATTTCTGGAAAGACACATTTGGTTCCGATGTTTTCGGCTTTTATTTCCTATAAGGAAGTGCTACTATGTAACCGATAAGCCTTTTTTGGGTAAAATTGGTGCTGTTTGTATAAGCTGCAAGAATGAGTAGTGATAATAAAGCAGTTTGTTGTCACTGCCAATTGTAATATACATCAGGGACAAGAAAATATACTTTCTGTGTAGGAAACTGAATGTACTGTACGTAATAGTGCAAGTGATAAAAACTATTTGCTAGGGAAGGTGTAGTCCTAAAACGGTAGTTTTATTATATTTCTTACTGCCTTTTTATATGAAAGCATATAGTATAAATGTATTTTTTACAAATTCCTTTTCTAAAAATGCCTTGCTTTACCAATAGTCTGATACTCCTCAGGTTTCAGCAGAGATACTGCTGCAAAATAATAAATTTTGTGGCTTACAAGTTCCAAGTATTTTGTTCGTTTAAGTGACTGCAATGCAATTTTAATTTAGCAAGTCATTTCGACTTTGAGAATTGTTTTTATTATTACATCATTAGACATTTGACACTAAAGGTTATCTATATTGATTTGTTTTGCATATCTTTTGTGGTGCATGTATGCTTAGATGAATAATACAAGCATGCTCTTTATAGTAAGAAAAGGTCAGAACATCGATTGGAGAAAGAATATTTTCTCTTTGTGTTAGGAAAATACTGACTTGATTGTTGGTGTAACCATATGAAAGTTAGTTATACATCGAGGAAAACATCATGCCCTACGTGTTCAGTATATTATTATACTTTACTTCTTCCATGCTTTGTTATGCTGAATTTCAGAGTTCTTTAGTGTAAAAAGATCTCATACAATTTAAGTGGAAGTAATTGACTGGAAACAGTTTTCATTTTTTACATTGCCAATGGCATAAGAAAAACAAAGTTGTCTAAATTTTCTGTTTGGCCTTTATGGAATGACATTTTTGTACATGGCACTATTATGGGTATAAATATTTGTTCAAGGCTTTCTGTGCACCCGTGTGCACAGGGATTACTGTGATGTTGCAGTACCAGAATTTCACCGTGTGCTATAGCGTGAAATTCAAGCGTTCAAAGTGTTGTAGCAGAATATATTTTTTTATTCTTTATTTTCAATGGGATGTTCTTATCTATCAACAAAAATAAAATAGTTTGTTCATGGTTGTAACTGTCCATTCTGTTTGACGTTGTGTATATGTGTGAGCACTGTTTGCATAGGCCAGGGTAGCTATCTTATCTGGCGTTTGGCAGTTCTTGACAGTTCATGTAAACATCTGATGTAAGGAAGTCTTAATTAAAAGGGTAAAATCATTCCAAATTGTTTATCTGAAGCAATTAGTGTTTGAACTTGGGTTGGTATATGCTTTCAAAATAAGAACTTAGAAGTATGCAAAACTAAAGAGTTGAATATATAGCATTTTGCCACTTACAGCTTACAGAATTCTCATATAACCCCTCAGGGGAAGAGACTGCTAAAAACTATTTGTCCTGTGTTCAGATGAAGACCTGAAGTATTTTAAATCAAAGCAGTTAATGGTGATAGGTTTGAACTTCATATACTTCATGCTTTCTTATTTCTATGATACAGAAGTCTGTTGTTCTGGTGGCTGTTCGCAGTGATCAGCCTGCGCTTGAGAAGTAACTTAAATTGGGTTAATGGTAACCTAAATCCTTCGCAGGCAAATTATGGAACTTGGAAGTTGGTAGTAACAATAGTCCAGAGGCATTTTTCATCTGCTCTCTCTCAAAAGATACTCAATATCTTTTTGGTGCATATTTGATACAGAAGACAACATGATGTATTCTCTTTGTTTCTCTGAGTTGCTTTTCTGTCAACAGGGATTCATCTGCTTATCTGGTTCAGTATCTTTCAGTCATCTTGCAAGATAGCGCCATAACTCCTCAGTACATCGTAAGATCTCTTCTGTTTGAAATGAAAATGCTACTGCCTGGGAGGACTAGCAGCTCTCACAATTCTTGTTGCAGAGGACCTATGCAATATTGAAATTGAAGAGTGCTGTATGGCAGGGTGGTTGCACATTGCAGTTGACATGACGGCACTTCTGACAAGTTTGTTGTGGCTGTATACATATCATAGGACTTCTTCAGGAATGATAGTGAAAGACAGCAACATCATGTTATAAATGTTGGCTCAAAGGATGGAGCATCTTCCCCTTTTTTGTTGCTTTTAGTAAGGCACAGCACTTTTTACTTCAGGTGGTAGACATAGGGGCAAAGATGTTCACCTGAATACTCATGGTATTTGTAGAAACTCTTCTTCCTTTCCAGTCACTCAGGGATATAAATTGCTCAAAAGCAATGTTAACCTTCTCTGTAACTCTGAGGACAGTTTTATGTGAGTCCGTGGATGTGATTGTGTATGCCCTGAACGTAATACAGAAATTCTACATTTGAGTATGTCAAGTATTCCTGCAGGGGAAAAATGAAGGCCTGAGTAAGGATGACTAAAATCTTGAAGTTTGAACCTGCTCAGATGAAACACCATGGTTCTTTGTGCTTGTCTTTCCTTTAACTGGAGGTGAAATTCAGAGAATTGAAACATGGGTGCACTGTTTAATTAATAGTTTATCTTCCTGCTTAACTCAAAGGGCTCCAGTCACCTTTTCCTATTCATGTATTATTCCAGTGGGCCAACTTAGGATCATGTTTTCATTTAAACGTGAGTAACTAATGAAAGTCTATTCATATGTATGCATATGTGACTCTATAACGTAAATAATTTTTAATTTAAATGGCTTGACATCCATAACTAAGGAGTCAGAACAGTCTGTGTCCAGCCAACTTGAAGCAGAGGCTGGTAAGTCACCATTTTAAGATAATTTGTGTTATAGCATTTATCTATTCTGTTTCCAGTTTCAGCTGACTGGGTTTTTTTCTGTTCTGCATTAGTCCTGCCGCACTCCCCTCCACGCCTCTCAGCCCCATCGTGCACCTCTGCTTGCTCAGAATCACAGAATCACAGACGGGTTGAGGTGGGAAGGCACCTCTGGAGGTCATCTGGTCCAACCCCCCTGCTCAAGCAGGGCCACCTACAGCCAGTTGCCCAGGACCATGTCCTGATGGCTTTTGACTGTCTCCAAGAAGGGAGTCTCCACAGCCTCCCTGGGCAACCTGTGCCAGGGCTCGGTCACCCTCACAGTGAAGAAATGTTTCCTGACGTTCAGAGGGAACCTCCCGTGTTTCAGTGTGTGCCCATCGCCTCTGGTCCTGCCACTGCACAGAGCCCAGCTCCGTCCTCTTTGCACCCTCCCCTCAGGTATTTCTATACCTTGTTGAGATCCCCCTTGAGCCTTCTCTTCTCCAGGCTGAACAGTCCCAGCTCTCTCAACCTTTCCTCATAGGGGAGGATGTTCCAGTCTCTTCATCACCTTCACAGCCCTTTGCTGGACCCCCTCCAGTATGTTCATGTCTCTGCTGTACTGGGGAGCCCAGAGCTGGACCCAGCACTCCAGGTGTGGCCTCACCAGCACTGAGGAGAGGAGAAGGATCACCCCCTCGGCCTGCTGGCAACATCTTCCTAATGCACCCCAGGGCACCATTAGGCTTTTTTGTGGCAAGGGCACATTGCTGGCTCATGGTCGACTTGGTGTCCACCAGGACATCCCAGGTCCTTTTCTGCCAAGCTGCTTTCCAGCTGGCTGGCCTCCAGCACACACTGGTGACTAGGGTTGTTCCTCCCCAGGTGCAGGACTTTGCACTTCTCCTTGTTGAACTTCATGAGGTTCTTCTGCGCCCATTTCTCTCGCCTGCCGAGGTTGCTCTGGATGGCAGCATGACCCTCTGATGTGTCAGCCGCTCCTGCTGGTCATAAGCAAACTTGCTGAGGGTACACTCTGCCCCATCATCCAGGTCATTAATGAAGATATTAAACAGGACTGGACCCAGTGTTTACCCCTGGCATACACCACTGGTCTCCAACTAGACTTTGTGCCACTGATCATCATACTCTGGGCACAGCCATTCAGCCAGTTTCCTATGGACTTCACTGTCTGCTCATCCAGCCCGTACATCAACAGCTTGTCTGTGATGATCTTATAGGAGACAGTGTCAAAGGCCTTCCTCAAGTCCAGGTAGACAATATCCACTGCTCTCCCCTCATGTACCAGGCCAGTCATTTCATCATGGAAGTTCATCAAGTTGGTCAAGCATCACTTCCTCTTGGTGAAGCCATGCTGACTACTCCTGATGATCATCTTGTTCATGTGCCTGAAACTGGTTTCCAGCATGAGCTGCTCCATCGCCTTCCCAGGGACTGAGGGAGGGACTGACCGGCTTGTCGTTCCCTGGGTCCTCATCCTTGCCCTTCTTCAAGATAGGAGTGGTGTCTACTTTCCTCCAGTCTTCAGGCACTTCTCCCATTCACCATGATTGATCAAAAAATTATGGAGAGTGGCCTCGCAATGTCATTTGCTAGCTCCCTCAGCACTCATGGGTGCATCTGATCAGGCCCCTTGGACTTATGTATGTCCAGTTTGCTTAAGCATTCCGTGACCTGATCGTTTTCCACCAAGGGTCCATCTTTCTTGCTCCGGCCTTTCCCCCTGGTCTCTGGGACCTGGGATTTCTGAAAGCCAGTCTTGCCAGCAAAGGCTGAGGCAAAGCAGACATTCAGTAGTTCAGCCTTTTCCATGTCCTGTGTCATGAGGTCCCCCATCTCGTTCAGCAGCGGGCCCACGTTTTCCCCAGTCTTCCTTTTGTTGCCTATAGAGCATAGCCTATTTTAATGCAGTATCATGTTACTAAACACATTTTTAAAGTGGATAGCTGTATTTTTAATTTGATTGGCTAGCTAGTTACATGATAGAGTAAAATGAGCATTTAATTCCGATATTAGATGCGTGAACCTTTTCTAAAAGTTACAGGCATCTTCATCTTTCTGCTGCTGTTTCTGCCAAGTTGAAGCTACGTGCAGTTAGGCTGGCTTGGTTTAAAGAAAAAAAAGGGGGGGGGGGGAGGAAGACCCCCTCGAGATCAATTTCAAAGGTCATATATTTCTCCTCTCTTTTTATTACATGTAAAACTATTGGAGTGAGTAAAACTGCTTGTTTGGAAGTGCATAAGAGTGATGCAGGGAGAGACAGAAGCTGATTTCACATCCATTTCTGTGGTGAAATGGTTGCTGCTTTTTTCTCCAGCCTCAATTATAATCTTTTGCTCTGTAAAGCTGACTAACTAGCCCGTAATCCTGGGATCTTGTTCCCCAACTGTCAGTGCTCCTGTTGTTTCAAAGGTCATGCAGAGCCATTTTGAGACTTTATCTTCTTAAAATCTGAACAGTCTGTTGTAAACTCACTGTGTTTTGAGTCTGCAACTGAGACATTTTCTATCTTTTTAATTTCTTTTTACAGTGAGAACCTCACAGATTGTTTTTTTTTTTTAAATTAGCAAAATACATATATTTTAAAACTTTCTCCTCTGACAGTTTGTCCTAAGTAAATTCTCACTACCGTGGCTGTGTAGATGATGGGAGTCCTATGCGTGCTTAAAATTGCCATTACAGTGGTCCAGTAGGCTTTTAAATCCCTCACTTACATGAATCACCCACCCCTGTCCTAGCAGATCACTTTGATTAGCTGTAATTTGTCCCATTTGAATCAGAATTAGCTTCCACCAGCTCCAGAATCTCCCAGTCCTGCTGTACAAGCTGAGGAGTCCTGCATGAGCTGCTTCTCCTCGTAGCTTTATGGACCACTGCTAGTTTTATTTCAGCTTTCATTATCTGCAGGGGAACTGTTTAGTGCTGATGGCGAAGGCTGCACACCTCTACTTCTTTTCTTTTTGAAATACATGAAGACATTTTCATCCACAGAGATTCACTTTTCAGCCTCTGAAATCAAAGCCCTTCCAGGACAAACAGTACGAGCAAACAGATGCCAGCACAAGAGGAAAGGGAGATCGCATCCCATGTTGTGTGAACAGACAAACGCGAACAGATGTACAGCTTGAAGCTGGCAGAAGCCCTCTCTGCCAATGGTTCCTTTCTGGTTATGACAGCTGGAAGGAAATGACTACACCACAAAACCACCATGATAATTGCCATTACCCTGCGTTGGCAGTCTCGGCGCTGAGGTCAAGAACTGGAAAGACAAAGACTCATCTACCTTCCCAGGTGGAAGCTGAGGCAATTGGCAAGGCACTGGGAAACTCTTAGTGAATGGTGGAGCGCCTTAGAAAGTCTGGTGTTCAAATGCAAGAGGCCATAATTTTACTGGATTTCTCCCTTTCTCATATTTAGGTTTTTCTGGTAGTTATGGTGGCACTCTGTTTCCCCACAAGCAATTGTGCTAATGCTGTCCAGATCCCTAAGAGTGGGGTTTTCAAACAGGTCTGAACACTTTTTCCCTCAACTTCCATCTCTCCAAACCACTGCTGCCAAGCAGGTCTTCCTCTTACTGGAGACCCTCTATTTTGAGGGATGGATCTTTTCATGTGCTTCTTACTCCTGCTTGTTTTGAAAAATAAGGAAAGGACTCTGCAGCTTGCTTGCTTGATCTCTGATGTACGTACTAACTGTTGCTACTGATTTCTCTCCTTGCCTGGGAATGCTGGTGGTACTCTGTTATGGACAGATGTCTCTCACCTGGGTGATGTTACTCAAGGTGTGGTCTACAAAGTGCTTTTCTGTCTGTCATCTGTCTCTCTCTTTTTGTTAAGTCCCTGTGCTCACATGAACGAAATAGCGGGGAGGGAGAAATTAATAAACAAATGCTCAGTTTTAGTCTGCCCTTGGTTTATGCTTGTGCTTTAGGGGTGAGGTCCTAGATGGGTCATCATAATGTTCTTGGGACATATTGCTTATTAGGCTCAGTGGGCAGTGGTGAGGGGTTGGGGGTATTTGTTGGTTTGTTGTGGGTTTTTTTTAAATGAATGCTCTCAGCAGTTTGTTTATTTTCAAGGGACTACTCAGCCAAAAGCAGCGTATTACTTTCATACATCTTTGCATTTACCATAGTGTATTAATTGTAAACTCTTTTTGCCTGGGTGGTGTTTGGCTACAGGAAATGAACAGGTTGGGGAAAGTTTAAATGTTTTGAAAGAAAACAGGAATGGAAGCCTGGGATGAGTGATAGGGTTTGCGTGCAATAAACATGGGAAGGAAAATATATGAAGAATGAAGTAATGGAAAACCAGAAAAGAGAAAACCAGGTGGATATGCTAACTTAAACTGTTTCATATTTGGATGCACTGACTGTTGGGTCATAACTAGTGTCTTTGTTTGCATTGAGCTGGGATTTTAAAGAGGAAAGGTAGAGATGAACATTTTGAGCCATGTCAGGGATGTGAAGTATTTTATCTTGAGATGATATCATCTGAAAACATGGGCTGAGTCCTTGTAATTCCCTACCCAATTCTTGGGGCATCCTCTCTCTGTCCTTAAATTGTTTCTTCCTAATTGAATGAGCTGCTGCTACCAACTCCTCCTTGCTGTGATTTCTTCTAAAGCCAGACCAATTGAAGAGCCAAAACCTAGGAATACAGGATTGGGTTTAATTTCATAGAACTTCATGTCTTTATATCATAGTTGTCTAGACTCTCTCTCATTGTAGTCCGTGGAGGTCTAGCTGACCGAGTTGAGGGTATGAGTGATCTGACCAGATGTCAACATCTGCTTTACAAAGAGATGAATAGCTCTCTTGACTCTCTTGGTTTTATTGACTAGATTTCCAGTATCTGTTATGGGAGCCTGGATACCCATCTCGCTTAGCTTCAGTATGTGAGCTAATTCCCCACCTAAAGTGCTGTTTGTTGCAAGTAAGATGGAACAATCCCCTTACTTGAGTCCTTCCTTGAAAGACCTAGTTAGCGTTCAGAAGGAAATGGTGAGGTGCACATTGTACTAACCAAGAAATGCTGGCCAGATCCCGTGGTCTACCACACAAGGGGTCTCACTTGAAACTCCAGATGTCCAGAATATCTAGCCCAAAAACCTATCCATGGAGAATATTTCTGCTCTCTTAGATCCTCGTTGTTCGACAATTAGAGCGCTGTTGCATATCTCTTCTTTAAAGTGGTGAAAGGCGGACAACCAGCATTTAAATACTCTGTTGGTCTTTTTTAACCCCGCTCTGACGCCCCTGTACAGGAATACGGGTGGTGCTAGGCGAGCGTGGCATATGCATCATCAGGCTTTAAGATCGAGCGTGGCAGCTTTGCGCTGTCGTGGTTGAGCTGTGGAGGGTCTCTGAAGGGCAGGCAGGCGCTCTCTTATGCCGGACTGTGCTCTATGGACCAAGCTTTCAAGGTACTTATTTTGAAACATTTGTTTAAAGAACGAAAAATCCACTCAATGCCTTTATAACTGTGACTGCAGGTAGGGGTTTTTTTCCCTCAATAAACAAGAAATTACCCGTGTATCAGAAGCCTCAAAAAGTAATAGCTTTCCCATGCTTACTGATGGGACTTTTAGGGGTTTTCTTGCAGTACTAAAGCTCCAGAAAGAAGGACCTCCTTGTTTTGTGTCAGTGACACACCCTTGGTCTGCGAGATGCCAGACTAGGACAAAACGTTGCCTGTCATCGGTTCTTAAGGATGTGGTGGGAAGGATGATATTGAAACAATGCAGAAAATGCGACCGTTCCGAGACAGCTGTGGGCTAAGGAACATTAGTAATCCCAGGAGCAAGGGGGGCTGAGCACAGGCTGAGGCGGGGATGTGATGTGTCTGTTACCAGCGCTTCCCTGGAAGCATGCACTTCTGAACAGTGAAAACTAATGTTTTACCTGGAAAATAGTGCTCCCTTCCAGATATTTGATTAGATTGTGCCCTGCTGTTTGCTCTTTTCATTTTCCCTTCTTAGTTTGAAAGTATCCTAATAATTTCAGTACAAGGATATTATGCTATTATTCTAGGAGAGCTTGGGGTATATGGGCACAAAGCAGTGCTAAATATTTTAGCGATTAGTAATTTTTCTCCCCAAATATGAGGAAATGTTTCAGATGGTTCAACAACAGAATGGATTTTCCTAGCAGGGCTGTGATACCAGGATTTTAACAACTGTGGAAAATATGTTTTCCCGCACTAAAATTAGGGGATTTTCTTCTGTGTGTAGGACTGTCCCAGAGTACTCTGAATTGCAAACTTCAGTATTAAGAGTATGTGGTATAGTCTAAGAGTAATGCAACTTTAGATAAGAGGAGGGGGAAGCATTGGGAAAAAAGTGAAAGGTGAGTGAAAAACCAAATTAACATCATTAATGTCGCGGTGGCAGGCTGGCTGCATTTGGGAAGGCAGGAACCGATCCCAGCCAGAGGAAAACAAGGTTTTTGACTGAGCCCTTCAGCATGTTTTTATAAACTTGAGCACAAAAAGAAACTGAAACATCTGGCACCAGGATATTATGCAATGTTGTTTTATGCTATTTTCATTGTCTGAGATTCTTCATAAGGACTGTTAACGAGTTGCTTATTGCTGTCAGATCGCTGTCCTGAGTGTCCTGGGCAAGTGAAGGGGCACGGACTTCTCTCAATCGCTCCCTTCGGTGCTCGGTGGCCGCTTCTGTGCCAGCCAGTTTCCCTGAAAGCTTTCGCACGCAAGAAGTGCGTGAAGCTGCTCCTTGAGCCCCTGTGGGTCAAACCTCTGCAGGGCTGTGCAAGGTGGTGTAATTATCCCGGGGCTCTGAGGGGGCTGAGCAGAAAATGGGTAGAAGCGGTTAAAAAAAAGAAAAGTTGGCACTGATCGGGAGACGTACCGGCACATCGATTATACAGCAGATAGGAGCGTGGTGGTGGTGGGAGAGCCACGTTACTTCAGGCCTGTGATACGCAGAAACGGGTGCCTTTGCTGTTCTCCTTCCCCTCCTGTTCCTGCCGGGCTGGGTTTGCTGCTGCTCTTCCCCGTCACCTGCTGTGGCAGGGCCGAGCAGGAGGGCCGCGCTGCCTTGCGTGCTCTGCGTGGGTGTGATTGGATCTACTGTCTCCCCCCGCCGTGGCTTCTCAGCTGCCTTCAAGCCCACGAAAGCGTTACCTTCCCAGCGCTCGGTGCTCACCTTTCTTCCCGCTCTCGCTAAGCCGAGTGGCCCTGGAGCCTTGTCTTTGAAGCTGACACCTTCCTTGTCTCCGTCTGTCATCTGCTCGTGGCCAAGGGCCACAGCTTTGCTTCTCCCTTTCGTTCTCTGGCTGGCTGCTTGCTAACTTTAATAGAGGTGCGATGCTCGCAGGTCTGGAGGTGGCTCTTATCTCAGCTTCCACTGCCTGCTTTCATCTCCCTATTCTCCACCTTTTCCTTGCGCTCGTAATTGTCTGCTTCTTACCTGACTGCTTGTCTGTTCTCTCAGCCTAAAAACCACCCGGTCCAGGTTAAGTTCTCTGCCGGAGAAGCTGCTCATTCTTCTTTTGGATTCATTTCTGTTGCTAACAGCTAACTCCATGTGCTGAAGCCTTAGCCGTGCACCCCTGGTCCTGGGGCTGTGCCTTGGGCAGCGCAGGGGAAGGGGACCGGCTGCCCCGCGGAGGAAAGCTCCAGGCTCGTGCATCCGAGCTCTCCCACCCCTGAGGCTGCCGTGCACCGTGGCCTTCACCTGGGACGCGCAGCCCTGCTCCCCTCCTCGGATTCGGTGTCTGGCTTCCTGCGAAGCCCCTGCCTGACGGGGGGAAGAGAGCAGAGGGGAAGGTAACCCGCCCCTGCAACCCTCTGCCCTCTTACCCCCCCAACAAAAGCCCCCACCCAAAGTCCAAGTCAAAGGAAGCTTGGAGCCAACAAGGGGTGCCCTTGAGGGTCTGCACTGCTCCCCTCTCTACCTTGCATATACCCATCATTGTAAAACATCTTCCTCCTACCATTACAGCTTAATGACTTTCCCTTCAACTTCGCAAGAGGTATTAATGTCTCCATTAACAGCCACCAGAAATGGAAGCTCCATATATCACGAGTGCAGCTCTGCGTCCTTCTCCTCATACAGAAATTTCAGAAGCAGTTAAAATGTAGCCCTGTAGAAAATTAATGGCCCAATATACAAAATCTGTAATTGCTGCTAGAGGCGAGGAGGAGGTGGAAGTGCTCAATCTTGGTGTAATTAAGTACCTTGTTCTGTGGCCGCTTCTCCCCCGTGCCGATGGGATGTAGGACTCGTGCTTCACACACGAGGGATGGTGGGAGGCAAAGGTCCCTACTTAGTGTCGTTTGCCCAACAGAGTTAAGCATCAGGAGAGGTGCCGGTGCGTGGCTCCTCTTCCCGCCGCGCAGCCGAGAAGGCTGGGGTTGCATGAACGGGTAGCAGGGGCGGGAGCGAGAGCTGCCCTACGCCTTCCCGGAAAGATGCTGTTCACAATATCCCCCCTGCCACTGCAGTTTGAGCAATGGAAAAGCCAGGCGGTGGGGCGGGTGAGCCCACTCTGCTCTGCCCATCCATTTCCAGTGGGGTGGCTCCAGCCTGCGTTGCCTTGTGGCAACGGGGACGTCGGTGGCAACCAGCAGTGCCAGGGAGCTTGGCCCTTCTGGAGCCGGCCCCGTAAAGCCGGGGGGGCTGGTCCTGGGGGAGGGCAGAGGGGGACACTAGGATAGTTGGAGCCTGCTCTGGTTTTCCTCAGCCGTGTTTCAGAGAGGAGAGGTTGCAGTTACTCTTGTAATGGTCTGGGGGAAGATGCAGCCGCGTGGCTGCTGGTCTGGTCTGCCTTTATAACTGGTACCAGTTGGCTTTAAACTGAATTAGTTGCCCGTAGGCATCGGGAGCTTTGACAGTGCTTGTATGGGTTTATAATGGCATAAAGCTGATTTAGCCTAATTTGTTGTCAGGGTATCTGGTCTAAATTCAGTTAAAACAGACCGCTACGTGCAGAGCGGGCCAGGAGGTAGCCTGGGCATTGAAGTTAACCTGGGAGCACTATAGCTCCCGGTAAAGGCCCGTGAAGGAGAGGAGGGAAAACCTCGGCGCCTGCAGCCAGCGTCACCGCCTGGCGCTGCCCTGCGTCGGCCGGACACCCTCCCTCCGCCTGCTGAGGATGCTGCGGGGATGACGCTCGCACAAGGATGGCGGGGATCGGTGCAGCAGATGTAACCACCAGTGTGAGAAGCAAATAATTAAAAAAAAAAAAATAAAACAATAGCAAAAAAAATCCCAGAAACTTCTTTTGAACTTGCTTCTGTCAACTGCAAAATAAAAATGACAGCAGCTAATCCTGTGACAACCTCGTTTTTAAATAATCGGGTGGAGCCCTGGGGGAAAACTACATTTTCAGAAGGTTTTTGACACTCGGGCCGGGGCCTAGCTGGAACAGAGTGGGGCAGTGACAACTGGGCCGGCCAGCCCAAGGGCTGGCGAAAGCCTGAGCCGCTGCACTGCAATAACCAGAAGACGACACATTTCATCAGCACGGTTTCTTGGAAGGAGCAAAACAAAGTAGCAGAGTATTTTCAATTAAGAAAAAAAAATATTTCAAAAAATACAGTCGGATGACTAAACATTAATGAATCCATCAACACTTTACACATTGTCAGTCGTCCAGCCTTGGGAAAAATAAAAGGCTTTAAAAATACTTAAAAAGCAAGAGTTTGACAGAATTTGATGCTACGCTTATGTGCAGGTCCTTCATTTTCATCTTAAGCAAGAGGGCAGCGATCCTTCAGCCCAGTAAGAGAGCAGCAGCGTGCCTTTCCTAACCTCCCAATGCAGCTGCATTTCCTGAATAGGGAATTGGTGTCTGGCAGTATCAAAAGTTTAAACAGATTTTGGCATGACACCGCTGCCTAAGGATGGGATTAGACTTCTAACCCTGAAGCCGCTTCTTTGGGCAACTTCTCATTGCGTGAATGACTGCAAAAACTTTCCCAAAATTGTCCAAGAGGAGTCTTGGAAGTAGCTTGGCTACAGCTAGGTGAAGGAAGGCACGGTTAGCGTGCGACAGCATCCAGCTCCTGGGTTTACGATGTTTTTTTTCTGTTTGGACTATGGGAACATGTCATTTGAAGTAATAAAAAGTAGTTTTTCTGCTTAACAGGTATAACCACAAAAAGGCAGCGCCCACTGAAAATTGTTCTCTCGCTCTCACGTTCGTTCTTCCGTCAGGATGGGTTTTTACAAGCGAGCCGCGTGAACTTAAAGGCCAACGTAGAAGAATGCATAGAAGAATGCATCTCCAGCTCATTTCCATACACAAGTGCAAAACCGTAACCTACCAGAACTTTTATTTTAATTGTACATTCACATTTCTCCAGTGACGTGGGTGGCTTGTACACTGCCAAGTGATAAAGTTACACAGTTCTGCTCTCTCACGTGCATTGATTTCAGCCATCAAAGAAACTCAGAAAGCTAACAGTAAACAACTTTTTCATATAGCTGTAGTCAGGCTGGGAAAAATTATGCTACTTTTCCTTCCCCTCCTGCCCCCCGGCAACCGAATTCCCCTGACTTTCAGGCTTTTCTCTTTCAAATGACTGCTAATATTACTTAATATTTTAAGATGTTTCCTGTGGGTCCCTCGCAATGAGGCTGGCGTTAGGTGCGCGCTGGGCTGCGCCGCCCGCTCGCTCTTGCTCCTCCGGAAGCTCGTTGGGGCGCACCGTTAGCGGCTGTTGCGACGTGCTCTCCGACAGTGCTGCGGGACAATATAATTTTTCTTAGCCCGTGGTTTTTGCTTAACGTTTTAGGCTCGTCACAAGTCAGTTGCGGCACTTTACAGTTTACAGACTTTTTGCCAAACCTTCTCCGTACACTGAAAGCAATTCAGAAATGACAAAAAATGCCGCAACCAATTAGCACGTACAAACATTTATTTTGAAATTTCCATTCCGGCCGTTATGAAGAATTACATCATCAAAGCACTTTATGGCAGTGAAAATAGCTCTTACCCCTCTGACTCATCCATTACTCCATTAAAGCTGCAAAATGTGCAATCTGCTTGAAAAATAGGTTGCTTTTTATTCAGTTTCCCATGAAAAGTCAAAATTCGATAACAAAAAAACCAAAAGGAAAAAAAAAAAACCAACCCAGCTTATAGGGCCTCTACATCTGATCCTCTCCCCCTTCCCCCAAAAATAACTTACAAAGATAGTTTAAAGTTCTAAATGAGTTTAAAACCAAGTGCATCTTTTTTATTATTTTCTTCTTCTTCTTCTTCTTCTTCTTCTTCTTCTCATAATAATCTTAAAATTCTAAAAACCCATAATTTACTTTCTTGGAAAAAAGGCAGCGAGCCGTTGCTTCTTGATTGGAAGAATATGTATCTCCGGCGAGTTCATTTTCTTTAGCTTTACGCTCCTGTTTTTGACGGGTTTCCTGAGGGCCTCGGCGCTGTCCCGGGGCTCGGGCGGGCTCTTCACGTCGTAGCACTGCAGCACCGAGTCCTGGGGCAGGTCCCTTTTGAAGGAAAAGTTTTTGGTGGAGACCCCCGACAGGCCCTTGATCTTGCCGCAGAAGATGGTGGGCACGGCGTCCTTGACGGAGACGATGACTTTGGCTGTCTGCGAGGTGCTGACGATCTCGATGTTGTTGCCGGCCTTGGGCTCGCAGCCCGCCCTGCCCGCCTGCTCCACCAACCACTTCTGCGGCTGCCGCAGCAGCTCGGCCGGCCCGCCGCCCGGCCCCCTGCCCTCCGCCTTGCCCGACGCCTCCGGGGGCTTGCAGGGGGCGAAGGGGGCGGCCGGGCCGGCGAGCTTGTCCGGCGCAGGGTGACCGCCAGCCTCGACGGCGGCGGGGCCGGCACCGGCCACCTCCCCGTGGGGCCCCCCCGGCTTGCGGCAGGAGGCGAGGGACAAGTCCAGGGCCCCGTCCTCGGGCGGAGGCGGCAGGGCGGCCTCGCCGGCCCGGGGCGCGGGCGGCCCTTTCATGGAGAGGTCCAGCGCCTCGTTCTCGCCACCCATCTTGATGACGGTGTGGCGGCTCAGCTGGGGAAACTCCCGAGGGTGGAGGAGGTCGAAGGGCTTCGTCTCCTCCTTCTCCAGGGGGGTCTGCGTCCCCTTGCAGGAGT
The DNA here is from genome assembly GCF_035582795.1 of Mycteria americana. Taxonomy (NCBI): domain Eukaryota; kingdom Metazoa; phylum Chordata; class Aves; order Ciconiiformes; family Ciconiidae; genus Mycteria; species Mycteria americana. Next base: position 136,541,085 of record NC_134365.1, read on the forward strand.
GGGGGGTGAAGAGCGGCGGCTTGGGTGGGTCGGGGACCGCCTTGGCCTCGGTGCCGTGGGGCACGGGGATGGGGACGGGGATGGGGATGGGGACGGGGACGGGCAGGGGCACGATGACGGGGTAGGGCACCAGCAGCGTGGCGGGGGGCACCAGCGGGGAGAGGGGGGAGCTGAAGGCCTGGGGCGGGAGGGTGGCGTAGTCGGGTGGGGGCTGGCAGGGCGTCGAGCCCAGGGCACCCTGCGAGGGAAACAGGTCCTGAAGGACAGCGGCGAACCCCGGCGTCTGAAAGACGGGGGGCAGGACGGGCTCCTGGGCTTGGCCGGAGGGCTTGGGGTCCAGGAGCTGGGGCTGCCCGACGGGGGCGGCGGCGCCGGGGAAGAGGCCGGTGTGCAGGGGGCTGGCGGGGCAGGCGGCCCCCGGGGGCAGCACCAGGGGCGAGTTCAGGTGCTGGAAGACATGCTGCTCCAGGAGGACGGGCAGCGGGACGGGGCCCTGGCTGGTCATGACGTAGGGGGTGGCAGCGTTGGTGGCCGGCATCTGCGGGGCGGCGCTGCCGGCGACCTGCAGGTGGATGGGCAGGACGACGGGGCTGTCCCCCAGGCAGATGGGCTGCAGCACGGTGGCCGCCACCTTCAGGGCCACCCCGCTCTGCGACTCGGCCGGCGGTGTCAGGATGGAGGGCGCGGGGACGGTCACCAGCGGGGACAGGGCCTTCTTCATCAGGTCGGCCGAGTTGATGTTCCAGGCCTCCGCCGTGATCAGCTGGGCCACCCCGTTCTCCAGCTTGTTGTTGGCTATCGCCGAGGGCGAGCTGGTGACGTCCATGGGCAGGTTTGGGGCGTCCTTGTACAGCTCCTCCATGTCGCAGGGCTTCTGGGGCTCTGCCGGTGCCGCCTCTACATCGCCGTCAGCGGGACCCGCGGCGGCTCCGGGCTGCCACGAGCATCGGCACGGGCATAATTTGGCCTGCAAACCAGAGACATATTTTAGGCACCACATAAATCTCCTCCTTAAAATAATATTTGCAATTGCCTTTAAAGACCCCATCGCCAAAGGAAAGCCGTTAAACATTTCCACGCTTCAGGCTAACGGCTCCATAATACAGTGTAGTACATACACAGAGATGCTAGATATACATACATCCGTGAGTGTTGTACGAAGAGTTTCGAGGAACTTATATTTAGCCGTAAACACAGATAATTTAAAAGGCCTCAAGGGCTGCCTGCAGCCAACCCCCCCGCCCCGTATGCAGCCTGAAACAGGGACTCGGGCCGTCCATTTCACGTTTTTAAACAAAGCTTCACATAATGACAGTGTGTGGCAGAGCCGAGCGACAGCGCACTGTTTTAACTCAACAAAAGCCCCAAAACCAAACATTTCTAAAAATATCGCGGCTAAGAAATGTTCCGCCATGGGTGAAGGGTCCTCGCTTCCCCTAAAATACTCATCCCTTTCTCGTCCCAGTGGGATTTACTAAAGGCAAGCAGGCGAGCGTCGAAACACCTCCGAAACTGCTGTGTGCAGGATGAGAAAGGAGCAAACCCAAACCCAACCCCGACCTTCACCCTGCCACAGAGCTAGATGGAGACGGTCATGTGAACCAGGCACCTGAGTCACAAAAGACACGAAGAATTAAAAAAAAAAAATTAAAAAAAAAAATCAAAGGGACTTCAAATTTATTTTGACAGCACAACCCTTCACATTAACCAAGCAAATGGCAATTAAAAAGGGCAGAGATGGTTTCCCTTCATGATCGCGGTGGAATTTGCAGCCTATTTTCTCAAAAGATTAACACTCCCTTCCCCTGAAAAAAAAAAGGCAGCAAACTAATGGCGCTGCGCATCCATTTATTCAGAAGGATAAATAATTTCCGCCCCGTGAGCTGCCGCCGGCAGACTTTGGCTGGGGGCTGGCCGCTCCGCCCGTGCCTCTCCCGAAGTGCGCGGTGCATCCTGCCGTAGTAATAATCACCATGGAAACTTGTCCGGTTTCAACTCCGTTACCATGGGAAAGCACCGCCGCTCCCCAAATTTACATTTTTCACCTGCACGCGGCCGAATCCTGCTCCCTACGAAGGAAACGCGTGCCGTCGCTGCTGCCCGGCTGGCCGGGCCGGTGGGAGCGAGGCGCTTCCCTGCGTCCCGCAGGCACGCGGGCGCTGGGGGGACGGGGGGGCAGCGCCTCTCCGAAATCGGCTGGGTGAGGAGTCCCAGCCTGGGGACGCGCCTCTGTCTGGGAACACATGAAGAGCTCCGCCGGCGCTGGCACTTACGGAAATGATTTGCTCGCATAGATGTCTGTAAGACCGACAAACCTGCAAACTAAGAGGGGACAGGGAAGAGGGGGGAAAAAAGCAAACCCCACGAACAAAGGCTAAAAAATGGCCAAGGCAGGGAAGCAGGAAATCTCCCGAGTCTCTCCTGAGACCTGTAAATCCTTGGATTTGGCAGCGAGATGCCATGGCGAGCGCGAGACTACAGAAACGTCGGGAGTTAATAGTGGAGGCTGGTTGGGTAAAATGCTAATAATTTATATCAGGCGCGTTTGAGTTCTTAAAAAGGATTTTTTTAAGTAAACAGATGAGTCATTTCTTTTCCCCTCCTGCTGCTGGCTTAGGGAGAATAATTCCGGATTTTTCTCATCTCATGAAATGTTCTACAGAAAACATTCACAAATACAGGGTTGAGCTTTTTTTTTGTTTGTTTCCTTTTCCAGCCTTGGCTGAGACAGATTACAGGCACGCAGAGATGCCCAAGCACTGAAAAAAAGGAGCAAAAATCAAATCCCTTATTCAGAAAGTGACAAGTATCAGCACCAAAAAAATTGGGCCAGTCTTGTTTCGGGGGGAAAAAAAAAAAAAAGAAAGAAAAGCAATCGTGTCTAAAAATGAAGACAATGAGGAGACTGCTCAGCAGATTCAAGCTGAAAAAAAAATAGCCGTTGCTTCTGTTAAGGAATTAAAAAGCCATTTTCTACTGCTCTTCTATGATCTCTCCCTCCCTCTTTTTAAAATGACCATTTTAAAACCCTGTGGTCTCTGCAGCGTTCACCGGCGTCTCTGCTCCCCCAGCTGCTGCAGCGCAGCCCAGGATTCCGCACACGACACTGCCTCTTCCCCATGTTTCTGCTTGCTGGAGAAGCGTGAGATCGCGGTGTTTTCACAGAGAATTAATGATCTGGCGGGGACAGGAAATGACCCCCTGCTCCCCTGGCAAACCCATTTAACGTTGAGAAATAGAAAAATTAAGATGAAAATTATGCTGCGTAAGAGACTTGAGGGATTAGCATGCCGTACAGACCTATGGAGAGAGAGACAGATCACCGCCGAAGATGAAAGTATAAAACATAATAAAATCCTCTCATTGCTGCTTTAAAAAGCGCCAGGGCTGCAGGCAGAGGAAATATCTAGACGAGGGGAAGAAGAGCTCATCTATCACCATCAGACACCTTGACGAAATGTCTGTGGGCTTGGTTGGGTTTTTTTTTTAAAGTATAGTCAAATACTGTTTTCCACACGGAGTTCTATACGTTTCTGGGATCTATAAATATATATTGTTGACTACGCTGCCTCCGGGAGGGCCCCACCGTGTGGGGAAGGAGGAGGAGAGAAAGGTGAGGTGCAGCCCTCGACCCCGGTTTATGGATTTGGGGTGGGCTTTTTCCCCCCTCGCCTTTCCTATGCGGATGCGTACCTTTCCGCACTGCCAGTGCACCTGCTTCTTGAGCACGTGATAGCTACAGAAGAAAATAAACCATATAGATATACACTTACAAATATTTCCTGATCCTGCCCGCAGCTTGGCAGCAGCTGGCTGCCAGGTACAGCAGAGTCCCAGCGCAACTGCCCCCTGCCCCCTGCCCCCTCACAGCAATTTTCGGTTTCACCTGGGAGGCAATCCCAGGGCTGCTAAACACGGATTACACTAAACACCTATTATCAAGGTCAGTAAGCAGACAGAGTGAAAAGCATCCAAGTCCCCAAGCCTCAAAAGAGGAAATGTTTGAAGATCTGGGATCAAGAGACGGTTTGAAGTTGTCCAAAGAGGTGTTTTGTAGTTCCCGGACTCCTTTTTTATACTATGTACGCCGAGTACGCCGTACAAAACCGTAAGTCAACATGGAGATTACTTAAACTAAAGTAAATTTTCAATGCTGGTATTAACAGTGATAGCTATACTATATTTCTCTTTTAATAAAAATCAACCTGAAGTATGTGCTGGGTTTGATTTTTTGGGGTTTTTTTTAAGATTGCTGCTTCACTGCACATAAAGTATTCAGAGTTACCCGGTTTTTAAAACAAGTTTTATGTACCTAATATGCATAAATGAAGGTAATATAATTCAGTGAAATTGCCTTAAGTTTCCTCTGTCTACCACACCTGAGTGCCAGAAAAATCAATTAATTTCACTTTCCCTACTTATCTATTTAATATTTAATTTGCTGTTTGTTTTAATTGAAAAGAAGCTTGCAACGCTGAAAAGAGCCCTATTGTAAATAACCCGGGCTTTCCCACCGGGGTGCTGATAAGAGTTAAGTTCATAGCACTATGCAATGATGTGTGTAACTGCACAGGAAATGGTATGTTAGCTGTACAGAAATGCCATGAAAGGGGTGGTGATAACTCCAGCTTATTTTTTTTATCTCCTGCTGATGGCTGTGCAACAGACTTTTCTCAGGGCTGTTGCGTGCCTTCCTGTGGGACAGCAGCACTGCGCCCTGCGCAGCCGTCCCCGCGCTCCTCCTGCCCGTCCGTACCGCGGCTTGTACCTCGCTGTCGACACAGAATGCAAATTATACTGTGCACGCTACGGAAAGGGTCTCAGATGCCCCCTTTGTGGGATGCCCTGCTCAGTATCTCCTGGAAAAATTGGGTTTCCTTTCAGTACAAACACAGTATCAAAACCAGAACAAGATTAGAAATCTTGACTTAATGGAACAGCTTGGGGACAAAATTATGGACGGATTTGGACTTCAGTGTTTTGCCAAAACTTGCCGCTCGCTGTCACTGATCCTGCTGCCAGAAGCAACGTGTTTGAATTTTCGCTCTGCAGAAGCCCATGAGCAAGGGCCGTGGCGAGAGCATCCCGCCGGGGACGCCCCACCGCCCTTCGGGAGGGCGGCAGACCTGCCGAGCACCCCCGAGGGCCCGCACCCGACCAGAGCTCCACGCCAGGTCCCGCACGCCCCGGTCCCCATCGGGCTGATCCTGCCGCCGCATGGCAGCACGGCCCATCGCCCTCGGCGCACCATGAAACCAGGCACCCAACCTGCACCCTACTGAGACGTGGGTTTCTTAAGGAGCTCGGAGTTGGGCCTGCCCCTCCTCAGCAGTCTCAGCGGCCGAAGCCCAACCCATCTTTCTGCATCCTTCTGCAGTAAATACACAAACGGGCAACGAGGACACGTATTGACGTAGACCGACGAACAATAAATTGTCTTCCATCCTGAGGCTTTTGCTCTGTATAGTTCGAGCCATACACAAATAAAGGCTTTACCGTATTGTTATTGGTGTCTTGTTGCTAGAAGAGAAAAAAATGTATTTGAACAAAGTGAGCTTTCATATACCAAATAGATGGAGCTATTAATACACAAATAATGTCCAGGTTGGCTCTCCCATGCATGCAAACCACAGATGATTTCGGCAGTGTTTGCCTCTCACATTTCTCACTGATTCACATATTCAGGCAGCCGGGATTGACAATCCTGGCCATCCCGCATACCCTTTTAGTACTGTAATCCTCAAGCACGGAAGGGCAGAGGAGTAACCAACTCACAGCTAATGGTGAACGAACCTTTTCCCCTGCATTTCACCCTCGTGGTGCTGCGTTTGACACCCCAAATGCCTCGGCCAGGTGCAGAGGCACCAGGAGGGCCGGTGCGACCTGTCCCCTCTCTGTTCGCAGGAGGGCTGATGGTGGCCACCTCTAAGGTACAGGGCAGGCGAGCGGAGGAGACCCACAGGCCGTTTGTTAAGGCAACCGGCTCCTCACCCTCCTGCCAGCTCGCCGTCGGACCCCAAACGCAGTCCCATCACCTCTGGAAAGGGGGCTCGATGTCCCCTTGGTCATCACCAAAGGGGAACCGCCGGGGATGCACTTCTCTGTCCCCTCCGAGGGGCACCGAGGAAACATCCCAGTTTAGCCCTGCCCTCTCCCCCCTCCCTCCCAAATGGCTCAAATACTCAGCAACTCCCTGTTAAGATTTAGGAGGCACCACTCAAAAGTGACCGAGGGCAAGGTGAGAAAGACACTGGAAAGACGGGCGGGATTGACTCTGGTATCAGCCAGAGAGAGGAGGGAGGGCTACACTGGGGTATCCCCGCCGGCATGAAAGCTACACCCGCAGCCTTTGCTCCTCATGCCTCTGCGCAACCTCCCCCGCTCACCACGCGCCTACGCGCTGCCCCGCGGTACTTCTCACTCTGTGGGAGCTACGTCGTGGAGGTCATCCTCGGCTGGACGCTGCCGAGGAGCAGTTAAAATAAGAGCATCTCATCAGACAACTTCAGAAGACGCCGGAGGAGTAACAGGGCTCCGATCCAGCTCATGCAACAGGTACTCTTCTATTTTCCACTGCTGCATTATGGATCCTTCCGGGAGGTGAACCTATTTGTGTCAAAGCTCCCATCCGGGCTGTTAAGCCCTGGGGGAACGAGAGGGAAAGGAAATCATTACGGCAGCGCAAAATGGCATGTTATAGATGGGACATTGACGATATGTATACACTGCTTCGGCACGCAGCACCATCGTTCTCAAATGCAGCGGCTTGCCTGGCTGATCGTACTTCGGTTCTCTTAACTAGTCCAGCTGAGAAATACCACGGCGGTCTGCCTATTGCACAGGCTAATCGCCTGCAAAAAGCTGCGTTGCAGTCATATATTTGCTAACTATATTGCTGTTGTCAACAGCCTGTAGTTAGCAATCCATTCCGGGGAGGAGAGAACTCACTTTCTTCTCATTTAAAAACAAATCAGACCAACTGAAAAAAAATTCCTGTCACAGACCTGAAACCAGTGTCTTTAACTCCCAAGGGCAATATATACAAGACAGATGATAAATGCTGTGGAAGGAATAGAGCATTTGCCTGACAAATTTCAAGCTGTAGTGAATTTTTATATCCAATTTGAAAGCCTCGCAAAACCCCCTACGTTTGCAGCAGAAACTGTGACATAGCCCAAGCGCAAGGGAGACCGCACATGCCACCGTACTGCCAGATGCCTCTTCCCTTCCTCTGCTCCATTCACAAACTATTCCGATAACTGGATATAACACTTAGCTGAAGGTCTCCTACTTTCAAAAGGACCACCGCTTGTGCAGTATACAATATTACATATAAGCAGGCAGTATAAAAACAGGGCTACTTTGGAATGACTTGAGATCGATCTTGCTATGCCCAAATGCTCAAGTTTCTCACACCCGCAGCACATCCCAGTTCCTGGGGTCTCTAAAGCGTTAGGCTTGGAGGAACCTTGCAGCAAGTTTCCAAATAGAAAACCTTTCAAAAGGTGGTTTATTTTTTTCCCTTAGCATAGTACTGAAATGCCTAAGCAGCGGCAGCTTGCTTAGCCTACAGTAAGCTGAACACACGCTCCGAGGCGGAGACAGTGCACGGAAGTCTGATGTATTAAACCTGACATGTGAAGGACGAATATAAATTTGCCAGCCATAATTACTGCTGAGTCACGTGCCACCCAGTTTGGTGACGTCCCTTCGACCCAGCAGGCTCTTCCGACTCGTTGCAGCTTTTGTACTCCGAATTTCTGTTCAAACAGGGAAAATGAGCTACCACTTTTGCGACTGCACAAGTATCTGTTTAAGTCAGCTTTCCCCTCATGCTGCTGGTAGCATGCAGATGTCTCTTCCCGGAGCGTGACATAGTCCCTCGGGATGGGGACGTTGGCGGCCACAGCAATGTGGTGGGACTGGTGTGTCGGGGACCCAGCAGTCACACCCCTGCCCCGAGCACCTGCGGTGGGGAGGTGCTGCCTGCGTGGCCCTGGGCAAAAATCTTCTCACCAGCAGCTCCCCAAAAGCCAAACTTTTGTAGGGCTGCTCGCTCCTGGGAAAGTCCTGCCGCACTCCCCTCCACCCCATCGTGCCCCATCTCAGCCCCATCGTGCACCTCTGCTTGCTCAGAATCACAGAATCACAGAATCACAGACGGGTTGAGGTGGGAAGGCACCTCTGGAGGTCATCTGGTCCAACCCCCCTGCTCAAGCAGGGCCACCTACAGCCAGTTGCCCAGGACCATGTCCTGATGGCTTTTGAATATCTCCAAGAAGGGAGTCTCCACAGCCTCCCTGGGCAACCTGTGCCAGGGCTCGGTCACCCTCACAGTGAAGAAATGTTTCCTGACATTAAGAGGGAACCTCCCGTGTTTCAGTGTGTGCCCATCGCCTCTGGTCCTGCCACTGGGCACCGCTGAGAAAAGCCTGGCTCCATCCTCTGTGCACCCTCCCCTCAGGTATTTCTATACCTTGTTGAGATCCCCCTTGAGCCTTCTCTTCTCCAGGCTGAACAGTCCCAGCTCTCTCAACCTTTCCTCATAGGGGAGGATGTTCCAGTCTCTTCATCACCTTCACAGCCCTTTGCTGGACCCCCTCCGGTATGTTCATGTCTCTGCTGTACTGGGGAGCCCAGAGCTGGACCCAGCACTCCAGGTGTGGCCTCACCAGCACTGAGGAGAGGAGAAGGATCACCCCCTCGGCCTGCTGGCAACATCTTCCTAATGCACCCCAGGGCACCATTAGGCTTTTTTGTGGCAAGGGCACATTGCTGGCTCATGGTCGACTTGGTGTCCACCAGGACATCCCAGGTCCTTTTCTGCCAAGCTGCTTTCCAGCTGGCTGGCCTCCAGCACACACTGGTGACTAGGGTTGTTCCTCCCCAGGTGCAGGACTTTGCACTTCTCCTTGTTGAACTTCATGAGGTTCCAGTCAGCCCATTTGTCCTGCCTGTTGACATCCCTCTGGATGGCAGCACGACCCCCTGGTGTATCAGCTCCTCCTGCCAGTTTTGTGTCATAAGCAAGCTTGCTAACAGTATGCTCTACCCATCATCCAGGTCATTAATGAAGGCATTGAACAGGACTGGATGCAGTGCTGATCTCTGGAGTACACCACCCGTCACTGGCCTCCAACTTGACTTTGTGCCACTGACCACCACCTTCTGGGCACAGCCATTCAGCCAGTTTCCAGTCCACCTCACTGTCTGCTCATCCAGCCCGTACATCAACAGGTTGCCTATGAGGATCTTATAGGAGACAGTGTCAAAGGCCTTCCTCAAGTCCAGGCAGACAATATCCACTGCTCTCCCCGTTGTCTACCAGGCTTGCTGCTCATACAGTAGGTCAGCTTCCCATGGGGAAGGCAAACCAGCAGCAGGCGAGAGTCTAAGAAAGTCTACATTAAAATAGTATCAGGGAAAAACTGGACTTACTCTAGGGTTATCTCTTGCATCAGAGCTCCTGAGATTTACTATACCTTGACCTCCATGGTTTTCACACACGCGGTGCACCCACATGTTTACTTTTGGAGTGAGATCATAGGAAGAATGCAGACTCACACTAGGATTAAAAGACTTCTTAGGCTCGAAAAGTAAAGTGCATGATTTTCCTATGGGAAAAAAATATTTTAAACAATTTTTCCTGTCATTAAATATCCCATTTAACTGATTATTTAGTATCATTTTCAATCAAAACATTATATTTGCCAGCAAAGCAAAGAAAAATGAGCTGTTTTGAGAATACAGAGCTAAACAAAACAAACGAGAGAGCCGTTACTTTACAGTAAATTTTAAAAACCATGCATTTTGTTTTCCCAGCAATGGAGACACCAATGATAACAAGAGGAGAAGGATACCAATTAAATGTAATTGCCAGCCTGCTTCCCCAAAACCCAAAACAAAAAGCACTCAGTGTCAGCCTGATAAAATATTTGCTCCTTTCCCAGTCAAGTGCTTTATTAAACAGTCCTTACAGCATCTCAGTTCTTACAAAGGATTTCCAAGTTTGATGTCAGTGTAACGACTTCAAAGCCTCATTAGTCCCCCAGCGGAGGTTTGTTCTCCACTCAGAGACACTCGGCTCGCTATTTTGTCCTGACCCTCTCCACTGATCCCAGGCTCAGATATTTTTACTACGTTCATTTGATCTTTTCTGATATCCAGACGAGAATTAGTATCGGTGTGGCAAAGGCCAACGTCCATTGCCCATCTCTTCTTGCTTACATGAATCTGTCTTGCTCCTGGCTAAAAAGGATGGGGTCCCCTCATGAACCAGTTACCAAGTCTCAGCCGACAGGTTAGTGAGGTAAAGTTAAAATCAGTTTTTAAACTGCTACGGCACTTTTGCAGGCAAAATGTCTGACTTTGCCCCATTACACCAGCACGGTTTCGACCGCTTCGGCTGTCTCCTGACTAGCCACACAAGCAAAGCACGCTAGAGTACCCCTCGAGGGGTAAACCAGCTTCACCAGCTCAAAACCCATAAATGAAGTGAGGTGCCACCACCACCACACGTGCCCCGAGAGCACCGGCCCCTCAGACGTGCTGCAAGCCCTTTCCCATCCCCTCCTTATGGCATGCCAGCTCCAGTTAAAAACCACTTTTTCTTGGTGCAGGCAAGGCCAGAATAGGGCTAACCTCAGCACGGTTGAGGGGACTGCCCTTTAACTTGTCTTGCTTCTAGACCTTCTTGAGACAGAGAGGAAGAAGCAGAAACCAGTCTGAATGTCTTTTAAAGCCATGGGGGTTAGAATAGCAAATCCCGACACTTCTGTAACTCATCTTAAATCAACTCAAAGCCAAATTTTCACATAACCTCTCATCGTTCAAATATACTCTGGGTTAAATAAATAAATAATGAGAAGAAAAGCAAAACCAAGTAAAAAACTGAACCGTCCAGCTCGCAGATCCTTTTTGGTGAGGTACGAATGCTCCTATCTAAGACCACAGGTAAGGACGTGCAGATGATTAACCGCACACACGCGTGCCACCCAGCTTGCCACGGTGGGCCAAAAGGGCAAACCCCTTCTCCCCCCTGTAGCTTTGATGGCTCTCAGTGGCGCAGATAGTGTCCCAAATGACAAGATTTAGGGATGGGCCAAAGAACTGCGGACCAAAACCAGACTCATCAGCTTCTCTTCTCTTGTGGGACAGGAGTATCGTGGTGCTGCCTGGGGAGAAAAAGGGTAGAGGAGTGCTCCCTTCCCCCGTGCAAAATGCGGTTATTTAATACTTCACCCTTCCCTACTGGCATGAGTAACCAAATGCTCCTTCAGCTTGCCACTTCAAGAACAAGTTTTATGTTCATAGCTTCAGATTTATTAGACTGACTCTCCCTCTCCTCCACCCCATCACTTTGATAAACCAAGCCCAACATTTCATCAGCTACACGACGGTGCTAATCCTCAGCAGATTTCAAACTTGCCCTACTCTTGCACCACCCTATCTAAAAATGTGTGGATGGAAAAACTCTCAAGCAAAAATAGCCCTTTATTTTCTTCCTTGCAAAATCTGTAAGCAGCTGCAAGGATTTTGTTTAAAAGAGACAGAAAAATGTAGGATTCCTGTGATGTGAGGAAAACTGCACCATTTTTTCTTTGAATTTCGCATCCTTTTACACACTCGCTTTCACCCCAGCGTCTGTACCGTTTCCTGGTCTGACTTTGAGAGGCAGAGAAATGACCTCTTCTTTCCGTTGTGCCGTGATGCACAAGATGTCAGCCTTCTGACTGAATTCAAGATAACACCAGCGTGAGACGCAGCGTTACGGTGCTGAAGGATATAACGAGAAGACCTCACAACACTTCAACATGTTTTCACCCTCAAAGACCAATTTAGCCCTCCTAGAAGCCCCTGTGCTGAACTGTGAAATATAGATGCCTCTGACCAAAAATAATATGTAAATAACAGAAAATACTGAAAAACTGTCTTGTTGCATCTCAGTGCCACCGAGGTTACTGCTGTCCAGTTAACAGGTCCAGGTTACTTGTAACACCTACAAATGCCCCACACGCACTTACATACATGCACGCATTTACAACCTCCAAGCGCGTCCTCTCTAATGCCTTCTGCCTCATCCATTTGACGGTGAGGTCTTCTGGGCAGCCGTCGTTTTGGCATGTGATTAGCACGAGCACAGCCCTCAGCGTGGATTCCAGTTACCACCGCAATCCAGATTACCCATCACCCGTGAGGACGAGTGGGCACACACGCAGGCACGGACCCACCGAGGTGGCACAGGACTGCCTTCCCTCGCAGTCTAGCTGCTGGCCACTACTTGCGCTTGCGTTCCTCCAGCATGCCTTTTCCTCCCATTTCATCAAGGTCTACCATGTTTCTTTGCTGCCAGAGTGCTTATAGTCTGTCTAAGTGTGAAGGTTAATGTCCAAATTTTACTCATTTGACGCTATATGAACAGAGACCTTCCAGCCAGTTCAAAGGAGTGTTCTCCAGCTGGGTGTTCCGGCCCCGACTGACACGCTGCTCGTACTGCACGGAGGTGAGACTATTCCAAACTGTGCCCAGAATACTCAAAATAGTAATAATGCCTCTTGTCATCAGGGATCCAGACTCCGACCACTCAGAAAAAAAGGGCTATATTTCAGGAAATGCAGGCAGGGCAACCAGCGCTGTAAAAATAGCACTGCTATTGCAGGTAAAAGTAAATATTATTTTCCTGATACTGTGAACCAGTCAACATGAACAAATTTCGCAGACATGTATTGCGAGAGGAAACAAGGTCAGTCCTGCCCATACTCTTCCATCAAACCTTTGGAGACCACATACATCATGACGAATACCAAATTTTGTTATTATCACTTCCCCTATCTTAATGATGGCTGCGTGGTATCAGAAGAGGAGTGCGCTGCCATAGGATATAGAGCCCCTGACATATTTACTGCAGCATTTTTCACAGCATTTTCCACTGCGATGTGTGCTATTACATGTTCAGAAAAACTTAGGGAAACTGCAGGATGCAGAACGACAATTACATCTTTCCCAGATGAGACTACTACGTTAATGGATCGGCGTCATCCATCACCATAGATCGTAAGTCCTCTGGGGAACGTCACCAGGCCACTCCAATAAATCTGACCGGGAGATTTTGTATGTGGCTGTTCGGCTCAGCCCTCGGAAGCAGTTCAGCAACACGCTCCACAGCGTGACTACGGCTCAGCTCTCCCAGCGAGGTGACGCTGCCCTACAGCCGTGGAGCTCTGGATGTAGGAGGTCCTACACGCCAGTGTGGAAGGGCATACAGGGCTGTAGTTCCTCGCACGCGTTGGCGTTAATTCCTCACACGGTCGGCTCTTCAAAGAACCGAATTTCAGTACGCAGATCGTAGACCGTGAAGGAAGAAAGCTGACTGCGCAGCTTCGTTCCTTTACCAACAACAGCAAAGAAAAGGAAATAAAATATAAAGAAGAACAACACTAACAGACAAAAAAATACCTGCCAGCAGACCGGTGCAGCTCTGAAGTAAATTTTTTTGCTGTCAATCTTCTTGATTCTTCAGGCCACCTCAGCAGGCGGAGCAGACTGTCTGCCATGAAAATTTAAGGTGATGCTCTTATTAGGAAAGAACATACTTCTCACAGGCTCTTCCTTCGGGAAAGCCAAACAAATAACCCACAAATAAAAACCTCCATGGCTGTACCATGTCCTAGCTTATCCTTGTAATAACAGGAGAATAGGACCTGAGGCTGTCTCCCCTCCTCTCCCGCGCTAATCCAAATACAGGAGCAGGGTAAGAGCAGGCTGAGGGGAAGGTCAGCCCCATTGAAGCCCTTTTGGGAGGCAGCTCCGAGCGAGGGGGTCCGAGGGCACTCTTGTCTCTCCCACTTTGTGTATATTCTGTTTCAGGCAACGATATATTTTCCTGACACGCCGCTCATGTAGCTGGAGCTAAGCATTTCCTTGTACAGTACGGGGGGTGGGGATCTGCCACGGCATCGCTGCTCCCAGGCTTAACCATTTTGAGCCCTTTCTTCCCTTAGGCACTGGCTTTCACCACCCGCCCCACCCCACGCCTGCCCCGACGCCACGGGCGATGCACGTGGTCCTTCTCCCTCACCCCTGGGTACCCAACACAAGGGCATCAACACCAATGCCTGTTCCCACCAGGACAGGGCCACCACCAGGCATGCTCCCCGAAATGGGGACAGTCTCGGGGTGCTGCCCATGCCTGCCCAACCCTCCCCATCCCCACGCCCCAGCCCTTGAACTCCTCAGCCCCGGGGTGGCTAACCCCCTCCCGCTGGCTCCATATGGGCGCAGCGGGTTTGGCCAGAGGAGCAGGGATGGAGACCGGTGGCTTGAACTACTGGAGCTGTGCGGCAGAGAGTACCTGACGGTAACCAGAAGGGAGCACAGCAGAGCTTAGGAGATTAGCAAAACAAGGAGGAAGTAGTTTTAACTACATAATACTTTCAGGGAATAAAAACTGCCTATAGCCTGTATAAGTCGTGAGAAACGGCACACACTCGTCTTGCCTCAGGCAAATCCATATGTTGGTAGACAAGCTCAGCTACAGAAATGATACCCTTTCTTGCAGACAGAAACAGCAAGAGCACCCCAGAAATAGAAAATAATCAGTATTTTCTTGGCGGGGTGTTAGAGAAAACAACCGTGCTCATTTAAGGGCTTGCTGTTGGCAAAGAGGGAGGGCGGATGCCCCCAGCACAAGCACCCCACCGTCCCTCTGGCAGGGCGGCCGGCAGGCAGCCAGCACCGGGGCTCCGCAGCTGCCCCCTGCTCAGGGGGCTCAGCGGCTGCCGGAGGGGCTGCCGCACCTTTCGGCTCCTCCTGTGTGCCAAACGGGGGCCTGCCCCACACTGCCCCGAGAAACTCCAGCGGGGCTCTCCTGGGCAGGCACCCCACAGGCAGGGACGGGCAGCCTGCGAGGTGCCAGAGCAGCACGTGCCAGGCCGCTGGGCTCCCGAGGGCCACTGCTGGCCCGTCTTTGCCTGGGATATCGGGGAAATCGGAGGAGCCTGCAATACGAGAGGCACAGCAGGAACAAGCCGCACTGCAGCAGGGGTTGCAAAAGAAGCCCAGAGAGCCAAGCTGGCAACCAAGGAAAAACCTCTGTTTTTACCACGTGTCAGTGGACGCACTCACGTGCCAAACCGTTGGCCGAGCTGGGTAAACATCTGACCAGCACAAACCAAACCAGAGGAGACAGCTGTCCCCTGGCGAGCACAAACCCTTTGCGACCCCAACTGCATCTTCCCCAAAAAGGTGTCGTGATCCATAGTTTGAGAAACGGAGCAGACAGCTGCTGGCCACAGCTGCACCGGGAAGGGTGGCCACCAGGGCAGGTGTGAGCGACCCCAGACCAGGAGCCGAGCTCTCTGCCAAGATGGGCTCCGCACCGAGAGGGTGCCAGAGCCGCCCAAAACTCAGCATCCACAATTTTTGCAATGGGGAGGATAGGACAGGCCACAACGACCAACCTGCACTTCCTTGGCTGTCTTGTACAACTAACAAACAGGGCCATCTCCACGTGGTGCATTCCCCAGAAAACACTTCATGCAGGTTAACACCAAGGGATGGCAGCCAGCTGCCAGCTGCTGGGTGCAGCACTTGCCTCCGTTTGGGCAAGGGCCCTTGGCTGGACCCCGCTGGCAAAGTGCCAGCGCCCGCGGCTTCACGGAGTACGTGGCCACGGGGAGCAGGCCCCCGGCGCACACCCATCTTGCCACCCCCAGGTGTCCTCCACGTCCAGCGGATATGGTCCTGCAGCGCGCCGCCAACGCTTGAAAAGTCAATAGACTCCACTGACTTTTGGTCTGACATCAGCAATTTTGTAGCTTAATGCTAGCCAACCTAAGTAGGAGAGCACACTGCTACCAAAACTTAATTAAAGGGGGGGTGGGTCGCCAAAGATCCCAGAGTCACCCAGCACGATGAACGTCTGGTAAACCCTGCCTTGTCCTTAAGGTGATTAAGGACGATTTGGCCCCTGCTCTGGGACGAAGCTTTCGCCAGGACCCAGCCGCCAGCGCAGGGTGGCCGAGGCTGAGAGGCTGCAAGAGGAGCAGCCGCTTCCCATGCCCTCCATGGCAGGTGGCACCAAAGCCACCGACCCGGCAGCAGCAGCAGCAGCAGCACCGGGCACAGCGCTGCGGGGCGCGGGGAACAGGGCGCTGGAGGCCGGCTGTTTGGGTTTAGCTGTCTAAACAGGCACTGAGGGATGAGGTCCCTTTGCGTCTTCAGCACTAATTAAAGGTTGTTTATTATCCGATTGTTCCCAATAGCATATATTTCTTCTTTGTGTAAACACAGCCGACGTCTAGAAAGACCCGCAAAACCAAAAGGAGCGGAAGGGTTCGTGTTTGAGCGAGCTATGGGGTGCGAGGGACACCCCGCAGCCCGCCCCGCCAGCGCCCGGCTCTCCCTGGCCGGCAGCCACAGGCACGGGCGCTCCCGGCTGCTCGGTGCCGGGCCGAACGCTGGCTCCGGCTGTTTCTTCCACCCTGGCCGTGACTTGGGCAACAGTTACCAGGAAGAGAAGTTTTGGCCAAAGCGTTTGCTCTCAGAGCAGCCCTAGCGATGGGCCGTCAGAGCTTAACGAGGCAGCTGGAGCGAGCACACTCCCATGGCAGTGAAGCTGTTACCGCAGCGTCCCGGGCATTGCTCGTACGCACACAGACACCCAAAATGTGCATCTGGAACAACGGGCAGCATCCCCTTAACCACAACTCTTGGGCCCTAGAAAGGGTTTACCTAAATATAGTTAAACAAGGCCCTTTGGCAATGTCTATGTCCTTGATACAGCCAGTGGAGAAGGACGGGTGTCTCCTCCAGGCCTTGGCTTTAGGTGGGCCATGGGCACCGAGTGGGTTTGGCTGGGACTAGAGCCCAGCCTTTACATTAAAAAGCCACCGAAGCTGCAAACTCCGGCACCGAGGAGAACAGAAACGCAACCTTCTCCTGGTTGCCTATATGCTCCTGATTCCGCGTTACGATGCATTCTTAAATAGTTATCGCCCCTTTTTCAAAAGGCCTGTCATGCTGCAAAAGGGCATACGCAAAAGGAAAAAGTAATTTTTTTCATAGGTTTCTCTGTAACTTTCAAGCATCTGACTCCAAAATGAGTAACACTTTTTTCACGCAGATTTGTATGTGTAATCTAAAAAAATTAAATTGGTCTATAAATCTGCTTTTAATTATGTGATGCTATGCGCTACCCTTGTAAATGTATAGAATTATTTTAGTCTTTCTCTTGCTGCGTCTTACAAAGGCACCATACTGTAGTTTCAGTAGTTGCATTTTTAAACGTGTTTATCTGGGTCACTGCTACTTACAGCGTAAGAAGATTTAGTGAAGCCAGTTTAGCATCAGTCTAGTGCAAAGGAAAAAATTCTTTAATTAAAACCAAAAGAAATATATCGTTTGGTGGGTAAAAATCTCAACATTATCAAATTAAAGTCTCTGGACTTATTCAAGAAGAAACTAGACCTCTGGGCAATTTCATTCAAAAGGCACTTGGGGTTTTGGGGGCTTTTTTTGCTCGTCACAAATTATTTCATGTAATTGGCAATTTCAGGTACAGAGAAGAGAACTGAGAGCATTACAACATCACGATGACATTTCCTGAATGGTGTGATGCAAAATCACGAATGATGGAAGAATGTGATTCCCGACGATGGCGGTCCATCTGACGCACGTGGAGCAGCGCCGGTGTGCGTGCCAGCTTGCCCAGAGGGGCTGCACTTCATTGCCGTGTAGCGGCCATCACGGAAGATGGGGGAGAGGGCAACCCGTTTTGATGGCACTGCTCCCAGGTCCTTCCACTAAGATACAAATAATCTGCAGACAGAAGAAAGCCGGGTGGACATTCAGAAGCCAGGAGAGGCACCTAACGTAGTCTCTGTGTGTTTCCAATGGTCCCAGCTTGCCTTTCCCCTGTCTTGGAAAATGCCAGAAGAAAGGAAGATGTTGTTCAGGAAAGGCGAAGCTGCCACTCACACGGGAAATGACATGGGAGGCTGAACGGCCACCACAAGAGGAAAGTCTGAGCGTGTCTGCGTGACGCGAGAACAACATCCCTCAGCATCACGCTGCCCGTTGGTAACAGGGAAGTGAGAAGACGAGCGCGCTTCAAAGGTTCGTGGCATACTGGTTTATTTTAGCTGAAGCCTGCCTGTGGCAGAGCGGGGAGGACCACAAGCAGAAAGCATCCGCTCTGCATCCTGTGGCCGCTGCCGGAGCAGTTCATCCCCCAGGAACAAAAGCCTTCCTTCTCTTTTCCCTTTCTTCTGGTCGATGGAAGAGGGCAGGCGGGAAAATAGCTGTCATTCCTGCTGCCGAACCACAACCAGTGGAGGCTTGACACCGCAGTGGAGCGGGATGAGATGCTCGGCACCCGCCCCGACATGTCCCTCGGTCTCTACGACAGAAAGCTCAACAACTGTCCATCCGTCAGTAGGGTATCGGTGTGACAGAAACATTAGGTTACAGCAGCCGCATCACCGTGATCCGCAGCTAATTATTCCCCAGCTCCAAAGAGCGGCAACACGGGGAGGAAAGGCACGAGCGTGTAGTCAGTAGTTTGATCCTGTTATTGATTGGATGCTAACAGAGACTGTGGGAACTAGCTAACTATAAAATATTTTCTGTGTCAAAAACAGGGAGGATGGATGATGGATTTTCTTCAGATTATTGGGGGCAAGAAAAGGAAAGTCATACATTCTCAAAGCCCCAAAGTTTTTATTTAGTTTTTTCAAACATGGCAGATTTTTCCCAGGTTTTTTTGTTTTTTTTTTTTCCCAGTTCCCCAAACCTATTCCTTGCTGACAGACGGCACACCAGCTATTCACTGGATATGGTGATCTACAGCTTCAGTCCTTGGGGTTCCCATTTGATTGCAAGAGGGCAGCTTCTGGCACTCCCAGACCTGCTGCAGCAGAAGTCATCTCACAGCCAGCGGGGCCAGCTACAGATGATGACACCGAAGGAGTAAAAGGCTCAGTATCTGGCCCTTTAGTTACAGAGGACTTATTTTATCATACTGTTTTTAGAGATTTATCACTTCCTTTACCTTCCTCCATACACA
Organism: Mycteria americana; assembly: GCF_035582795.1. Classification (NCBI taxonomy): domain Eukaryota; kingdom Metazoa; phylum Chordata; class Aves; order Ciconiiformes; family Ciconiidae; genus Mycteria; species Mycteria americana. Next base: position 136,560,148 of record NC_134365.1, read on the forward strand.
CAGGGATGAAAATCTGTTTTAAACATGTGACAGGCACCGTTTCTATCAGAGAGTAAATTTTGGGGATAAATGAAGAAAAAAGGAGCTATTTTTAAGCCAATCACCATACTGATGAGTGAGCACAAGTGCCTGAACTCAAGTGTTGTTCTGCGTATGCACAAGATCAGGTTGCCACGTCGTTCTTCAGATGATCCGAGATCACTGGAACCCCTTTCCTTAAAAATACGGCTATAAGAAGTAATTAAATGTCAGCTTGGGGTTTGTGCATGTAGGCATGACCACTTTCTCCTCAAGTGCCTTGGAAGTCCGCCACTGGTCCTTACGGAAAAATACATTTAGCCCTAATACTAGGTCCAGCAGGTTGTGAAGCCCTACATTCAACTTGGTGGGATTTTGGTGCAACAGCTTCAGAGAGATCAACGCCAAGTAATCACCACCAGTCATGCAGATACCTTTGCAAGCAGCTCAGACACCAATCCTGCGGAGACCAGGAGCATGCCCCAAAAGACTGAAGCAAGGGGCAAAAAGAGAGGGGAGGAGGGTAGGATGCAGAGCTCCCGACATCTGTATCGCAGAACTGCAAGGACCTCTGGGTTGTCTCCAGATCAAAGGACCACTTGATAGCAGTCACCAAACGCCTTCTAGCAGAACACCACCATTCATCTCATCCTTCGCACATCCTCCGAAGAGAGGCCACTACGTTGACACGCTTCATGATTTATTCCCATGAGTAGCTGCGATGGAAGGAAGTGGTAGCACATGGAGAGCTGCCACCGGCAGAGAGATTGGGGGATCCACTTCTGGTGACACACGTGGCGCTGCTGCGAAAAGTGGAGACGGTGCAGGGTACAACACACAGAGAGCTCTGGGCATTTAAAAAAAAAAAATCAGAAAAAAATGTACGGCTGTAGGGAAGATGAAGAGGGGAATGAAGGAGAAAAACCTAGAGCTGCTAACACAAGGGATAAGATGAATGAAGCTGCAGAGAACACCTGAAATAGAGGGGGTAGAAAACTGAGTTTGTTAGGGAAGATACAGAAAACAGTGACAATAAAGAGCTGTTGTGCAGTGCCCTTAGCTTGCAAAAATAAGACTTGTTGAGGGATGTCTACTGTCCTTCTAAAATAGCTCCCAAAGATGGATGAAAAATTCCTCTAACCACAACTGAGGAAGTGATCTATTTCCTTAACTTTGAAAGCTGGAGAAGAATTGCGGTGTCTTGATCATACCGCAGAAGCCAGGTCATGCAAACGGGTGTCCTTGGGCAGACCCATACTCTGTTTTACAGACCTCCATGGGCTCCCCACGGTCTGGGTGTGAAGGTCTGATGTGGATTGAAGGCCTGAAGGAAGTGGCAGGCCAGCAGTGGAGTCCCAGGGCACCTCCGCAGCATGATCTGCAAAACTTCTCAGCTAAAATTGCAGGAGCTGAGTTTGTGTGGAGTGAAAATATATTGAGGACAATGTTTAAGGCTCTTGAAGAAAAATATTCTACTTTCTGTCTGCAGTCACTCCCACATACAAATCCCCTCACACTTTGTCTTCTAGAAGGAAAGAATATTACGCTGAAGCGGTTCTTAAGCAATAACATACCTTGAGATGACTGAAAACCAACTTTAAATGCATGTTGTCATTTACTAAGCCATTAAGAATTTCTTATCATTGCCTTGAAGCCACAAATTCCTGTGGCCTGCTTAGACTGACTTTGCGCTTCAAATTCTCAAATCAGCACAACAGCAAAGATGATTAGAAAATGTGTGTTACATTGCAGCCGGTAAACACCAAGGAGAATGTCCCAAGCTTTACAACAAAAGGTTACTGCAATTTAACAGACGGCCTCCAATCTGAGAAATAAAGTAACTGAAGTAAATAAAATGGAGTCTGAAAAACAAAGAAAATATTTTCTCAGGCCAAAATGTAAAAGTACCTGAAAGAGCCAAAGAAGAGTCAACACAGATTTTAAATTTTATTATTTTGATTTAATAAAATTCTTTGGATAGCGTTGCTTGCTCAGTACAACCATAGAAATTGGAATGGCAAATACTGTACTGTGATTTATGGATTGAAAGGTTGTCTGATTTCATTATGCTGGTAAATGTAACAGTGCAGACATGTTCTCTTGGAAAGCTATTTCTAAATTGCTACATCAATATTCAGATAATCAAAACTGATATTTACCTTCTACAGGAACAGCATATGTGTGTATGCGCACGTGTGCACACACACACACACGCTTGTATTCTTAATAGTTCTCCATCTTTTGGATCGCAGGAATACATGCTACAGGAACTGCTGCTTTATCCCAAACCAAGACCTACGTAGCTGCAAGGTGCCTAGCCCTTCACATAGGACATTTCTGCTAATTGTACCCTCCTCCCTCACTAAAATAAATTCAAGCAGAAGTACCAACAGAGGCTCAGTTCAACCGTTTGTTACTCCAGATCTACGAAGGCGTAACTTCACCTTCGGTTTACAATGACATAATTGATGGATAAATCACTGAAGCCCTAAAACATCCAGTCCAACACTTACGTTAACTCTATATTTCTCAGTTGGAGTAGAGCACAGGAAATCATTTTTAACTAAACCTTGATTTTCACTCATGGTTTTGCAACAGAAGTACAAAGCAGGGCGTTAAGGCAGACCTCAGGAACCAGAGCCCACGTGCCGCTACCTACGGCATCCACAGGGCAGGAGGCCGACAGGGAAGCAAAGGATGCGAGACGGCACCAGTGAAGGAGAGAGAGGCAGAAGCGAGGAGATGACGTGGCCAGAGAGGGACGAGGATGTCCCTCTGCAAGGTGGAACCTGGTGTCCCTGCTGACCCCCCTTGCACACCTTGCGCCATGCATCCCTCCTGGCCGTCCCCAGAAGTCCTGCCCTGGTCATTCTTCCTTTCTTCCCCCTAGCACTGAGGTCAGACTTCAGGATGGCCACCTTAGCGGCCCAAGACAGCCAAGGTCCCAGGGCAGGCATTCCACATGCTCTGCAGTGGCGGGGGAGCTGGGAGCAATGGGGACAGCCCTCCGGCATGCAGACCCACAAAGCCAGCCAGCGCTGCAGCCCGGGTGGCCAACAGTGCTCCTCCACGGCACAGACTGGGCGTCAGGGTGGCCCGCAAGCCATGCCTCTGCAGCACGTCCTCCACAGCCGGCTCGCACAACCCACGTCCCCCGGCCCTCATGGCAGCAAGCCTCCGGGGGGACGTCTGAAAAGGGTCGGGAGAGGATGACGGAGACGGCAACAGCAGCTCCAAGGACACGCACCCATCCTCTGCGGCAGGCGGAAGAGTGAGGGCACGTCTAGCCGTGATAAATAAGCCAGGCCACATCCCCATTTCTGCACGCCGCCGCAGGAGCCCACAGGGTGATCCTTTGCCTTGTCCCCCTCGATCATTGTCACCGGGAACAACAACCGGCTCTTATCAGCAGAGACGTCTCTGGAAAGGAGTGACTCCAGGACACAGTGTCCTTCCCCAGTCCCTTGAACCCCCAAGACAATTTACAACGCTGTCACTCGTACATACTCCCTCCTCATCTGCACAGTTCTTGCCTCTAAATTTAACATTTTGATTTCTAAATAAATGTCCTTCAGAGCTCTTACAAGACCTTGACGCTAAGCCATTTTATTGATATTCCGGTTCACTTTTCAAAACATTTGCAGATTATAGGACAAATAGTGTTTGCTTTTACCCCTTCTTCAGGAGATAAGAGTTCAGTAACTTACATTACCCAGATGAAAATTTATTGGTTAGCATTGGGGAAAGCAGACCCTTTCCAAAATTAGCCTTTGACCCAGCTAGTCTTTCATAAACAAGCAATGATTTAAAAAATCCTCAGCGGATAAGAGACGTTTGCAGTCCCAGCATCGACTTGCAGGAATGTTAGAAGGTGTAAGGATAACAAAGCTACATCATCCGTATTTCACAGCATCAAGACCAGGGATGAAAAACTACGGAAAACTTCCCTAATGAAACGTCAAAGCCAACTAGCTTCACTACAGCTAATCCCCAAATCTTGATGACGGTGCAGATTACCCAGCCTGCTAAACTGGCAAGCGCCCAAGGAAGCTCATCTCCCAGGGATTACACCTCCATTTAGGTTTGCCTTCCTCTGAATTATTTGGAAGAGCCCCGGAGGAAACAACTTTCAGCTCAGCTATTTCCTTCTCGGGGCTTTCAGTACACTGCCCGGTCTTAAAGCATCGAGCAACATCAGCACACGTACACGCACACACAGAGACAGAGCCCCAAATATTGACTTTACTGTGCAATAGGCCAGTCACCCGCAGATGCCAAGCGGAAAGCTGCTGACAGATGCTGCAATATAAACCTCCTAAGAACCTTCAGGTTTGGCGAAGAAATCCCCTGCTCTCCATCTACGCTGCCCCGACGCTTGGATCCGAAACACGCCCGAAATGAGAGATGATTTTTTTCTCACACTGGCTATCTATAGAAGATCCTTTTTATAAGTCTCTGTTGTGCAGCTCCTGAATGTCAGGCCCAGCAAATCAAAACATTTTATTGTAATTTCATATTGTTTACTTTTGTGAGGCAGGATCTTGGCAGAGACGAGCGTTTCCTCCAGGGACAAGGAGGATGGGGGTAGGAGGGGGGGAGGACGGAGGGATGGAAGGAAGCATTTTAATGCAGACTTCCTCATTGTCTGCTTTAATAGGGACCCTGGCTGAAATACAAAGGAAGAGGTAGCTAAAAAGACCTTTGCTACAAATTTAGAGACGCCGGAGAATGGGTGTGAGGGAGCACCGGGGCCAGCCTACGCAGGCAGCAACAACGGACTCGGGATGCGCCACAGCAGCAGGAAAACATGGCAGCCCCTGCCAGCACCCCCGGCCCCCCCGCCGCTGCCTCCCCGGCAGGGTCGGGGAGGACCCCGGGGTCCTCTCCGGGTGGGCGCAGACCAGAGGGCCGCGGCCAAGAAGGCGCGGGGAAGGACAGCCTCCCCCCTGCTGCTCCCACCGTGCTCCCATGCCGAGCCAGCGCGTCCCCCCACCTGGGGACGCTCCTGGCTCCTTCCCCAGACCCTCCTCCTCCCTCCCCAGCCCCAAACCGCGGGCAGGTTGCCCTCCGAGGAGGACGGCACCACCAGAGCATTTCTTTCCCCGTCGGGACCCTCTCGCCGTCTTCCCCCGAAGGCCCGGCTCCTGCAGCTCTCTTGCTACGTGCCCATCGCGTCTCGCCCGGGAGGGTCCTCGCACCTCGCCAGCCAAGAACACGGGAAAGCACCGGTGATCCCACAGGCACCTATTTTTCACAGCACATTTCCAGGGAGATTTGACTCACTCATTTGTTCAAATGTTTGGGTGAGCAATATTTAAGCTGATGAGAGCATTTAAGAGCCCTAGGTTGGAGGGAACAAGGCGTTTGTCCTTCCCCACGTCACACTCACGCCCCTCACACGTACATGGTGTCACTTTGAAGCGGGGGCACCCTCCCTGCCTGCTGCCGAAGCCACGGTCCTCCGAGGAGCCTGCGGGAGACGACGATGCCAGGACAGCAGTAGGGCCGAAAGGGATTTTATTGACTTCCTTTTGTCCCCAGCTGTCCATATGAGGGACCCAGACCTTCTCACCTTCTTTAATCCCAGCTTCCTTGGGCCGCTTCGCACGAGACACAGACTCGGGGCCAGACAGGTGAAAGGAGCGTGATGCCTTGGAGCCACGACTTGCCCCGTCTCCGGGACTGCCTGCGGCCGCAGGCAGCCGGGCAGAGGCAGCCGGCACCCTCCCGCTCCGGCGCGCTGCCTGGCAAACCTTGGCAGAGCCCAGCTGCCGGCTCTCCGCCGGGCATAACAAATCTCCCTGTCCTTCAGCATCGCCTCTCTCTCTCCTTCCCAAGCTTTGTTTGGGTAGAGAAAGCGGTTCACAAAGACCTTTCCACAAACCCACCCCAACGACAACTGCCTTACTATGTAAAATGATTCACTGGTGTTTAAAAATCCCACAAACAAGAGCCCTCGCCGACTTTATGACCGACTTCCCACGAAGGCACCGAGGCCGGCAATCGCTAATGCTCCGTCTGGCATCGACTCCCCGCGAATATCTCTCAGCAATAACAACTGATAGCAGAGCTCGGAGCCTACACATCATCCTCCTGTTTGTACATAAATTCCCTTTAAAAGGATTTCGGCATCCTCACGCTGCTTCTTCCCAAGCGTTCAGGCTCTTAAAGCCAAGTCAGCCAGACAGAATGGTGCCACGCAACTACAAACAACACGGGACAATTTTTTATTACAATACACGGCACTATTATTTCTAAAAGCACTGGCAGTAATATGCAGCATGTAAAAATACATATTCATCATAAAGAGGTTAGATACTAATTCCTGCAGCTTAATTTTTTCTTAAGGGCACCAGCCCATTTTTCAATTAAGGCAGGATAGTATTATTAATCATAAAAAATTGCTGATGTGTAAAATTGTTTCCTTTCTAGCTAGCATTGGCTGAGAAGCATCAGACACGCTGCCTCCGAATTAGCCTAACTTGGTGGCAGTACGGAAGCTGTGTCATCCTTTTCGGCAAGGATCCGCACGGCTGCCAGCCTTGGCCGTGGGGAAGGCCCACCTCCCTGGGGAGCACCTGGAGGCAGACCCGGCTCCCGCAGGAGCCAGGCAGCTCGCCCCATGGCTCCGCTGCGCCGGCTGCCGGCGAGGAGCCGACGGATATAGATACCCACGGAAGAGCAAGCACCATCCGCCCTGGGGCAAAACGGCCGGCGTCATGGGGCAGCCCCACGCCAGGAGCATGTTTTAATGGTCTCTGTTGCCTGAACTTTTCCGGGGCACCCTGTTTCAGCACCCCCCCAAGAGAGAAATGGGGTTTCTGTCCCCTCCCTTGATTTTTAGTGCTAAATTGGGCACTATGGGACTCTCTGGCGAGGTCGTCAGCGCTTTCTCTTTAATGGTTTTCCCCCTTTCCTCTGCTGCTGAACGGGTTTGCCTAATTCCTGCCAAAATAACTGGGCCCCTGGCCTTCAGACTGGGCCACCAAAAGCAGCTTGAAGGAAAGGGAAGAATTAAAAGAACAACCTAAACCCTATAAAATAGTAAGTTAGGAATAACAAAACCTCTCCTTGCCCTGTAGTAAGCAAGGGAGACGCTTGGAGTGTGGCTCTGCTGCAGAGGGGCGGGCACGTGAGCATCCTCCAGAAGGATGGCAGCTCCCTGCTGCAGTACTCCCTGCTGCCCGGCTCCTCACCCTGCCCAAACTGGGGACCTCCTGGATCGCTCCCGGTGCCCGTGCCCAGCTCCACCCCAAGCTAGACGCGTGAATGCTTCAGGTGGACAGGAGGGGACTGGCACGTGCCCTGCTCTTGCTCCTAAAGGCAGCCGGCCATGCCCGCCAGGAGCCCTCCACGGGGCACAGGCAGAAGCACCCAAGCGAGGAGCAGGGCTGCCCCCCAGGCCCCTCTGCGCCGGGGCCGGGAGACGACCCTCCGGCGGGTTTGCTGGGGATGACGGAGCCGGAGGGAGGCAGCCCGGCTCCTGGCTCCGCAAGTGCCTGACGCGTACTTCAGTGGCACAGATCCAGGCAAAACGCCTTGTCTCCAGCCATGTGTCCAACCCTCTTCCCATCTACGGGCACTCTCCCTCCCACACATTGCTAAGTCATATATATACCCTGACTTCTGTTGAGATTTTTGCACTCCCCCGCTTACAGGACCTCCCACGAGCAGCTCATGGCAGTTATCTCCTTTGCAGCTCAACCTTTGCCCATCGCCTGGAAAACTTTCAGCATCACTCTCGACTTGCGTGCCCCCGCCGCTCGTCTCCTCCCTCCCCGGTCTCACTTCTCCCCTGTTCTGGAAACTGCACCCTCCCTATTTTTTTCCCCATGCTGACGAGTCTCCTCCCAGCTGCAGAATCCCCCTCCTGTTTCTCCCCCCACGCAATCAACTCCTTAACACTATTCCCAGTTATCTGTAGCCTTGTGCCATTAGTTTTCTGACATCACCGAATACCTTCTTATCTGAGGCTGGTTTTATTTATATACACATATATATATAAAAGGCCATCTTCCACCATCTTACTAACTGCTGACCAAGAATAAACCGCGTGAAGAGAGAAGGCCAGACGTTGGGACCACCTTGGGGGACGCCCCACCCCAGGGTTGTTGCCTCTTGGCAAATACTACCAAGAGGAGCACTTCACTCTGAAGTCTGCAGAGGCAAATCAAATAAATAGAAATTCTGAGTTTCAGCCAACAAAATCCTTTCCGACAAGGGTCGCTCCTATTCATATGACTAGTCTCATTAAGATCAATGAGAACTGGAAAAAGCTGCAGGACAGAGTTTGCGTGTGTCTCCTGGCTGAGATGTTCAGCTGGATTTTTCCTTGCGAAAAGGAAAACTACCCCTGTACCACCAAAGCAATAACCATAGTGTGATTACTGGTCAGCAACACGCCAGATACCGCTTCCAACACTGCTATAGTTAGTAACTACTCACTGACAGTAATTGGTACAAACAACTGAATTACCAGAGAGAGATTTTCATATTATCTATACACATATATATATAAAAATACCACTTTGTACAAATCCAAAGTATGTGAGGTTAAAGCTAATGGGCTAGCTTTGTTGAGCATCTCAAAAATCAAATTAACTGCAATCAAATTCATGGCACAACTCAGGGTTCATTTCATTACTATCAGAAAATTCAATCTCTGAAATCTTACAGTATTAAGCTAAAGCAATGATCTTTCTGTTAAAGTTCTTTCTTTTTTCATTTTGAGGTGAGAAAAAGCTGGCGGGCCCAGGGAAGGTGGGGGTGGGGATTCCCGATGGATACCACTGAAAGCTTGGCAAACATTCAATCAATTACTCTTATATAAGGGAAAGGGGAAAAAAAGCATCCTTTCAAACACATTCTAAAATACATTTTGCAGCATAAATTCCACCTCTTTCATCTATTCCACATCATGCCTTTTCTTGCAAAGATTAAGTATCTACACACATGCACATATATCGGCATATACATATTTAAATTCGAAATACAAATCCATTAGGGAGCTATTTAAATCTACTCATTGCTGCAATAACTAATCATCTTATCTCTGTGCCGTACTGTACGCGGGAGAGTCAGAAGTTCATTGCATTAAAAGCAGGCATTTTCCTTGTTTTAATGAAGCTGCCTTTTTGGTTTATTTTACAATAAGCACTCTTTAACCTTACTGCAAGACCTAGCTGTAGAATACTCACTGCAATTTCAGCCTCCTTTTTTATCCCTCCTCTTCAAGGTTCCCAGCTAGGTTTCTCTGCGGGAGTCAAGTGTGGTTTTAATAAGGCAGATGAGGCAGGGCTTCTCAACTGCTTTTGATAGAGGTGAGGTGGTCAGCCCTTTATTGACTTTCTGCAGTACTGCAGCTACGGACCGTACAGACAATCTTGCTTTATGAGCATGCACCAGGCAGGAAATGGGCCTGGAAATTTCCAGCCAGCGGTGTTTGATGCACTGTTTGAAAAGCGGCACGATGTGCATATAAAGGACATGAAGGAGAGCCTTTTTGGTGCTGGTGGTTGTTGTTGTTGTTGCTAACCCCTCAGGCTGCAGTCACTACACGTACCTAGGAATGCCTGCTCAGGAGCCATTTTAAGAATTAATATGTCTCAGCAAAAGGAAGGAAAACAACGTCGGTTATTTTGTGCACGTGAGAGAGTGCTGTGTATCAAAGATCCTTTTATAAACGCTTGGAAAAATCACATGGGAGGTAACTAGCCGCTAAATGATTTTCCTGTCCCTTTCTCATGTAAGCAGCCACAGCACATGCACACTGTATACAGTGCACAGCTGCACCGATATACGTGCATCCTCACAAGGGGATGTGGAAAAAAGGAAGCAATCACAGGCTGGTATCATGTACTATTACGGTTTTATTGATACCAGCACAGAGCAACTGCATCACTAATTAATGGATGCTCACAAGCTACACACATCCTTCCAATCAAGCGGCAATAAAACCAGGTAGCCTTCTTCACCCTCACACATATATTACTTCAGCTATTTACCCTCACCCCTTTTTTTTTTGCTCTCTGCACGCCCCCCTCCCCTCGCCGCCCCACACCGACACTCGCAAGGTATAGTCCTCTGATCCGGGCTCGGGGAGATGCACGCTCACGTCCCCGCTCACGAGCTCCCCGGTCAGGCGGAGGGAGCCACTCTGAGCCAGGTTTGTAAGGGCAGACAGGGTCCAAACTACGCAGACAGGAGGTCTGGAAAAGCCCTCACTGAGATGTCTCCACAGATGCGGACATGAAAATAACTTTTAAAACCGGACTCGACATCTCTCTGTGCCTCTTCTTATTCCCTGCCCAAGGGGAGTAATATCCTCCCGCCCCAGGGGAGCGCAGTGACGGTGAGCGGATCAAAGGCGGCAGGAAGGTTCAGACGCTTTGGTGACGGCAGCCCTACAAAAGCCAGAACAGACTTTGAGTTACTACAAAAATGCCACACACGCGTACCCACACCCGGGTGGTGCTGACTGCGCAGCGGCTGTGGATGCAAACTCCAGCTCGCACCCAGCAGCTGCAGCAGCAGCAGCAGCAGAACCGCTCTTGTCAAGGACCGGCTGAGGAAGCCAGGTCCCACCTTCTGCTGAGGCACCGCACCCGAGTATCCCCAGCTGCGTGGTATTTATCACCATTTCATGTCTTTCAGCTAATTGCAAAGCTCTTGGGGACCCTGATAATAAAGCTATACACACACACAGGGGTTCAAAAATCTTACAGCTATAATGGTACTATCGGAGCTTATGCCTTTATTGCATGTAAGATTTAACTATACGCTTAAATTCTACCGACTGCAGTGGGACATAAGGATTTGCTTAACTTTCATTATGTGCTTAAGCGTCTTTTCTCAATAGAGGTGCTTTCCCGCACAAGAACTTCAACGTATACTAGCCATTTGTTTTATAGTTACCTGGATAATACGTCTTGCCTTTCCAAGCACAGCGCTGGGCTACTTCCACTGTCGGGTGTTATTTGTTACACGTAAATGGAAGAGCAGGTAGAAATTGGGGCAGGCTGGATTTTTAGTTAGCCACTTGAAGAACACAGACAATGATGGGCAGATGGTATTGCTGCATACTGCAATGTTATTTGAGTGCTCCCAAATTTTTGCCCACTAGATAAGCATCAGTGGGCAGCTATAACATAGTCCTTAAAAGAAGGTGAGGAAAGGACAATAACCCATAGCACAGAACGTTTCCATACCGTGTTCTGCATTTCTATTTAAAATGCAGCTACAGGGAACAGGCGTCCTGTGAAATAACAGATGTTAGACTCTCACCACACATACACTGCTTTAATTCAGATGACCTTGCTGAATTAGGAAGCTAAATACAAGATAAATGTCCACCTTCTCCTGAATGCCTGCCTTGAGCAGACCTGGTTTTGCTGGTGTTTAGCTCATCTGTGTTTCCTCCCAGTTCCCCATCTGCAGTTCCCCAAAGCGTGTTCTTACAGCAGTTCGGCTTGTTTTTCCAAATCAGATGCTGCTTACATCGTGAATCTCATGAATTTTCTTTGCTGATAGGAATTAGCGACTGCTTCACTTTAACCCTCTGACTTGGCAGAAGCTGGAGACTGGCCTGGACCTGCTGCCAGTTTGTGCTCTGGGTCTACTCCCAGTAGGCAATAGATGCTCAGGGCTTCTGAAGAGTCATACGCCATATACCGATTTCATCAACATGACATGCAAGTTCCACTCTGGAAAGCAGAACTTAAACAGTCGAACGATTAATGATTTCTTTAATCTTAAGGTCTTTTTTCCACACGTGTTTAAAACACTCTAAGAGAAGAAACAGACTGGCATTGTCTTTCGGTCTTTTGCTGGTGGCAAAGCAGATTATTCCTATCGTATTCTGCAGGGGTGCTGTCAAATGCTGTTCCAGGCTATGGGCCAAAACCTACCCCCAGTCCATGTGCTCAGTTCCCACTGGCATCAATGATATCTCCACCATGGACTGACAGTAGTAAATGGGCAGAGATGTGCTGGCTGCTCAAATAGCACGATCTATGTGCTGAATAATTCATTTTAAACTGTTGCACAGATGTCAAAATGTTATTGCTGATTTCTAGCCAGCAGAATGGGCGTTTCTTCTCCCGATACGAGTGTGTCACTGCCTGTAACACCAGAGAAGATCTGGGGGATGTCTCAGCGAGACAGCAAAGCCCATACATGGCATGCCTGAGAATGTACAATTAAAATGCTCGTTATAGGTCACCTTTCGCTCTCCTTATTAGGATTCTCCTGTGGATGCACACACCCATTGCCTCCAAAAACTTTCAGAAAAGCGGGTTAAAACGTGCTGCAGTTACATAGGTTTGAGTGTACGGTCCCCAACAATCACTGCAGCCCTTTGGATTTTCTGTGAAGTCCCACAGAAAACCTCCAAGTACAAACAACTTACGAGTCACAGCCCAATTTGGATAGCAAAATAAACCTAAACAAACAAAATCCCCCCTGCCTCTGCAAAGGAGAACAAGTAGATCTATGCTACAGAGTTTGTCAGCCTGGCCATGGCCAGAGCCCCCCGGTAGAAGATCTCCCTCCCCTCCAACAAAAAGGAAGAGAAAAGGAGTTTTCCTGTGTTTCCCCTTCTGCTAAACCCGGAGCAGCCAATCTTTTCACCTGGGCTTAGCACCTTGATCATCCAGGACCCGGGTTACCCACCCAGCCAGCCAGCCAGCCAGGTGGACCCCAGCTGCTGATGGCCAGCAGCCACCTCCAGGAGCGAGGTGGGACTCCCGCCTGCACGTGGGCTTGGGTGGCATCACCGGGGGTGGCCGAGCACCACAGGAGAGCTGGAAGAAAAATGGGAAAGATGCAAGGATGCCACAGGTTTTAAGCCGCGGTCAGAGACCGGGGATCTCTGACACGAACCAAAAGAGCGAATGCCCCCCATGCCAGCCGAGGTGCATCTCTACTGGGGATGTGTCAGCTAAAAAGTGTGGTTTTCCATGCTCGTAGATGGGCTTTTTCATGTCAGCTGGTCTGTGTGGAAACAGACCTAGGCTTAATGAGGTCTAATTTGTTTTAAATCCATAGGTTCCTTTTTAATAATTAACAGTCCCCATCGCTCAGCAAAGCCATTCCTTACCCCTGACTACTTGCTATTAGGAATGAATTTACTGTGAAATACTGCTAAAAGGTGGAAAGCAAGTGGCATAATTCAAGTTTTAATTAAAATATATATATATCACACAAAGCAAGAGCCATAGAAGGAATCATAATCGAATAAGCAAAAAAAAAAAAAGCGCAACTCAACGCCTACTCTCCCCAATTACCCACTTTATTCTTTTTACGCTATTTGAATTCTTGTAATTGGTTTCTCTTACTGGATGCCCTGTGCCCAGATCGTATGTAAGGTTTTCTCTCTGCAATTCCAGGAATTAGAGAACGTGTCGGCATCGTTACCATGAACATTACACACGCTCACACGTGAGGGTCCAGGAACTACAATTAACACATTAAGAAATAATAACTGCCAAGGGAGCAACGAAAGATAAACAGCATGGAGCTGATGCAGCAAGAATTCTGCTTGGAAAAGGGCTGTCTCTTGGGTAACAGGCAAGGGAGAGAAATTGAAGAGCCGTGCAGCGCTGCCCATTTAGCGAAGAAATCCCTAAAACCGGTTGAACAACTGCTTATATATTAATTTCTTGAAATTTAATTTCACTAAAAGTATTGCTGGCTTTAAACTAGATTTCGAAGGAATCTGAAAGTTCGTGTTTACCAAGAAATAACAATTGTGTCCCATTCAAAACTTTAAACTTGATATGGTTTTTGCTACTTGAAAAATTGTCCTGATGTGCTATGCGTTTTGTCGTTTTCTTGTTCTGTTTTTTTAATAGAAGCCAGAAATATTTATTTCTCTTTTATATATATGTAGAAAAATATAATATTTATTTATTATGTATAGAAATATATAATATTTATTTCTCTTTTATGTATATATAAATATATAAACCCTTTAAAAAAGACTTTTTCCCTGCTTGTTGATATCCATTTTGATTATTGCCTTTTTTTGTTGTCTTTTTTCTTAACAAAATTGAAAGAATTAAATTCTTTTCAATGTTTTTCCAATCATTTTTAATGAAAAAAAATTCTTAAGATTCCCAAGTCTTTTATTTAAAGTGTCCAGTCTGAAAACGTTTTGTGTGAGTACTCCTGCAGAAGCTGCCTAACAAAAGCCTGCCAGACCACTTGGTGCCCACCATTTGGATATACATTTGCGCCACTGTAACCAACAGAAATCATGGACCACGCCGGTCCTTTTGGATACCAGTCTGGACTTTTGCTATTGTTATCAGCTGGACCAGCCGAAGGCATTAATACTTTATTTTTCACTGAGATTAGAAGCCGAGGGAGCACGATGGCACAGGCGAAGCTTATGAAATGCTTTGTCTTGCGTCTCTCCCACCTTGGGGCTGCGCAGCCACAGAAAACCCAGCAAAAATATTGCCATTATAACCCCTTTCCTACATTCACTCAAATCCCTGTGGGGGAAAAAGGAGGCAGCGGAGGCACAGACACAAGGGTAGGATTAGCGGCCATGCTCAACCCCACCTTTTCGGGAGAGAAGGGCGAGTCCCTCTCGAGCCGGGGCGATGCCCGTTACCCATTTGGGGACGGGGCACGGGGTTTCTGTGACAGGCGTGATCCCCCCGCTGCCCCCAAGCATCGCTCATCAGTCAGCTAAGACTTTTCAGCAAATCACATGGCACTTTGTAAAAACATAATTGTTTTTATTTTCCAATTTTCCCTGTTTCGTGTAGAGTGCTGCTGTGTTCAAGTGAAGTGAATAAAAGCATAAACAGTAAGCACCATCTGGAGAACATTCTTCCAGCACGCTGAGAAATAGCAGCCGCCCGTGCGCTACCTGCTATAAATAAATGTCATTAAAAAATGTCCAAAAAATTGTTTGTTCCTATTTGGTGGAACTGCAGCCAGATAAAATTTTCCTTAACTCTGTCTTCAAGTACTTGCCATCTTCACAACAAAAAAAAATTAAAATGTAGATGTTTGGTTCTCGGTCCTTTATGTTACTATTGGTATCACTAACAGAGTATCAACCCTACACGTTATTCTAATAACAGCAACAGAGGCTGCAACTTAAGAGTAACATGTGAACAAGACGTTCAAAATCCAAATGCTTTTTAAACCATACCAGGTTTACAATACGGTGATATCCCTCAGCCTGCTAGCAAGAGGATGGGTAAAATTATTCTTGCTCTAAACTGACAGTGTATCAGTTTGGGGGGGGAAAAAAAAAAGTCGATAATTTCTTTTCAGTCTAGCACAAAGCCGCTCCGATCTCCCTCTCCGCTGACAAAATACAGACCAAGTTGGCTGTGGGGATGCAATGAGGCTCTGTGAAGGGTCGGCGTTTGCTGTGTTTGTTTAATCACTGCAATTAGAGCTATGCAAATAATGAAATTGTTTGCTATGGTGGCCAGGCTGGGGGAAAAAAAAAATTAAAAAGAAATGTTTGGGTTGAGCAATTTAAGAACTATTTTTTCTTTTTTGGTAAAGTGAAAAAATAAAACTGTTTTGTTTGTTCCACTCGGAGGGCAGCGAAGCCGTGAAAGAACCCATTCAGTTTGAAATGAAAAATACATTTTCACACTGGAACAAAGTGTTTGAGCATTTGACATTTTCCCCTTCTTTTTTTTTTTTTGTCAGACGAACACTCTCAGCACCCAGAACGGGATGCTTAGGAGAGCTTACTGCTTGCTGGGGGAGGGAGGAAAGGATTTGACCCTCCCTTACCCTGCCCTCGCACACATCTCGGCCTGTGCGTAGGGCAGGGCTGAGCACTGCAGCCTTCCCCCGTGGGGAAGCCACCGCCAGCCCGTGGCTTCCCCGCCGGGGTGCTCCGCTCTGGGCAGCCCCCCAGCTCGGGGGGCCGAGGGGGAGCTTCCCACTCGCCTGCGGCGTGGGGCTGGCGCGCGGCCTGCCAAAGCGTGCCGGGTAGGCATGGCTACGGGACCAGCATATTGCCTTCCCTGGGTTATCGGCTGCCCAGCCACAACTTACACGTCCAAATAACCTCAGTGATGCCGGGCCGAAGCTGCACCCCACTTACGCCCACGCCATTTTGAACCGGCAGCTAACGAGGTTGGTATTTGGCCCCTGGTTTTGGGAAGAGACAGCTCTGATCTCAGGAAAGTTAGTGAAAAAAATTAAAAACAAGAATAAAAGGACAAAATCCACAGCGATTAGGCCGCAGGCTGCAGAAGAAAAGGGTTGGCGAAGCCTCAGGGGAAACGTGACCCCGATAGCCCGGGCAGGGCAAGATGCAGGCTCCTCTCTCGGGGCAGCCCTGCCTCTGTCCCTGCGAGGGAGGGTTCAGCTCTCTGCGCTGCAACGCCTGCCGCCTTCTTCAGCGCTTCAGGGAACGCTTCGGTCGGGTTTCAGGCGGGAGGGAGGTGCACGCACGCCTCAAGCAGGAGGCTGAAACTGCCCACGGACCGGGGGCACCGAGTACCCGAGCACCCAGGTCTGGATGAAGCCACCGCCTTGAATCTTCCACAGCTGTAACAGTTTACAATTGTCTATTAAAAAAAAAAAAAACAACAGCAACCTGAAGTCAGAACAGCCCCTGGCACGGCGTGGCTCTTCCCAGGCCGGCACAGCCCCTGTGGTCCGCACAAGGTTGGGATGAGCTTCGTGGTGCCCACGGGACTGAGGCAGCCGGAGGCTGATGCAGGAGCCAGCCCAAATCCTCGCTGGTGAACCGCCAGCCACCAGCGGGAAGAAGGACTTGAAGAAATTTTAGGGTTTTTTTTTTTCCTTTTTTTTTTTTTTTTTTTTTAAACCTTGGATTAGTAAGTGTCATGAAGCGATGGGAGCGAATCTGTCTTGTGAAACAACATCCACAAAACCAGGCTGGGTCCCTTGAAGGAGAGAGTGGCTGTGATTCCCGAGGCACAGGGCGCATCGCTGGCCTGGCTCCCCATCATCATTTCAGGGCAAGAGTGGAAATGATGAACATAAATCAGATTCGGTCCTTCCCTCGAGCTATGCTGCTTTCTCCAAAACCAAAGTTGTTGTACACTGGTATGTTCACAGAGCAGCTCCGCTAAAGCCTGGCTTTTGGCTGGGACTGGCCACCGTTCCCACTGGAAGCAAAGGCATCATTCCCACCGTATTTTATTTTCTGTTTTCACAGAGACTCGATGTGCCAGAAACCATACGAATAGGGATGAGGGTACAGTCCCTTCCCTGATGAAATCATCATCTCAAACCCAGCAAGGGCAGGAAATGATAACGCGGTTATGGTTCCCATTAGCCGTATTTTCCTAATATAAATATTTTAGCTACTTTTATTTACGGAGTCCGCTCACACTAGTTAAATGAGCTACTTTGCAAAGGGATACTTAAGCTGTCTGGAAATGAAGACATTGGACTACTGATTTTGTTAGGATGATGATTTGCCTATTTGCCTAGATAAATAAGGTTTTCCTGGACCAGGTGTGCAGAGAAGGCAGGTGGTGGGAGCGTGTCTGTCTGTCTGTGCGTGCACACATGCATGCGTGTGTGTGTGGGGGGGGGGGGGGGGGTGGGGGGTGTTCTTTGTTTTGTTTTTGCCTTTGGTCAAATTCAAACAATGTGCAGTAACAAGAAGTAAATGTCATTTTCCTCCCATCCATCTTAATTTGGCATCCATTTTAAAGCTTACCTTTGACCTTTTAAAATGTTAATACACTTAAGCAGATATAAAAAACACAAAGCTCCTGGAAAAATTAATCATAGCCATATCACGATGCTAGTCTAAAAATGTAACATCGGTTGTTTTCCTCTAATTTTAAGAAACATTTGTCTGATGCAGCAGCAGTAACTATGCTACAATTAGCTATTATTTCCTTTTCAAACAAATAGCCATGGTAAATGCTATAGCAAAACCCTATCAGCATAACCAGCACAATCTGCTAGGAATTTCTTTTGTTGGGTAACTGCCTAGAACCACAGAAAAGGTCCTGAAAAGGACCTTGAGAAGTCGCCTAACCCATCCCTCTGCCCCCGGCAGGACCAGCTATATCTAAACCATTCCTGACAGGAAACCTTATTTAGTCTTCCTTAAAGTAGCAGCCTTAAATAGAACGGGAAAAATTTGCACAAATCAAAATATATAATACAAATATGAAAACAATCCATATATGTGTGCTATGTATACAAATATGAAAATACAAAGAGACAACCCTGACCTAAATGATAACTCTCCCATCTCTGACCACTTCATACCCTTTAACCAATGAGTTCCAAACAGGAAACTCTAATAAAAACACCTCCTTCCTTTTTAAAAATAAAAGGCTACTAGCTTGAGAACCTCAGCTCCTTGGAAATGCAGTGGCACCTCTTCTCAAGAAAAGCAGTTCAGAAGCACTAGGTCCCAAAATATTTGGGTCTTTATGCTTCAAAGCAAAGAGCTTTTCAGTTCCACCAGAAAGCAAATAGGAAGCGAGAGCGTTGACCAGCCTCTCCAGTAACCAAAGCAAATCTAAGATGTCTGGAGCCTGTTCGTGACCAGTGGCATCCATCTCGTCTCGACTTAACCGTTTCAGGTGGGAGGCTGTGCTTGGTCCCTCCAGGACGGTCACTGCGCAGCTCTGCTGCTGCATGCTGTGGGTGTGGGGACCCATGGCGCACAGCCACACGCTGCTTTCACTTTCTCCTCTGTAGCATCTGATGGCATCCAGGGCTACCTCCATCAATTCAACAACCCCCGTTAGAAAGCTATGGTGACAACCAGAATGTATCCAAAAAGACAAGTGATGGTTTCATGACTAAACACAGCTGCCACCCAAGCATCCAAAAAAAAAATATCACTTAAGGACCTAAATGGCAAACCCAAACCAAAGGCAGACGCATTCCCTCAATGAGTGGGGAAATATAACTCCTTGCAACTGCTTTCTTCCACCTACTAACATTGCTTCGGTTCCAGCACAACTGGAGCGTGGCCAAGCAGTCTTCCGCACACTGAACACCCGCTTAGGTACAATGGTGGGAGGAGACATGAGATACCGAGCTTGGCACCACCAGCCCCATGAGAGAACGACACCCTTTCATGCATCCTGCACGCACAACGCAGAAGAGCTGTAACGCAGAGCCCAGTCTCTTCCATTAGGGAAGCCTTGTGAATCCACCCTAACCACACGTAGGTCCTCCTGTAGCGAAACGGCAAGTGGTAACTCCATCCACCCCCCGGAGACCAGAGATGAATTAACAGCACGTCATGGCTACAACAGCAAGGCTGTTCCGTGCATTCCTTCTTCTAGGATAAGCTTGTGCAAGTACGCATGCGTGCGTCTGCCTGTGTATATATATACTTTTATTTATATCTACACACTACACGCTCTCTCTGGTAGAGAGTACCCTGTGCCAAAGGGACCCTTTGCTGTCACACCAGGAGGAAGGCTCTACAGAGGGACCTGGACAGGCTGGATCGATGGGCCGAGGCCAGTTGTATGAGGTTCAACACGGTTAAGTGCAAGGTCCTGCACCTGGGCCACAACAACCCCATGCAACGCTACAGGCTTGGGGAAGAGTGGCTGGAAAGCTGCCCAGCGAAAAAGGACCTGGGGGTGTTGGTGGACAGCCGCCTGAACATGAGCCGGCAGTGTGCCCAGGTGGCCAAAAAGGCCAACGGCATCCTGGCTTGTATCAGGAATCGTGTGGTCAGCAGGAGCAGGGAAGTGATCGTGCCCCTGTACTTGGCACTGGTGAGGCCACACCTCGAATGCTGTGTTCAGTTTTGGGCCCCCCACTACAAAGGGATATTGAGGTACTGGAGCGTGTGCAGAGAAGGGCAACGAAGCTGGTGAAGGGTCTGGAGCAGAAGTCTTGTGAGGAACGGCTGAGGGAGCTGGGGTTGTTTAGCCTGGAGAAAAGGAGGCTGAGGGGAGACCTTATTGCTCTCTACAACTCCCTGGAAGGAGGCTGTAGCCGGGTGGGGGTCGGTCTCTTCTCCCAAGTAACAAGCCGCAGGACAAGAGGAAATGGCCTCAAGTTGCGCCAGGGGAGGTTTAGACTGGATATTGGGAAATTTTACTTCACCAAAAGGGTTGTCCAGCATTGGAACAGGCTGCCCAGGGAAGTGGTTGAGTCACCATTCCTGGAGGTATTTAAAAGATGTTTGGATGAGGTGCTTAGGGACATGGTGTAGTGGTGGTCTTGGTAGTGTTAGGTTTACGATTGGACTTGATGATCTTAAAGGTCTTTTCCAATCTACATGATTCTGTGATTCTGTGACCTTCCAGGGCTGCAGACCCATGCTTCCACTGATCTTCTGGGTGGAACCCTCTGATCCAACTGCTTTGCCATGGGTCTTGGGGAAAAGTCTCCCCCAGGCCAGGCATCTTATATAGTGGGTCCAACAGGCTTGGCACCTGCAATAACTGTCTCTGAGGTCCCCAAAGACAGCTGCCCAAGACAGTAACACAGACAATATTCTTCCAAACAAGGAATGATCCTTCTCATTTTCTTCCCTGGGAAGGATACAACGCTTTGCAGGGGCGGGGGTGAAGTACAATAACATATATCTGTACATACATTCCTACTTCCTTCTGGCACCCCCTCAGCATCCCACAGCCTGGAGAGCAAGGCTCAGCCACGTGAGCAGTCGTCTTCCCCCACCTTTCTGTGGGGCAGGCCTCCTGACCTCCAGCCCCATCACGGAGGCTGGAGATGAGGGCATCCAGTATTCAGACAGTGATGCCTGACTGCTCGGTTAGGAAAATCCTGGTTAAAAAACAATGCGTTGCCCTTCCTGTTTACTTTGCAGTGGCCTTGAGTGGATCCAACTCTACGGCAAGCGATCCATCACCAACAAGCAGAAAGATGCGTATCATACATGCACAAAAATGCTTCACATTTCACTTAGTTTTCCAAGTCTGCCATTCTTATTGCCCTTCTGCATCATCTAGTTCAATGCTCCTCAATATCTTTTCTTTAACCTAATTATTATGTGTATATATATGTATAAGGACCACCTAATTATTTTTTTAAACCAAGGACCATTTTGTGCAGTATTGTAACATAAGCTTTCAAAGACAATCAAATTTTAAAAAAATTAACACAATAAAGATACATTTCTCATTTTGCCATTCCTGACCCTATATTTTGGGTTTTTTTGCTTCCACGCAACAGAATGCACATGTGCTGTTGTTATACTGCTTGCGACTGGTTTATTCACCATCTTCTGATATTCATGGACTATAAGTTAAGTAACACTCTTCCAACTAATTAGTTGATTCACTAAGCACAGATGAATAACTGATGAGCTACCAAAAGTCGTTATTGTCTGAGTCAGTCACCAAGTAACTAACTTGGCCATTCAACCAGGGAGAAGTTTTCTTCTCTGAAAGGTGACAAGTAGCTATGTAATGACTTCTATTATTTTCTCAATAAGCTCAGAGAAAATAGGACATTGCAGCTAGAAAAACACAGAAAGAGAAATTAGCTGCTACTGTCATTAAGGATTCAGAGGCTGAAAAAGAACAATTGGTGCAATGCAGCTGGAGACGCTTTTTGGAGTAAAGTGATTATTCTCTGGCCATTAACAAATTATTTTTCGCTGGAATGCAAGACCTGCACTCCTCCAAATAACCTGGCTTTGCTGCGAGGAGCACGCCGTCTGCCGGGGCAGGCAAGAGCCGTTGTCCTCTTGGCCCTCCTGGTGGCCACTGCACTTCTCCCACCTCTTTGTTTCCATGCCACAATGAAAGCACAGAAAGAATTAAAAGGTTGAAGCACATGTAGACTTCAGAGGAGAAATTGCTCTTCTAGCCTGACCAACTGAATGTGGAGCTACAGCCTAGGACGTTCAGGAGGGTGCCTGCCCTCAGTGGCCCTGCGGAAGCTCAGTGAGGTGTCGTGGCAAACTTCCTTCACCTCTCTTGCCCCCCAGAGCTCACTCCCAATCGCTGGCTCAAAGATAACAAGGTAACAAGACATTTATGGACATGGTCGGTCCTGGGGCTCGTTCTGAGACTCTTTGCGCCTGCCACGGGGAAAGCAGGGGGAACCCAAACCCAAGCCCAGCTTGCCCTTCAAGCCAACGGCAGCTGCCTTCCTTCTGCTATAGTTGCTGCTCTCTAGCCACTTTAAGGGTGGTGCAAGCAATACAGGGACCTGGAAGCCACAAACCTGAAGGATGTTTTTTTCTGAGGAGGGTGAAGGGGACAGGAGACCTATCCCAGGCTCTTTGGTTAGTTCCCGAGAACATTTAGCCCCACATCCGATGCCTCAAAGAAGCATTTCCAAACAACTACATACCCTATTAACTAGTAAAAATAAAAGGGTACTGGAAACAGGTCCAGCTCAGAAGGGTCCAGTCACTCGCACCCAAAACCAGCCCCTGAGTGTGGAGCGGCAGCTGCTGCAGGGGTCCCCCAGGACACCCAGCCACCCACGGCACCCACGGGACTGGCAAAATCCCACAGATGCGACCCTGTAAACTCACCCCACCCACGTTACAGCGCTGCTCTGCACGTTAAAGGATAGCATGGATAGACCTGTTTGGGGGGGGGGGGGGGGAATAAAAGGGAAAGCCAGAACCAACAAGCAACATTAAATCACCTGGCAGAGCAGCTCCTCCACAGAATGGCCTATTTATGGAACTACTCGGTGCCCTGGGAAGGATGGGCAATATTGCAAACCCAGGAATGAAAATTCCCGAGGAGAACCGAGACAGGTTAATAATGGTCCTCCACAGCCTAGGACCTCTCCTACAGCCACCGCCTTTTTGAAATCTAAAGTCCACTGGGAGAATTTAGGCCTAGGGCTTTGAACAAAAAATAAGGAAAACTTTTTCTTCCTGAAGACAGTCTACGAAACCCAAGCAATGCTGAAAAGTATTTCACTGTATTGTTATTCTGTAGATGCCATTTCTGGAGGCGTGACCCAGTGCAGCCTGATCTCAAAACAAGCCATTCGTGGCTAGCACCGCACATCGCCAACCGACTCCTTCCGCTCAAAATAAAATTAAAAAAAGAAAAAAAAAGGCAAGTACCCCCATAAATCATTCATCCATCCCAGTTTCATAACGAGAATATTTGTCAGCTCCCATTTTGCTTCCCTTTCTCCGGCTGCCTGCTCTACAAAGCCACCATTTCAGCTGCCTGTGCATACAGACCGGCGGGCACGCTGCGCCGCAACAGCTCCTGCATCCCCATCCTCCTGCCTGCGGAGAGGACGGCCACCCCTCTCCCCCAAACCCTCTCCCACACCGCCAGAGACGGTTTCAGGTTTGGGTTGGTTTTTTTTTTTAAAATATATATATTTTTATCAGTAGCTCTGGGGCACCCATCAGATCTACTCAGCTCCTGTAACAATCACGTGATTTATGTAGAAGTAATTGGGGTTAAACTATCTGCCACATCAAACTCTTCACATTTGGCCCCATCTCTAGGACCTAGAAACATCTGAAATAAATAAAGCCATGTGTCATTTAACAGGGTCTGGGCTTAATTAGGATCATTCTGGATTTTACGGGAGAAATCTTGTACTGCCGGCTTTACGTGGCTAGTCCATCACTTACAAGGTTATCTGCTTTTTTTTTTTCCTTTAGTACCTACATCAAAATATTTCTATTTCCACACAGCTTTTCTTTTTCTATTTTTTTTTTTTTAATCCTCCAACCCGCCGGATGACAACCACTCCTTATCTTTGGCTGTCTTCCATGCTAAAATAAGAATGCTGTTGTTACGCCGAGGGAGCTGCACCCTTCCACCTCCGCTCCCTCCTGACATGCACACAGCTGGCTGCGCAGGAACGCCCGAGGTGCCATTTTCTGGCCATTTTTCTGTGATGTTGTTGCAATTTACCCTCTAGCTACGATTCGTATTTCTAAATCACACCGAGCCTCTCTCATGCCACGGATTTTACAAACCTCAAGTGACAGACGGTCTCTGTGCTGAAGAGCTGGTGATACTCAGCCCATCTCCCCTGCCTTGATGTAGGCTAGCCGACACGAGGGCGAGCACGCAGCCAAACACCGCTCGAGCGATGCCGGGCGATTTGATTAGCAGCAGAGAATGACTGGATTAGAAGAGGGATAGGATTAGAGATTGATGAATCGCTGTGAGGCTGCTACGTCTGTATTATTGGCTCCAGCAGCAGCATTTGAATGTCAAACCGTATCCCCTCGGAGCAGCTAGGTACCACCTATCGCGGGCTTCAGGCTGCTGTGCGCTGTTGGGGAAGGTAAAGGGTTTGAGTTAGGGTCTGAACTGACCGCCTGGTATAGGCGAGCCCTTGGCGGGTCACGGGCAAAGTTGAGGAGAGGGGAGGCAGGGAAACATTAAATGATTTGCCCAAAGCTACCCCGGCAATTTGTGGCAGAGGCAGAAATGGGAGCCAGATTTTCTAAAAAATTAGTTCCTCACGCAGGAGATGAGCCAGCCGCCTTTGTTAGATGCAAATGCATTTTTTCCCTGTAATTCACACCGCTGCAGGCTCTGCACAGCAAACGCAAGCTTCCCGAAGTTGTAGCGTGTTCAGCGCGACCTGCTCATCGCACACGTCATGCCCGCTACATGAGCGGCTCCGTCCTCGAGCCCACGCTTGCAGTGCAACCCACGAGCGTTGCAAAAGCTTATCACTTGCATTTTTGGTAGGAAGCAATCAGGACCCTGCAAAACCCATCACTGGGGTGACTCCCGGTCTGACCCAGATAGCTCTGGCTGCTGGAGCGCCTCCAGAATTTAACGTACACACGGAAACTCGGCATCACCCTCCAGTTAATTCGAGCAGTTATCCCCTCTTCAAATTTGGCTTCAGTCATCTCTCAAGGTGAAGGAGATTTCAGCGTCTCCACAAGAGCTTACCACAGAAATGCTACAAAATTCATCAGAGACGCCGAGGACGAAAGAGTGAGGGTGCGTTAACTGAACAGGCTGCCCTAGCAGAGCTGGGCAAGAAAACCGGCAGGCTACCAGCAGCCTGCTGGACTAAGTCCTCGCTGTAGTTACAGCTGACAGTCATAAAAAGGAAGGAAAGGCTTCTCCAAATTCACATGTAACAAAACAAAACAAAAAAAAAAAAGGAAGTGTGCCGATTTTGCACCCTATACTACTGTTATGCCCGCAATATTCTTATCAGTAGCATACCTGTGAGGAAATCTTTACTTTCAACGTTAAGTCAATTTGCTAGTGATAAATGACATGAACGGTTACTTAGAAAAAATGAGAGTATTTCCTCGTCAAGTTTAAACGGAAAATACCTGAAGAATTCGTGGGCAGCCAGATACTCTTTCCTCCTTCACAATACATCCCCATTAGACAATACATGTATTCTGAATGCTGCATTTGAAGCACTATTTTTAAAAAAAGACTTCTGCTGGAGAACGGCACGCAAGCAAACTAACGCCAGCAAGAGCGACTAGACGAAAGGCAAACCAACCTCTCCAAAAAGAGGGGAGAAAACGAGGCGAGGCGAGCCACTGCCCTGCAACTCCCGCCCAGGGCGCTTGGACCCTGCAGCATCTCCCCCGGGGGATGCGGAACTCCCGGAGCACGGCACTTCCCCGCGGCACCCACCGCCACGCACGCCCGCCCGCCCGCAGCGCGGTGACGCCGGCGCAGATGACCCACGCCCCGCCACAGCCTCATCCAGAAAAAGCCACCAAGGGGGGATGCAGGTGACAGCCCATCCTCCTGGCAGCCTTCGCCGAGGAGCCGGGCGACAGCGGGAGGAATTGCTGCCCCAACTTGGGCAGGGGAAACCCTCCTCCTCCTCCTCCTCCTCCTCCTCGCTCGTGACCGGCTGCGAGAGGGACCCCAAATCATCCCACTACCGCCCATCTTGAAGCACACCCTGCATTTTTAATCTCCCTTCTTCCAAACCGCGGACCCGGGCGCTTAAAGCCGCTGTGACCCGCCGTGTTTTGTTTCCCGTGGGGCAGCACCCACGAGCCGGGGGGGGGGGGGGCGGGGAGAGGAGGGGGGGGCGATGCCTCGCCTCGGCACGCGCCGCTCCTCCCCGCGCACCCACGGGCGTGATTTTGGAGAAGTTGCGCAGGCAGGAGGAGGAGGAGAAGGAGAAGGAGGAGGAAGGGGGGGGTGGCTCTGCCCGTGTGGTCACGGTCTCGCCCCGTCCCTCTCCCCGCCTCGGTCCTCCGCGCCCCCCCCGCCCCCCCACCGCCGCAGCCCCACTGCCGGGACAACCCGCACAAAGCCGCCGCCGGGGTCTCGCTGCGCCCGCTCGGCGCCACGAGAAACAATAGTCACGGGCCGAAGTGGGGGCGGCGGAACCGCCGCCCCCTTCCCCACGGTACCGCGGGTGGGAAGAAGGGGGGGGGGGGGTGGAGGATTCCCGCAAAACGCCGCCGCCCCGGCCAACCTGTCACCGCTCCGCCCGCCCGCGGTTGCCGGTGCGCAGCCGCCCCGCAGCACCTACCTCCGTTGGAGGGTGCGGCAGCCCCTAGCTGGGCTCCATGGGGGCCGCAGCCGCCGCCCGCCTCTGTCAAGCCCGGCCGCCGCCGGGGACGCGCCGCCCTGCCCTGCCCGGTACCGCGTCCCGCTCCCCCCCGCGCCGGGCGGGGCGGGGCGGGGCGAGAGGCGAGGGGCGGGGCTGTGCTAGCCTGGGACACGCCCACCACCGCTCGCTCCGCCCTCCCGCCGGCGCGGCCCCCCCCTCCCTCCCCCCCCTCCGCGCCCCCGTGGGGGCGCGGAGGGGGGGCAGGGAGGGGGGGGCCGCGCCGACGTGGGATGCGTGGGGTAGGGCCCACTGAGGGTCCCAGGTAGCCTTTTCGGGAACAACCCCACGGGCGGGAGGATGCTGCGGCAGGCAGCGTCATCCTTTTAACAAATCTCATGGGGTTTTTTTGCCTCCTTACTTGCTTGAAGTTTTGACCTTGTCTCCTCTGCCGCTATCTCAAATTGACCACGTTTCTAATTTCCTTCTTTTTTTATTTAACATCCCCCCCCCTTTCCCGTCTTTTTAAATTTTTTTCCCCCCCTGCCTTTTCCACCCTTGATCTCCCTTGTCCCCGTTTTCCCATAAGACTCTGAATATCCCAAGCCCCTTGACCGCGGACTCTGGGCTTTAAAACGGTTTTGTCGAGGGCAAAAGAGTTTTTCATAGGTTTCAAATCGCTATTAGCGTCGCCAGCAGCTTATGGGAAGGTGCGGTGCATTAAACTAAATCTGTGGCTAGTATTACATAATATGCCCTCGAATGTACATAAAAGATGATTGTAATTCCATCTGGATTTCTGTTGATATTAGCAAACCGCTCGAGATTTCCTCTTGCGGTTTAATGGGCGTTTCAAAACCTTTGACTGGTGCTGGATCAAACAGATTATGCTTTAAGAAAGGGTAAAGCATGCACACTCATGACATCGTAGGAATTAGTGAAAGAAGACAAAAAAAAAAAAAACTTAGTAGGTCATCTGCCTAATCCATCTTCCGAAAGAGAGTAGGAATGTCGCCCATAGGATAATTTATGGGCATTTGTCTAGTTTTCTTTCAAATGCTCCAAATATGTGGCTTCCTCATCGCCCATAGGAATTTAGGTCAAGCTGCCTGAGAGTGAATTTTGTAGCATCTCGGCATTTAACATCCACTACTGTTATTCCAAGTTTTTTCCCAAACAGCACAACTGTGCAGTTGCAGTTGGTCACTTCTTTCTTGCTCATCAGCACGGAAAGATTTTGGCCATCACTTTCCCCAGGTTGAGAGCCCAAGGAAAATGTCAGCTCCATGCTCGGTGTGGCCAAAAGAGTGAGTCAAATGTCAGGACTTGTTAGGAGAGCACTGGAGAAGAAAACAGATTTTACACCAATCTGTAAATCCGTGGTACACCTGCATCCTGAATACTGCTGTACCTCTGCTCTCACCATCTCAAAAAGGGCATGGTAGGGCTGGAAAAGGTTCGGAGGAGGCTGGCAGTGATGATCCATGGTTTGAGATGGCTTTCCAGTCAGGCACATGCAGCCTGGCAAGAGGCACCGGAGGGGAGATGTGACAGAGGTTCCTCAGCTCACGAGCAGCATGGATAGAGTGAGGAGGGACTGTCGGCCGTGACTTCCAGCACAAGCAGCAGAGGCCATTAAATGAAGGTAGCAGGCGGCCGCTTCGCCTGACTGTACGGAGGCGGTTATTCACGCAAACGCAACTGCGGAGCACCTTGCACTTTGAGTGTCTGACAGCGGGCAGTCGGTGTCGTTTTGAGGGGAGAATGGGGCGGACTTACAGAAGAGAAATCCACGGAGGGCAGCCAAATCACAGCTGGCACAGAAAAGTCCCTCCACCACAAATGGTTCATGGCTGGGCTTGATCTGTGCTTACAGTCTTCCCGAGGTGTCCATTGATAGCCCCTGTTCACCTGCCAGTGGTGAATACACCTCTCAGATTTAATGTCACGTCTGGGTTAATTTTGTGCTGCCCACAGCTTTCCTAACGCCCGTTTTGTGTAGAACTGAGTGCTGAAAGGGATGGGTGGCTTTCTGGAAGGTATCAGGACAGTAAGGTGGAGGAGTCTTGTAAGCAAGCAGAGAGGCAGCTGGGAACACTGGCAACCAAGTGGGTGGCTTGGGCCAGTGGTTGGGAACGTGAGGAGGAGGTGGTCACTCAAACGTGCAATAGCAAAACTGTCGTTAAACAGTTGTATTTAAGAGTGGAAAAAGGTTCTAGTTTGGGAGAATGGAGCGGCTAGTGTTTCAGGACTGCCAGCTGCCACACGAGTGCTTGGATTACAGTACCACCTTTCCGTCAAGACCTGGAAAAGATGTTGTCAAACGTATTCATTAAGGCGTGTGTGGACCGTGTGACACCATGCATGGAATGGAATATGCACAGGTATGAAATCATGAGCCTGTCGTTTTACGCTCTTGGGAAGGAGTGGAGAGGATGACGTTGGTGCTGATGTCGTAAGCTCTTAAGAGGGTAAACCTGTTATTCAAAATTCAGTTCTTGAAGATGTCTGCTCGTTTCAGTGGGAGGGTGGCAACGCTGTACCAATGCACAGCACGTCGTCGCGGAAGTTGGAAGTGTCAAAGCCCACCGGAAAAACCATCATTATGCATTGAGTCACTGAAGAGAGAGAGCCACTGGTTGCAAACAAGTTTCTCTCACCCTTCTAAAATGTGACAGAAATAATCAAATCTAACTGTGGCCTGGGGACAGTGACCTTAATTTAAAATCAATCAGAAATCCTGCTGTCAATGGCAGCTGATTGCCCCGTTCACATCTCATCCCAGGCCTGCCACCGTCAGCGCTGTTACACAAGTGGGTAAGCATTATGCCGTCTTCTTGTCTCCCCCTCTTCCTCCCTGTCTTTGAAGTTGAGAAAGCATGGCCCCAAACACTTCTCTGTGCTTCTGACAGAGGAATTGTTTCAGTGCAGTAGTTTATAAAGCTGTACAGGTGTGCCTCAGCACGGCCGCTTTATCCACGCGGTTTCTCCTGAATTTGCCTGTTCAATAGTTTGTATCTTGATACAATGCCAGGAGAAAAACTTGCTCTGGTGAGGTGGTCTGAGACGCAGGAGGCAAACTACAGCAAGAACGCAAATGCAGGAGTCCAAGCTATTTGCGTAAGTGACCTTAGTGACTCACGGACATAATTCTTTATGAGACTGATCCTATTTACTGTTTTCACAGTGTTCGTGCAGGAAAACGTATTCAGGTAGGTCAGGATAGTCACCATTTGCCAGTCGGGTTCCTCCACCTCCACCTGAATCCCAACACGAATTCAGGCACGTGGCACTTCAGAACTCCCATATAATCTTTGTTCTAAAGTCGACTGGCTACGGTAACTATATAGAGAGGATTTGCATGAACTTTATGTATTGCCAGTGCTGATAAGCATACCGGTGGGCTGTTACTCTTTCCTTTTGTGAAGCATGTAAAACAGTCGGCAGTATCATTCATCTTGCCCTATTACTTGATCTCGTAGAAACACTTTGATCCCGTGACAACACTATACAGTAGCAAAATTAATGCTGCCAGGTGCGATTATTAGTATAACAATCCAGGATGCATTGCAGGCTTTAAATTGGAATCACAAATTCTATATAAGCACCCACACTACAAACGCTGGGCGGGGAGAACTGACAGACGGGGGCACACACGCTATCTGTTGCGAACTTTCGGAGCGTGGCAAGAGTGCTCGTCCGCTCAGTGGGGGTTCTGAGCAGATCCAAGGTTCGTAGTGACAGAAGTCATTTTCAGTTTTTCCTCTAATAATATATAGGCAGTAGGAAGCCTGTGGCAAGACTGAATTGAGTACTAAGCAGCTTTAAAATTGTTTAAGGCATTATCTATTGTAAGGAAGTTTATAAAGCTCCATCTCCATTATTTGAGTTTTCACGAGGTCATAATCCACTTGACCCTCATGGTTTATTTCATCACTATTGTCCCTCAAAGGAATTATAACCTTTACCATTACCACTTGCTAAATATATCAAGAGGTTTTAGTGACATTATCATAAATCACCAAGCTCAGCTTTGTTGCTTGTAATGTGACCATAGTACCTACTGATTTCTGATGCAGTGATTGTCAGCCTGATCTAGTTGTATTTTTTAAATTACTTTATAATAAGAGCACATGCTAATGGATATGAACGTATTTTGGCTTTTCTTTTACATTTAAAAATTGCTTTTTCCTGAGGTCATCTGAACTCAAAGTGCTGGCTTTTTAGGCAATGTTTCTGGGATCAAACATGAAAAACATAAACTCAAGGATATTGAAATCGCGCACAGTGACTTCGGGTAATGCCATTCTCACAACTATTTCTCTTTTCAATTAAATGTATAAGCATTCATTAGAAATCATATCGTAATTTGATTATCCTGAAAGCAGTTATTGAGAAGAGCAAAGACATCACAGGTAAGCCAGGTACATTACTATGTGGGTTTTTAAAAGTATAAGCCATAGGGAAGCTAATGAAAGGTGAGAAGTTTGGATAAAAGTGATATGTATAATTCTCTTGCTTTTTACATTTCAATCTGTTTTCCAGCAGGGGAAAAGTGGGTCCCATGTCAGTCCCCCAAGGGATCTTAAAGACAATTTGCCACACAAAAGACGTGCTACTGAAGACAATTTGCAGTCACCCTTAAAGATCAGCTAGATCAGAAGTTGGCCTCAAAACCATTTTGACAAGACAAACCTTGTAAAACTGTAACTGGGATCCAGTCAAGCTGCTTCTGGCTCCAAGAAGGCTTCACCAGTGCTGTAAATCAGGCTTGCTTGCTGGAACTGCTGGGATCCAAAACTGCATGAGATTCTTCTTTGTAGCAGCACCTGCAAAAGAAGTTTATCTATCTGACATGATATTGTGGGGCAGGTCTGGGCATACAATACCATTTCCGCTGATGTACGGCGAAACACCCTGAACCAAAAATATCTCATCTGATGAAAAACCTGGAAATCTGCCTTTGGGGAAGAGCAGGAGGAGTTACCTGTCTTCATTCTGCAGACCTTTCCACTGTGGCAGACAGGGCTATAGGGGTGCACTTCAGCATCCCCCACCTCCCCACCAACCCACAGGCTTGCATGTCTACAGTGTATTAATTTACATCTCAACTAGTCGCTCTTCAACCTCTATGGTCAGCGGAGAGAAATAGGCACTTTTAGGATGCAATTCATTTGACCTTTCTTAGACATCTACTTTAGGAAGAGATAAATCACTCCTCCAAGCGTCTGTTTCTCTGTTGACCACAAAAGGACCAGAGGGTGATCAGTTCAAAAGCAGGTATCTATATTGCAGGCTGTCTACATGCAATTAGGTGAATCCCAATCTGGTTTTCTACGATGCTGCTCTCATAATGGCTGTTGAAGTGCGTTACTGTAACGCACTTCAACAGCCATTATATATATATATATATAACTCACTGTAACTCAGTATATAAAATAACATATTTTTTTCTTTCTTTAACAGTCTTTATTTTTGAGAAACATTACGTTAGCAAGGCCTGCATGTTGTGTCAGGGTTGAGCATGCTGGTGCTCTGTTCAGAATTGTTTTCAGCTACCTACTGAGAAATTGGCAATTTCTGCACTTTTGCACCCTGTGACTTTTGCCAAATACTTTTGCCTGATTTAATTTAAAGGTGGAGGAAGGGCACATTTTACACCAAGGAAATGAATACAGCATTAGAAACATCTCTCGTCACTGTATAGCAGTAGAAAACAAAGTTGAATACACATACATTTTTTGTTTTATTTGATCGCAGGGCAAGATTTTAAATACTATTAGTAATAAAAATATCTATGGCAGTGAGAGTCACTGTACTGCCATAAGCCCACTGAGCCCATGTACAGTACATCTCAGAAAAGGCCCAAGGCTCAGATGTCTATCTCTATGTTCTTGTATTCCCAAAAAGCAGTGAATAATGCATTAATTTTGCTTCGAGCATCCTATTTTGAATATGCTTTAGCCAGAATTATT
The DNA here is from genome assembly GCF_035582795.1 of Mycteria americana. Taxonomy (NCBI): domain Eukaryota; kingdom Metazoa; phylum Chordata; class Aves; order Ciconiiformes; family Ciconiidae; genus Mycteria; species Mycteria americana. Next base: position 136,592,556 of record NC_134365.1, read on the forward strand.
AGCTTTCATGTAGTGTATATTGTTAACGGAGGTCATGCTCCGTGCCCATCTAGTGCTGTCTCCAGAAGTGCCCTGGTACAGCACACAGAAAGGTTTCACTAGAAATTCTCCTTGTTGGTTGTCACCATGGGGTCCCCCAAGATTTCTATATTACAGTGCCAGATCCAGCTGGAGTCGGTGGAATTGTCCCTGCGAACACCATGGGTCTTTGGCTCAGGCCCAAAATATTTAACAAAGCAGGAGGAGGGAACCTTTTATATTACACTGACCTGGGAGGACTCCTACTTTCTGTCCTCATACTGCTCTGCGGAGACCAGCCCTGAGACCATCCCTCCCTTCGCCCAAGCACCCCGACACGTGTGCGTTGAGCTGCGTTGAGAACATCTGAAGCTGCGTAATAACGAGTAACCCCCTGGAGCTTCCCTGCAGTTGGCCAAGGTGAGGATAGCCTGAAGAGAGCCTTTCGGAAGTCTTGACGAGAGTCTTAGGTCTCGACGAGGGCCACCAACGCCCCAGTACTGATGGTGGCCCTAGTCATCTGCCGAGCGGGAACTTGTTTGAGAAAAGAGCTGCACAGCTGAGTCCTGGAGGGAGACCGTGCTCTTGGTTGCTGTAAAGCTCTACCGCTCTCTCCTTCGGCAGCCGTGGTGGTCTAAAAAGAGAATTAGCTTGCAAGGAGTTATTAAGAGAGCATTATTTAAGATAAAGGGTATCATTTGCAAAAGAGTAGGCGTTTCCGCACACACGTGTGCACACACACATGCGCGCACACATCCCTTATTTAAGTTTCCACAGCTACCCTTGGTGCAAGGCAGCCAGCTGTTAAATCCGAAATAGCAACGAGCGCACATCATACGCCCTCTGTATTACCATTTGAAAGGGACAGTTCCTTGGGAGGATGGGAATTTGACAGGATATGAATATGTCTGAGACTCTATTAGGCACTAATTCAGCAGGACTGGCTGAATGAGATGAAGAAGCAATGAGGAGGAGAGAATCTCTTCAAATTTGAGCTGATTGATTGGTAATTTTGATGAAAGCCCTTTAGTCTCATTCAGTGACTGTTAATTACCTCTGGAAATTAACATTTATTTTTCTCTTCAGGAAGTGTTGTTTGCCTGCCAATATGGAAAGATTAATTAAATTCTTCCATGGATGAAGGTGAAAGTAGGGTCCTTGTGGTCAGTGCACATTTTGGCTGTGGAGGCAGGGATATCATGACAAATCCCCCTTTGAAACGAGCAGCCCGGCTCTTTCCTCTTGTGCTTTCAAATGACAAGTGTGTCCTTGTCCTTCTGGGGTGAGGCTGGCCTGCCAGGTGCTTTCAGCATGGAAGTCTGGGTGTGGGAGAGCTGTGAAAGAGGAGAGGGAAAGGACAGCGATGACTAGAGTTAGGCAGCTTGGAAGTAAATTAGGGGAAGCCTCTTGCTCTATCCAAGGAGGAATAATTAACAATTCGGGACAAAGGTATCTCTGCTTAAATCCAAGGGAAACCCTCAGCTTAGACCCATCTATACCGAGTATCACAAAAGTTGATTGATTCGAAAACAGTGATAACTCGAACCTCACATTCATAAGCTGTTCATAAACACGACAGCTTCTCCTACCAGTTCTCATTTATTTGATCTTGGCTCAGCCTCAAAAGCTGCTTTTGTCAGCACTAATGATGGCCCTTCCACTGCTGAAGAGTTTATTTCCAATATCCACTATTATGCCATTCACTCCTGCTGTGCAGAAGAAAAAAAAGGAAAGAAAGAGAGAGCAGTGTCCCAGGGAAACTCCTCTACATGGTTGGTACAGGCATTTGATTGAGTTCCTGATCTATAGCTGTCAAACAAGTATCTGGGCGTAGTTGCTAAAAATCAGGCAACATCATAAAAGGAAAGGAATGCTCGGCTCCTCAATTTTTTTTTTTTTTTTTCTGAAAGGAAGTCCTTGCATTAAGTTTTAATGATAGATTAAATAGATGGAAAGTCTCTTGGAAGCCCAACGGGCAGAGAGATTTCAGGCTGCCTCCGTTACGCTCGCAGGGAGGAAATGAGGCAGCTGAGAAGCTCAGCGTCAGGAAGGAGGCAGACAGGTCAAACGGACAGGCTTTCCAGAAGCAACCTAGCTGAGAGCAAACAAGCAGCTGCAGTCAATCAAAACCAGCAGGGCAGCCAGCTCCAGAGCTTGCTCCTGGTTTGCAGTACAAGCCAAACCGCCCCATGGGGAGCCGCTCCTGTGCTCCCACCTTCCACGCAGCGCTGGGGCGGCAAGCCGGCATTGCCAAGAGATCTTGCCAGGAGCGTGACAGCTGGATTGGGAGAAGGATGCCAGCCTGCACGCCAGCCTTCCCGCCTGCAAAAGCCCTCCTGCTCCATCCCCTCGTAGCCAGCCCCTGGCAAGGCTCATCTGGGTGCTGGAGCGGGGACCTCAAAAGGGGGTCTCCAGGAAAACCGAGAACTTAGGGTCCGATCCTGGTCTCAGGCTGGAGTGTTCGTCACACATTTGCCAGGATCAGCAACAGGCCAACGCAGCAATGAAAAATGCAACCCTCGCTGGCTTGGCTTGCTTGGATCAGAGGGAATCCTGCCTGACAGAGGCGTGGGATACCATCCTGCAGGTTTCGCCGGCAGCAACATTGACGGGTTGAAGGCTTGCACTTTGAAAGCGCTGTTATGGGTGAGAGACTGTAGTCCATTTTGGCTCTTCACTGTTCCTGTACATAGGGAAGAGGAAATAATACCTTGGCCCACCGGCAGATCTCACACAGGTCACAGGTTTTACCTCTGGTCTTCTTTACAGCGTGTTTTGAGATCAATATGGGAAAGCACAGCAAGCCACCAGTGTTTGCTATATTTTGCATAAGCTGTAACGTAAGAGGTTTCTGCCAGCTAATGGCGGCATCTTTTCCTTGCACTAAATTTGGAGATTAGTAATTTAGAATCTGTTCAGCTGAATCCGTGCCGGGGAGGAGCATTGGAAATCATGAAGACAGGCAGCAAGAAGCAAGCAAAAGTGATATGAACAGAGAAGATGGGATGGAAAAGAGTAAGAAACTCACATAGGACACATCTGTTCAGTGGCCAGTCTGGAAAACTAAAGAAAAATAAGAGATTTTTCTACGGGGTCTAACTAGCCTAGACCCCTTTTTGTAGCTTTTAAATAATGTCACACGTGGAACAAATATATAATTTCCAAAGAAAAACATGGAAAGTCTCAGTTATGTTCTTACGAATGTTTTCTATTTCTTTCCCAGCTAAATTTGTTTACCAAGTTGGACTTGATTCTGCAAGTTGCTTCTTCAAAACTGCATTTTTTGACAAATTCATTATTTGCCAAAAACATTCTCCCAGCTTTAATAAAAAAAAAAAAAACACAAAACCAAACAAAATTCAATGGACTGGAAAGAGTCCAGTAGGCTTTGGTTCAGGCCTTGTAAAGCAGCAAATAAACATTTTCTGCATGCTTTAGGAGAGCATATGACTCCTCGGTCCTCCACAGTCCCTGCGTAGAAGAAGAGAGCTAAACACATGTAGAAATACCTCGTTAGATTTATTTCATCTTCAGTTCAGAAGGCAAGCTAGATCTCTCCTTCAGCCTCCGGCACTGACATCAGGCTGTCATGCTTATAGTCACAAAACCTTTTTTCTCTTATATGGTACACAACTCCAAGTGTCCCAAAGTACATTAAAAGGTAAGTAAATCACTCCATGAACAAAAGAAATGAATGCACATAAGTGAAATAGAGAATACTGAAGCTACCTGAAATAATTCTGTCTTATTTGAACTTGCTTTTAGCTTGTCTGCCTTCACCTGATCATGTTATAGAGGTGCTATGATAACAGCGCTCATGGCGAATGTGGTTTTCAGGCTGATGAAGCTAAAATGCAGTGTTTGAAGTCTAATGGCAAGCGGGAGAGAAAACACCTATTAGACATGTTAGAAGAGCAGTGTATCCAGTTGCTAAAAAATATTGGCTTGAATGCTGTCTTCTGAGACAGAAAGACATAGGGATATACACATATATACATGTGACAGAAAGATATATAGATATACACACATGTATATATGTATATCAATGCTAGCACTGAAGAAATGGTTCAGAACTGAGTCAGAGATGCACCTGCACATGTTTTTATATGTGCTTCTTGCTCCAACGTTCTTTTCACTGTCCAGAAGAGTTCACCATATTATTTGCCCACTACATTTGCAATATTACCTGCTCTTCTTAAAACAGCCGCCATACTGTCTTCCTACAAAGCTCAGGGAGCGTTGGCCTTCTCCGGCTGTTGGGATTTTGTGACAGCTCCTACAAGAGGAGCCAGTGCATGAGTAATATTCGGAGCCTGGCACCCTGTGTCATCGTGATTCCACGAGACATGGTTTTATGATGCAAATGCACTCTGACCTCCGTAGCATGCAATATATCAAGCATTTAATGTATGCAAAAACGATCTCAGTAAGGGAGGAGGTAAATAAATTTGTTATGATTTTAATGATATGCAATTTAAATGTCACTTTTGCTGAGCAATTAGGGTCTGAAGAGAGTGACCTTTGCACAGTGCCCAAATTGTCCTGAGGCATGGTACTTCTCCATGCATTTATTACTGCCTTACATGATAAAGCGTAGCCGGTATGATACAAGTCCATCATTTGTGGTAGGGACCTTTCTGGCCGAGACACACAATAAAAGCAAGGCGGTGCAAACGTCTTGCCACAGGAACGCTGTGCGAGAAGCGAGGGATATTATTTACTGAAAGGCACTAGCCCAGTGGAGCAAAGACGAACACGTTGCCACCCAACAACCGCTCGCAGATGGAACGCTTTGCTTGCAAGCGCGGTGCTGCCCACTGCGCTCCGCGTCAGGGGGGATCCACTTGCCACCGGCAGCGATCCGTTTTGCAGCTCCTCCTGCCCACTTTACTCGGCAGGTTGCAAAGGGCTGGGCCTGTGACCCCAGCACACACGTGTGCCCTCCCAACACGCACACGCACACGCACAGACATGGTGTCCTGGTTTCAGCTGAGATAGATAGGGTTAATTTTCTTTATAGCGGCTGGTATGGGGCTATGCTTTGGATCTGTGCTGAAAACAGTGTTGATAATACAGAGATGTTTTAGTTGTTGCTGCACTAGTCAAGGACTTTTCAGCTTCCTGTGCTCTGCCAGGTGCAGAAGAAGCTGGGAGGGGACACAGCTGGGACAGCTGACCCCAGCTGACCAAAGGGCTATTCCATACCATATGGCGTCATGCTCAGTATATAAAGCTGGGGAAGAAGAAGGAAGAGGGGGACATTCGGAGCGCTGACATTTGTCTTCCCAAGTAACCATTACACGTGATGGAGCCCTGCTTTGCTGGAGATGGCTGAACACCTGCCTGCCCATGGGAAGGAGTGAAGGAATTCCTTGCTTTGCTTTGCTTGTGTGAGCGGTTTTTGCTTTCCCTATTAAACTGTCTTTATCTCAACCCTCGAGTTTTCTCACTTTTGCTCTTCCAATTCTCTCCCCCATCCCTCTGCGGGGGAGTGAACAAGCAGCTGTGTGGGGCTTAGTTGCCGGCTGGGGCTAAACCACGACACATGGGCTGGGGGTCTCTGCCTGGAGAGCAGAGGACAAAGGGGACCGAACCCCCAGGGCACAGTGTGGCACGCTGCCCTCCCCCTTGCTTCCCAAGTGAGCAGCGTGGTATCTAGCCAAGGCAGGGGAGATGGGCCATGTTGTCCGTCTGGGCGTGGGAACACCATCTTCTCCTTACCCATCCCTGCTGCTGGATTCTGCTACAAGCCCAACAGCTTCCAGAGCACCATCTACTCTCAGGTGTACCCGCCCTCTGAATCAGGTTTAAGATATTTTATCTAGTTAGTCAAATCAAGAAGAGAGGTTTTGACTCGAGAAATGTGGCCCCACTAGTCTCTCACTACCGACAGCGGTTTCGAAGGCAGAGAAGTGGCCCACGCGGTAAGGCCGTTCCTCCGCTGTAGCTGCAGCTGCAAAGGGGAAGCAATAGCATAGCAGCCGCCTTCCACCTCCTGCGCATCCGCTGGTGCTGACGGTGCTAGTATGGGAACTACCTACACCTCAGGTCTACGGCTATAAAGTATTAGCTTTACAGCTGAGGCATTTTAGTATGTGCTAAAACGCAACTGCAAGTAGGAAATATTAAAATACAGGACTCTGATTTGGCAAGGACGATCATTACAATAATGTAGTAACGGGCAAGGTCTACCTTCCAACTGCGCCTTTGTAAGCGCTGCCATAAATACTGGACATTGTGTGGCATCTGTTAGTTCATAAACAGTGCGATGCATCACCAGAAAGAGCAATGGCTTATACGGAGCCATTTTTTTCCCTCTTCGGTATTTTCCCTTCAATATTTGTAACAATTCAGTGTTCATAAAAGCTGAGTCTCCGGTGGAGACTGCCCGAGTTGCCTGCCAGTCTGACAGCAGGTGGTAAGGGTGGCAAGAGGACCGACGGCTCCGCTTCGTCAAGGAAGCCCCTCTCCAAGCTGGAAGGCCAACCCTAGCAAGGCAGATTCAGACAACCTCCGTATCTAATCCATTCTTGGTTTTATTGCTAGCAAGGCTGTCAAGCATTGGGCAGATGGCTAATATTTTCTCTCACTATCAGTCTCTGTTGGATTCAGACCAATGGTGTAAATATAAACAGCTCTGTCTCTCGGTCACCGAAGCCTCCTGCCATCAGCCCTCCCAGAGAGGTGTTATTTAAATGAACTAGGGAAGTGGGCATCAGTGAGTAAAACAAAGCAATTTGCCACACAAACTGGAGAACTGATCTCTCGAACCGAGTACTCGATTTTGCCGTCGCTAGCTCACATCTGGGGGGATTCAGTCCTGTGTTTACTACGTGCCTGGTGTTCGGTGGCTTTGCAGGGCGGGAGAGGTGTTGGAGTATTTAGGACAGTGTGTGTTTGAGGCCATCTGGCATGTTTGAGCCACATATGGAGCTCCCGCAACAGTGAAACGTTGAACGATTGAAGCCCAAACCTGGTGGTCTGCCCAAGTCTAGCTGTATTTCCATGGTGTGAGTCCATCTCTGGGGCTGATTCCAGTGAATCCAGGCAAAATTCAAATAATCGATTAACAGCTTAATAGTGCTTTGTGCCACTTCTTTCCAGCGTGCCCATATGTGTGATTTATTGCCACCGGTTCTGCATTGTCCTTGCATTCTCAGGCTCTGGTGCATTCAGCATGAAAGCCCGGATCAGCCCAGGTAAGGGTAAATGCATGAAGGTACCTAACGCTGCCGCCCCAGGAGGAAGAGTCGCTCATGTGGCACCATCGTTCCTCTCCTCTGACCTGACCTGCCCACGCGGCGTTAGGAGGAGAGGGACCAGTCTCACCACTGGTGCAAACCCATCACAGAGCGGCAGTCATGACTCTGCACCAGCTGAGGAACTGGTCCTAGAGGGACGCTGGCCCCTGCCATCGTCCCACCCTGGGCACAGTGTATTTTCATTGCAGCGTCCCCCCTCTTGGTACTTCGCCTCCCTCATCGCGTGCTCCTCCGCATCCTCATGGCTGATCTTTCCTGAGCAGCAGCATCACCCGTAGCAAGGTTGACCCTTTTTGCTCTGCTCTTGCTATGGCGATGCATATACCATTGGGGTCCACAAGACATTGGGAGTCTACATCAGGAACCCTGCTGGTTTTTTTCCACTCACAGAGTGGAAAAGGGGAATATAACAGAGTAGAGGAGGAACGTTTTAGGTTCAAAAATGGCACTTTCCAAGCTTAACTGTTTAAAACCTCAACTTCTGGAAAATCTCCTATTGCAGAGTGGAGGGACCCCATGGCATCATCATTCCCAGCTGGGAGGGAGACCTTAAAACAGAGAATTATGTAGTATTAACAGGAGAAATAGCCCCTCTAATCTCCAGCAGCACGTTCCAACTCAGGAACATTTGCAGGTAAGCAGCAGTCTTATATATCATCGGAGAGGTATTCAGTTTTCATGTCTTTCAAAAGCATTTTTGCTTGTCTCTTTATAGTGTTGCATGTGTCAGGTCTTTCCTTTTGGGTTGGTTGGTTCGCTATACCAAATGGTAGTGCGTAGGGATGGAATGGTGATGGCATTATTCTGGATCTTACTGCATCTGAAGCCAGTATGCACCTGCTGTAGAGCAAAGGCTTCAGACAGGAGGGAAAAAAAAAAGAAATCATCTACAGATTTCTGGATCATGCATTAAAAATGATTCTGAAATATTATCATGGATTAATTTAATGCTGCCATAGACAGACTATGTTTCAATGATCACTGAAAAGAGAAAGGAATAGTTCATAGGGCGTAAACGAACAGGGAGACTGCTAAAAAAGAAAGCATGCAAATTATAGGGAGAGATATTCAATACTCTCATTTAAAATATTGAGTCTAGAAAGGGAGTCTAGTCTGGATGGGGGGGTACGTTCTCATGCAATTCTGCAAGGGTGCCCATATTTTACATTTACAGCATTCCGGAGAATATCTGGAATTCAGCCTATGCTGCCCTTCCGAGGTAAAATAAATAGAGGCAAAATAAACAGAGAGAATGCAATTAAACAAGGTTAACTTGTATCTAGACTTCTGAGAGCCTGGTATTCGCTTCATTTTTTAATCAGAGATTTCTAAAAGCACAGGCTTTTTTAAAAAAAGCCGGACGGAGAATCCTTCTTCCCCCTCTGGTGATTCTCCTCAGCCACTTGTGCTTTCACTGTGCTGCTGGAGTAGCTGGGAGACAATTGGAGGTTATTTTTAGACTGACTCACTCTGTAAAGCTGACATTTGTAGGTTAGGCGTACCAGTTGCCGACTGCTTCTTCTTCTGCATCTTCCTTAAATATTCCCCATCCAGACCGATGGACATCCCCCTCCTCCTTCCCCAGTCTTTCCCCATAAGTATCAAAGTACTACATCCATGCTGCGCCTGTCGACGTTTGCAGTCGAGCTGAGTTAAAAGCATCATTTAAGAGGCACAGTCAGCTCACGTCCTTTCAGGCAGCTGGAAACACCCAACGCAAAGCGGTGCTTCTGCACCTCAGGTCCGCTCCTGGTGGAGCACGACGCGCTCAGCGTCCCTTTAAAGCACACGGGAGAACCGGCCTGCGGGCCGTGCTGCTGGGTCCGATTCACGTACCGAGGGTCCCCCTGAGGTCCACACCAGCAGGTCTCCTTCTCTGCTTGCTGTCCTCTCTGAGAAAATGGGCAGCGAGAGGAATTTGGCTGCCCGCAGCCCCTGTCCCCTGGAGAAGGGGATGCCCAGGAGTGCCATGCGACGCGGTCTGTATTTCTGGGGCTTGCCTTTTGACGTGCTTGTCCACTGAAGGTGGAGAAAACGAGCTATGTTTAAAACTAAAATTGCTGGTGTGTCCTGCCTCCGGGGAGTTCCCCGAGCGCGGTCCTGCAGGCACTCCTGGCGAGCACCGCTGCAAAAGAGGCAGGAACGTATGGCACCCCATGGGCAGCAGCCCGCAGGGACCGGGGTGCAAATCCCTGGGATGGACTTGGTTGCTGGCTCGGGGAGCTGGAGAAGTCCTGGTGAACAACAGAGTCCGCACTGCAGTTATTCACTGCTCTTCAGCCTTAGCACTTAGCAGCATGGCAAATTTAAATCACCGAGCTTTCAACTCTGAACTCTGAATCTGCTGGAATTTACGGAAACACAAAGACCTTCTAAGCCCGGGGAGGAAAGATGGTTGCTAAAATCGGAATTCAACAGCAGATTAGATTACGAAACTGCCATTAACCTACTCTATATTATAATCTCAAATCCTTCTAATATATTTGGCATGCAGCAGTACAAACATTATTTTCCACTTTAAATTAAGGCTGAACAGAAATCCTTTTTCCAGCCAGCCTATTTCTTTTCCTGGTGCTTTTGGGGGACTAATTTTAAAACGAATATCTTCATGCAAATTGCTGCATAAATAAATCCAGGCACATAATCTTTTAGGGCAAAATCCATTTTTTCCAGTAGAGACCACATGCGGGCCCCGTGCCAGGTAAAATCTAGTGTGCAGTCTAGAGAAATCCATCCTCAGCCACCCCATGAAGACAGAGCTCTGCTGTCCTGCCCAGTGCAATGCTCCTACTGGGGTTTATGAGCACAGGGGCGACCACGGACCTGCACAACGCTCGTGCCTGGTTACCAGGACCATATCACCCTTTTCTGCCCTGATAACGCGTAATTCCCACCACGGCCCATTTAGGACAACCCCAAAATCTCCTTCCGAAGACCTGAGTGGGGGGAGACAAAACACGTGGCTGCTGGACCCGCACCTGCTTCCACGTAGCCCGTGGAAGGGGCTGGGAAACACTTGGCTGATCCTTTACACCAGCATCACCCATAAGTAACACAGAACTGGGTTGCTTTACCAGAAACAAGTGCTGTTCTCCTCCCACCAAAGAGGGAAGTTGGAGCATGACCAAAGCCAGGATGGCTGGAGGTAGGGCTGCTGGGAGACCAGAACAGCTCAGGCAAGGACACGGTTGAGGTTTAAGTGTCTGGAGGGAGGCATTGCTGAGCGGGGTGACCAAATAGAGGACCAGACGACAACCTAAAGCAAAACAAAAACCCCCACCAGATTCTTCTTTTCTTAACTCTCTACCTTCCGCTAGAATGAGGTCAAATGAAAATGTTATTAGACTCTCTCTGTTTTAATGAGCTTTCCATAGTCCCAGCAACGTAGCGCTCTCAGCTGACGCAGGAGAGCGCACTGTGAGGGAAGGAGTGCATCGCCCAGGTCGGTCGGTCGGTGTGTCTTGGTTCATGCTCCTAGAAGCCCAAAGCTGTTGTAGCTCTGCCATTTTGGAAATGTTCCGGCTCCGGAAGCAGTGCTGAGCCGAAGTCCAGGAGCATCTCCTGCTCTCGTGCGCACCAGAGGGGAAAGCTGAGCCCGGTGGTGGGAGGTGTGCTGTCTCTGTTCATTTCTCCAGCAGTAAGCAGGATTCTGCCCGCGTTTAATACACGTACACCTGTTATTTTATTTCCCAGAAGCGTTCGCCGCAGTGCTAGAGACCCCACGAGGGCACAAAAGCATCCTCTCCCTACTACAGCAAAATCATATCCCAAAGGTGATATTACAAAAACATGAGTTGGTAGGGCCCCTCTTACCCATCACTGCCTCTGGTTGCCCAGAAACAAACCTCCTGAAAATTCAGATCCTAAAAGCAGCTAAATGAAAATCAAAAGCAGAAATTAAGAAGGAAGGAAATGCGTTAACCAGTTAATTAACTGATTGATGTTACTTTGTTGGTTCTCACCCCACAGTCAGCATCGGTTCAGCAAAATGTGCTTTCAAGAGAAATGATGCTAATTAAATACATGACAGAGTAGTGCAGGTAATAATTAGCAAGGGATAAAGTGACCATTTGTTGGGAATTTTTGTGTCGGGCCTGCAGCCGATTTGTATTTTTGTTTGTCTCCCTGGACCTTGGGCTACCTAAAAAGATCTTCTCTAAATGTAACGTCCAGATCCCCCCGGTTTAAAAAGCAGCAGAAATCCGAGATACAACCAGCATTCATTTTCTATTATGCAAATATAGCTTCACAGTATGACACATCTGTAAGGCTTCATTTGGTTCCCCCCTGGCACAGTAAGCATCTGCAGCTTTAATGCCTTTGATATACTGTTTTTGATTAGATTAAAGATGATATTTATAGTAATTTCGGTAATGTCATTAGCTGTCACTGGAGTATCCTCCAATATTTTGTTTCCTCCATATGTTTTGCAGAAGGGATAATGAAATTTGACTGTCCTGCAGCTTGGTATAATAGCCTTGTTTGGGAGCAGGGTTACATGGGATCAGTCGCTCCTTGTCAAGTGGAAATGGTGACGATCTGGTGGGCTCTGTAATCTGTGCACGGCAAGCCTGCCCTCTGTGCCGCCGCCGTGCCCTTCCTTCTCCATCCCTCCAGAGACAAGTTCATCTTCCCTGTAGGCTGGCTGGAAACGTGTTACTTGTCTGTGGGGTCAGGTCAGGAGGGATGGATGGAAGGACGGACAGGCGGGAGGGTAAGACTTACGAAGAGTGACTACAGATCACCAGTATATTTAGCAGAGAGAGGAAAATCCTGGGGAATATGATGACAAGCAATAAATACCTTCAGTTTAACAGTTTAAACAAAGGTGGGGAATTATTTATGATAGGACAGCGAGTGTTGGCCAAAGGTCAAGGAAAGGAAAACTTAGTTTAGACTTTTGGGGGGGAAAGTACCTGGTATGTAGCACAGTTGCCAAGACCAGAGGCCGAGGCGCATCTCTGTGGCCATGCAAGATGAGAAAGACCATGGCTTGGGGTTACGTGGTGACAGCCCTCAGAGTGGGAGAGGGAAGCTGGGCATGCGACCAAGAGATTTTCTCTTCTCTTTCTGATCCTGAGCCTTATCCTGCAGAGCACAGACACGTGCAGCTCTCCGAAAGCACTCCCGCTTGTCTCTGTGTAGTTACTTGTGGGATTAAACACTCCAATTTTGGGATTTTTCTAGCATCACTCTCTTAAAGTCCCAAATACACCGTGTTACTTGAAAGAATATGTGTATCATTGGCATTTCTGGCAGGCAGTAGGCACACTGGAGTTAAGTTATTACTGCAGAATTCAATGTATAAATATTCGCTCCCCAAGAGGTGAGGAGTGAAAGTATATGTGCGAGTTACTTTGTTTAAGTAAAAGAAGATTGCTTGACTTTGCATTAATCTTTCAGATTCATTTTGCAGAAAAAAAAATAATTAAAACACCCCGCAAATATCCCCCAAGAGCATTTAGAGGGACAAAAAAAAAAAGAGAAGATAAAAAACGTGTAGATAATTTGGAGCATTGCTCTTAACAGTGCATTCCCACGTTGTGCGCGCTGAAGATCTGACCCACTGTAACACAGCTGTATGCAGGGGCCAGATCCAGCCCCGGTGGGGAGGGCTGGGGGGAAGCGAGGGGGAGAGGTCCCGCCAGCCTCTGGAGCATCCCTGCGCCAGGCACGGGGAGCGGCGGGGGCACAGGCTGCCTGGTGGCCTTCCCTGGTAGGGGCTAGAGATGACGGATGCGTCAGCCTGACGGCGGGCGCAGGGCATCTGGGCACGGCCCCCTGAGCTTTCCTAGGGCGGTGCCGCCTTCATCGGTCTAGCACCAAAAAGTCATTATCGTTAGGAACTTGCTGTGCCCCGCGGTTTAAGGCAAGTTTTGCCCCTACTGCAAACTGATGGAATCACTGCTGTTTAAATGGGCATGGCACGAGCACGTCACAAGGCGGTATCAACCACATGTGCGGATCCGGCCCTTGAATTCGGCCGGGGTGCTGCTCTGAGCTAAGAGCAACACTCTGGTCATAATAACTTTGTTTTCATCCTTTTTACCCAAGGGAGAGAAGCTTGCCAGGTGACCGTAACACAGGTCCTTCAAGCCAATTGACTTTCTCTGGCTTTATACTAGCTTAAGCTGAGAGCAAATGATCGTCTGATCAATCTAATCACGGCTAGTGAGTCCTTTCAAGCAGCAGTTCCCTTGGGAACAGCATATATTTTGCAATCAAACCTTATTCCACCACTAGATCTTTATACAAAGGTAAATAGGGCAACCCGGCCCCTTTTTTTTTTTTTCCAAATGCATTTTGCATTTATGAAAATGAAATGTCATTTGAAAATGCAAAATTGAAACCTTGCTTAGAAACCGTTAAATACAGCTGTTTACTTCTCTGAAAATTACTCCTTCCTTCCAAATTCTGGTTCAAAACATATGCAAACCATGCTTATATGTTTTCATATATAGTGATATACATATGAAATGTATTCATATCAGTATATCTGAAGATATATTTTGCATATAGCTGTTACATTAATTTCTTGACTACTTTCATTTATCACCAAAGTTACTTTGTAGGAACTATAGTAATCCACCTATTTATCTAAGCTGCGTGCATACATCCGCAGCTCTGTCTCCTTTGCTGCTGGCTTCCCCCTTGCATTTATTCTTTCAAACCTCCCAGGCGCTTCCTAGCCCTTCTTTTATTCATTTTTACCACTGGAACACGTGTCCCAGGCTCGTTCAGGTCTGGTTCGCCCTCGCTCAGGAGTTCATTTCAGTGGGTCCCGCACCCCTACCCCAAGCAAGCCCCTGCCTTCAGCTGGCTCAGCCTGGGCGGCGCGGGGCTCTCAGCTCGGGGCCTGCCTAGCACACCTCAGAAGAGGTGGCCACCACCCATCAGCCCACGGCTACCCTAGACCCTCCTGCGTTCCCACCGCACAGGGGTACCGCGGACTCCTCACCCTGAACATTAGGGGTTTGAAAGGAGAGATGTTGATTGTTTTCAGATCCTTCAGTTCTCCGTCCTGATTAACGTCTCATATGGAAGAAGTTTATGTAAAGCTGATGTTCACAGGCTCTGCAATATGCAATATCATTCTCCACCAAACAATTCTTGTCAACACCTATAATCTGTTTCTTTGTTGGACTCTTGGTGAAAATTGTTGGAACTCATGTTTTAATGTTCCCTCTTCCATTATTTATAATATACTGAGTTACAAGTGACAACTAACCAAAACATAGCTACAGTTCTCGGTAGATCTTTTAATTTTCTGTATACTTTGAGCATGAAGTTTGCTCTTTTTAAAGCACAGGATGCTTAGCCTAAAAAATCTCAAAATGTAATTAAAACATAGAATAGGAAAATTTTATAGCTGTCCTCCAGATGTCCTGAAGATTTCCTCTAAGGAAAAAAGATGTAATCTGTTTCCGATGTCCTCACGGCTTTCTGCAAAGTTCACCCTTTCGAGCTGCCAGAATTTACTGTCTGCTGAAGGTACACGTTTTGGGGGAGAATACGGAGATGATCCTTTTAACCTTGTCTGTTACAGCCGACAGAGGCTACAAGCCACTTTTCCGGCCGTACGAGACGTTCCCAGCCACGTCAGCTTTGTCTGCCGTCAGCCACCCTCGGCTTCTCACCCCTCATCGTGTTCCCCATTCGCTCGCGTCACGGGCTGATTTAGGACCGTCCCCTTCAGCAGGGGTACCCCACGCCTCTCCGCCCCGCTGGGCAGCCCGCAGTGCACGAGGAATACCCAGGCTGATCCCTCCGGGAGAGTCCTGTCACCTGCCATCAACTCGCGTCTCGGTTTGAGGTGGCACTGTGCCTCCTTCCCAGCCCTTCCGGCGGTGGGGCAGACGCACTGGAAGGCCACGCTTTCAGGGTTGCCCTTTATTCGCCCGTAACAGGGTAAACCCGAGCCTTTTAGGCGGAATCAGTTGCTCACCCCAGCGCGGGGTCTGATGCTCCCACCCCAGCCTGCGTACAGAAGAAGCCGAGGGCCGCGGCTCCTCTCCCACGGCGCAGCAGAGGACTTTTATAGCCCCTGAGTCATAACGAGAAAATGAGCCGCGGCCAGCCTCAGCCCCAGCTTGTGCACGCTCCCATCAGCTCACACGTTATCTCCACCAGAGCTGCTCAGGAACCAGGATTTTGCCGTTCAGGAATTTGCAGTGCAGGGGGAGGGAGCGGCACCGAGCCCTAGCAGGGAGCGCCGCGTCCTGCAGTGCCCCAGAAAGTCCAGCTCTCCTCCAAAATAAATTGCAGAGCTGCCAAGACATCATGTTTCGGTGTGTTTAATTTCCTTTTTGTTTTCACTTGCACACCAAAGTGTATTTGTGTATGAAAACAGCAACACTAAAAACATCAAAATGACCTGAGCTGGAATTGAGTCGAGAGGGAAGGTTAATATATTTTCTCATCTGCCAACACTGATATCAACGTTACCCCACAAAATATTTAGCTGAAACTGCATTTTGCCAGAGAACTGTTTGGTCTAAAGGGTATTTTGTATGCTTTAGCCCCTAGTTGTTAGTTTAGTTTTGGGTTTTTTTCTGAGTCCCGAAGAGTATGTACGTGTTCGGGATTAGAATAATCTTGGCACGAGCGTCTCCTCCGCACGCTACGCTGGGCAACAGCTGGCAGATGAGCAACTCAATTTGCGCGTCGTGGTCTACGCGTGACGCTGCTGCGACAGGACCGGCAGGACGGTCCACGTGCCTCCGGCTCGGAGCGCCCCGACTGAACCCGCGGCCTCCGAGCCCTGTCTTGGAACGTCACCTCCAAATCCCTCATCCCGCAAAAGCTCGGCGGACCTCCGGGCTTCCCTGGTAATCTCCCGATCGTCCAAAAGCACACTTCGGGGGCGGGGGGCTGCAGCAAGCCACTTGTGCCTGCGCAGGCTTTGGCTAATTCTGGAGTTGACCTCTTTGCCTGGGCATCCTCATCTGCAAATTGAGGAATAACAGCGCACTTCAGAGGGGCAGCAGGGTAAGGATTAACTGCTACGCTGCTTTGAAGCACTATATACATGCCAAATATTATAATCATCCTAAATGTGAGGCCGGGATAATCCATGTATTTTTGCAGCCCCAGAATCCTATTTGATTTCATCTGTTTTAATTAACAAATTTAATTTCGCATTATTAGGGAAAACAAGGATAAAAAAAATGGAGCCTGCGTATGCTTTATTACAAATTATTGTTATCAGCTGCCCCGCAGGACTCCAGTCAGCACTAAATATGAACAATGGTTAAATTACAGGGGTCAGGGAATGAGCACAATCAAAATGCAAACACTCTTCTTCTACGTGAGACGGGTAGGGAAAAAAAAAAGAGGAAGAATCCTTGGAACCTCCTTGGAGCCACGAGGACTGCGGAGAAGCGCACCAAGTAAACTGTAAAACTGATTACTGGGCTCAAAAAGGCTAACATGCAATTTGTGTTCTTTTTATGTAGATTAAATGCATTCACTGCAGCTCATAGAGCTTAGATACTCAGCAGGGATTCAGAGGGCTGGGTATCAGTCAACCACAGCCAGCCACTAAACCACAGGGCAAAATCTGCTATTGTACATTAGAATAGTCACTTAATCTATCTTAATGGGTGAAAAACCCACGGGACAAATATATATTAAAATCAGAAAGTTAGTCGTAACGTTTAAGGAAAGCTGTAAATATTTTTTTGAGATAACACTGTAAAACATTATTAATGAGTCTGAAATCCTCTTGAACATCTTTACGTGTAGCTCTTGAAAATGCAGCTGCCCGGCAGCTCAGGTCTATTGATCCGGAGGAAACCCAAAGGCACGAGACGCTCGCCATAAGGCTGCGCCCAGAATAAACCAGGGAGGAATCAAGCAGGATTTCCTTTGGCCAGCCGAAGGAAATGCTGTCTGACGGGCTTCTGTTGAGCACATGAAACGTGCAGAACACGAAAAGCTGTGGACGTGGCTACCAGGATATGGGTGCTGGCAACAACATTAGAGCCGCCTTTCAGAAAATTACCCTGATAAAGGCAATTTATTAGGTTTTTATTTGGCAGGGGCTAGTGCGAGGCACTAGCAGATTCCCCATCTGCAGCAGAGCAGAGAAAACCCAACCTTCTGCCTGCCTTCTTTCCAGGACTCGGGGTCATTGGAAACTGAGAAGCAATAACGCAACCTAATCCTCTGCTTGAAAAGACTCCTATGTATTTTGCTTCCGTCTGGGCTCTCCTCAGCCTTTTCTAGCTTAGATTCTCCTGACAGAAGGTTTTCATCCCCCCACTACTTATATCTTATTTAGAGCTAATTGGGACTGCCTGCCATCATGGCTCAGAAATAATTACTTTGCCATAATTAGTCTTAAATCAGGTTTTTTACACTTGTGCTGAGGGTGGTTGACCAAAACCCTGGCATTCCCACACATGGACCCCGAAATGGCACCATAGGCAAGGACCCCAACCTCTGTGCGCAGCACGTGTGGGTACAGACGGAGGGGGGAGATGCTCTGTCAGCCGTCCATCAACATTATTTTGGAAAAGACTTGGTGAAAAACAAGCCCTCCTGAAGCCTATAACAAGCGTTTCACCTTGAGTGGACGTAGGATGGGGTTTTCATCAGCTGTCTCTGTTGCCTGCTTGCCAGCTCCACATTGGCACTGCTGCAGGAGAGCCCTTTTTGGGCAGAAAACTGCCTTTTGGGTAAACCCATGCTCCAGAAGCGCAATCTGAGTTGGTTGCTCTGTGGGCTAGAAGTGATGCTGTGGGGTTGGGGAGACACGCCGGGAACCGCTGTTGTTTCCTGATGCGTGCTGTTAATCAAACATTTGCAGTCTCCAAAAAATGTATTCCCGATGGCAGGAATGAGCGCCCTGGTTGGGGTGCAGCGCTTGACCATGCAGGAAAAACTGGGTGACCTTGAAAGCCAGAGTAATAGAAAGCAAATGAAATTCAATAGTACTGGATGCCAGGTCTTGCTCTCAGGGACCGAACAAGCACTGCTGACATAAGCTGGAGGCTCCTGTGTCAGCAATAACACATAGTTCTGGTTACACTTACCTATGAGGAAAGATTTTTTATCTCTGGGCTAACTTCTGCATGATTTCTCCTATGAAATCCATACATTTCAGATAGGAGCATGCAGCACAAAAATCTGTTCTCTTCACTCACACACCCACACACTCTCCAGGGCATCTCTAGGTGGGACACAGGGACTAGGGACTGAAGCACCCCAGGCCACTTGCACTGTATGGACAAGGGGCATCCTCACGTGGGTTTTCAAACTTCTCCCCTGCGGTTCAGGTACCTGGCACCAATAAGCTGATGCACTGGTCAGTCTGCTGGGGCAGGTAGGGCCGGCCAGGACGGGTCAAGAGTGAGGGCAGATGCCAGCGCAGGACCACTCAGGACATATATAGCCCTACTGCAAGCAGGGAGGCTGGCTTCTGGTGGCGAAGGCAAGTGCTGCCTGCAGCGCTGGCACCTAACCAGATGGGACGGTGGGAAGGAAATGGGGTCTGGCCCGCTGTGTCGGGAGACACGGACGACTGAGTCCCCTTCATGCTCTGCAGCCAAGCAAACACTGCAATCCTGCCGCTTCACCGTGATTTGGATGGCAGACCGGACGGACAAATTTCTCCCAGGATGATTTATGCACTCACACGTTATGAAGTGCATTTCGTAAGGTAAAGGATTTTTTGGTGCCTCAGCAATCTCCTTGTGAGTCTTCCCAAATGCAGGATGCCCAGGGTACCTTCTGGGTCCTGCTGGTTGGCCTTATCTTTGCCTGCTGTGCCTCTGCCTGTCTCCTCATCCTCCAGGACACGCAGACGTGACCGAGATCATCAGTCCCTGGGACGATTTTTCTTGTCTCTAAGAGAGGACTAATTTGCCATGCACTTTTCTGCTAGGATGGGCTTAATTCTGGGCTTTCTTTAGGTGAAATACAAATGCAGAGCTGCCGTGCTCCTTATTTTCTGACTGCCTGTTGCCTACACGCCATGTGAAAAGCAGGTTTCTGTTTTGTTAATTACACATTACCTGTAGATTGCATGGCAGGGACTACATATTTCTTTCATTCAGACTACCCTGTTTTCAATATAACCTCCCAATCTTTTTCACCTGTTGGTCTTAACCTTCCACAAACAACAAACAGACCATGAACGCTTGTGAAGTCTGATTTCCTCCCTGCTTCCATAAGGTCACCAAATCGCATACATCGCATATCGACTGCATCTGCTCCGCCATTTAATTTTGTTCAATAGCTATATCACACGTGAAGGTAAAGTATGAACATCTGCTTCAGTACAAGAGCTTGAAGACCAGTCAAATTCATTGTTATAATTTAACCTCAGAAACTTGTAAAGTCTGCATCTTCCATTCTACTGGGAAATAGGCATTACTGTAGTTTATGTCTAATAACCTGCTGCTTAACCCATTGCCGCACACCAATGCGTCATGAAAAATATACTGGGATTCTCAGACTACAATAACTTTGGTCCCTATGATGTTGAAAAAGGGAAAGATCTGAATCTCGTAAAAGCTTAGGTGGTTTTCACAACCTCAGCCATTTTGCAGGAGGTACTGAGTTTTTAAGTCCATTTTTGGAAAAATAATAAAACTGGTCTTTCTATTACACCATTCAAGTATTAAATATATTTTAAGTGAGGGATTTTCTTCCGCATGTGAAATTTATCTTCCAGACATCACTTCTTTTGGTGCCGTAACTGGAAGATGAAATGATAAAAGACCCTAAATTACACCGTCTGAGATACTCTGGCTAACGTCTCTATTTTAAAAGCCAATATACACAGTGGTATTTACAACTCTTGCCTGGAGAATGGCTTATCATCATTTTCTTTTATTAAAGATGTTTGAAGTAAATCTCACCCCTTCTCCAAGGACACAGAAGTCCCCAGTGCTAAGGAAATCACGTGGCTCCACTCCTCTTTGGTCTGTACCAGTGAGGACAACTCCAAACACCCATCCTGGTGCCAGCCCAACCTCCATGACTTCAGGTCATGGCCACCGTCACGCTGCCACAGGCCTCCCAGGGCTCCGGGCTCCTGCTCGGCGGACTCTGAGCAGCTCATCAACCTCTCTGTGGAATTGCGCTCCATCCCTTGGCTGTGATGGTCAAGCGTCCTTTTGGACTATGGTTATGTGCAACGTGGATAGAAATAATTGACATCAGCTTATGTGCACGGTCACTTGTAAGGGATGATGTAAGCTGCAACAGGTTCATGCAACACGTGATTCGCCTTATAGCTCACTGCTGGTTCTTGGGCTATTAATTTAAGTGGTGCATACTTAAATGCTATGATATTTTTATATATATTGCTACAAATTCACTGCTACCTCATTCTTCATGGTCATTGCTAAATGGTACATCATGACCTCTGAGACTTTCTGATCCTGAGAGCAGTGGGCTCTAATGCGGGAGGTAGAAGAGAATTAGCTCTTAGCAGGAGAATCAAAAGTACAAAATTGAATCAATTTGACTTCATCCAAGTAAATTACATGGATTGTGCCACATTAATGTACACAAAATGTGTATACATCAGATGATGGTGGTGCTGCATAGATCAAACATATTAGGGAAAAACGAGCAATGTGGGTTTTGAAACTTAAAAATACTGTGACAGCTTCTGTATCCCTTTGCTGGTAAAGGATACAAAATGACTTGTCACGATTCCAGTTATCCATGCCCACAGAAAACCATAAAACCCCTCTGAAATGAGCCAAAATTGTGTTTTCAAAAACAAAGGTCTCTCATACTTAAAGTCCTTTCTGGGAGCTCTTCCAGATCTAAATGGAGTGTCACTAGGAAACAGGAAAGCTCTCTTTCCCAGTGCCACGGCCCTTTCATTTCTCTCCCTGAAAGATTAAATTTGAACATTGCACGGTCTGATTCTCTGCTTTCCCATCTTGTACCACGCTTGCGGTGAAAGGCTGCCACGTCCAAACAGCGGGACTTCACTCCCCGTTTGCCTTTCTCTGTACGGCTGCAGGATAAAAGCCTGAGGGTCACGGCAGTGTTACGTATAAAGAAACTGCTAACCGGTCCAGGACTACGCCTCGCTCATCTCATCCCCTGGCCAGGTTGCGTTGTGTGGAAGAAGGAAAAAAACCCTCTAGCAGGTGGCTAGGTTGGGGTTTTTTTTGGTGATGGTGGGCTTTCTGGGTTAGCTTTGTGTTTTTAAATGGTGGCTGTTCAGAGGAATGTTGGAGTAAATCCTGAAAGATGGGATAAAAGTCAGAGGGCAGGGGAAGCTGTTGGGGGTGCCGTACAAATTCATTTAGCACATTGCTCTGCAATTTATCACGTACGTCTCACCTCCACGTAGGTAGCGTGTGCTGCGTATTTAGGGACAGGGATGAGACACAGTGGGAAAATGGCTTCGCTGTTCCTCGTACTGACGATCCAGTTCTATAAACTAGAATTTATTTACTGGCACACAGTATTTCTGTCAGAGACACCTAAAAGTGTTTCGACCCATAGATTCTCATTGAAATAGGGGTAGGCGGCAGGAGTCGTGCCTACCTTAGGACGACGTCTGAAAGGGGCAGCCCGAGAAAACGCTTGGGCTTGCTTTAGTGCTCAAATTTTGGCTTTTCCATGAAGCACTTACTGTTGTGCAAATAACGATCAAAGCACAAAGCGGTGTTTGTGAGCAGCATAAGAGTGACTGAACTTTGCAAAAAGCTGGATATTTAACTATTTGATTGCTGAGAGCTTGCCTGCAGAAGGCAAGGGTGTTACCACTCAACACGCTGGCACTGGCAGCATGTGGACAGCAAGGTCGCTCGCTCCGGTTCCATAACTGGAGCGACAGAGGAATATGCTGTGCGAATTCCCAGCCGGCTCCCTCTCAGTAACTCCGGCCAGAGGACGTGATAGCTGAGGCTCTGTGCTGGGCATCTTGCAGGTGGGTTGCGAAAAGGAGACCCCCCTCGCCACGAGATCTGCACATTAGCAGGGTGCAAGGGGTGGGCAAAATCAGCTTAGAGCTGGGCTGGGAAAAAAGGAAGAGGGTTTGCAGAAAACCAGAAGTCACAGCTCGTATTTGCCTAACCAGCCCCAGATGGGAGAG
Source organism: Mycteria americana (assembly GCF_035582795.1). Taxonomy (NCBI): domain Eukaryota; kingdom Metazoa; phylum Chordata; class Aves; order Ciconiiformes; family Ciconiidae; genus Mycteria; species Mycteria americana. The sequence goes on from NC_134365.1 coordinate 136,614,906, forward strand.
ATTTGTAGGCATTGTGGCTGAGGAAAGTTTTCAAGATAAATTTAAAGAAAAGGGAAAGATGAGTGCTTGGTGAAATCTGAAGGATTTTCCCATGCATGGGGGGATGTGTGGAAGTGGCTGAAGGGGAAACAGGCATGCCAGGAGAAAAAAGCAGACCAAAGACAGAAAGAAGAAGCTTCAAAAGCTAAAAGACACTGAAGACAAAAGTCCCTACTTTCATATGAGGAATGGCCACACACTCTGCTATGAGCCGCACCTGGCTGCAGCATGGAGAAGGAGCGATGGCTGGCTCGCAGGTGGTTGTACTGGTGGCAGTACCAGCACCTTCTTCTTCCTTAAATCCCTGCTCTCAATAGAAAACAAACAAACAAACAAACAAAAGTTTCCCGTGCTCTCATCTGTAAAGCTTTGTTAGGATGTTGGCTCAGAATCAGAGGCTTTTACGGAGCAAAACTTTGTCCCACTGAACTCAGTTTCATTTGCATTTCAATGGGAAATGTTACCAATTCCTTCACTGAAAATTCAGAATGAGCTGCCTTTAGAATATGGCCCATTTTCTGGATTACTGAATGTCCTTTGTTTGTGGTACTGTGCTTAAATCCATCTGTGGCTATATTTATTACAATTCTTTTTTTTCAGCTTGCTTGAACTCTGAAAGGGGGAAGGTCAACTGATGCAACCTCGTAAAATCCCAGTGCAAATGTAGGGACTGTCAGGAAATTTCATATATTTAGGATTTCTGGCATTTCAAAAAGAAATATTGATTGTCCTTTTCCCATTTGCCTGGAGCAGGTGAATGAAGAAACTTCTGAAGCAATAATTTATTATGTCTTTACTGATTCACTGAAGCATTTATGAATATAGCCCAAAGTCTCTTGACATTAGCTGCTTGATATGTTATCACACTATTTCATACAGAAACTTGAAGAGCAAACTTGGCTTTTTGTTCAAAGTCATAAACACTAGACAGCCCTGTGCACGGTGAAACAGGCTACCAGGCGGTGCAGCCAGGGAGGCTTTCAGCTCTTCTTTAACCCCTCTCTGACCCACACTGTTCCAGTCTGTTACAAAAGTAAAAAGTAGTAAAGCCTTTGACACCGTTTCCCACAGCATTCTGCTGGAGAAACTGGCTGCTCATGGCTTGGACGGTGTATGCTTCGCTGGGTAAAAAACTGGCTGGATGGCCGGGCCCAAAGAGTGGTGGTGAATGGAGTTAAATCCAGCTGGCGGCCGGTCACAAGCGGTGTTCCCCAGGGCTCAGTACTGGGGCCAGTTCTGTTTAATATCTTTATCAATGATCTGGATACGGGGATCGAGTGCACCCTCAGCAAGTTTGCAGATGACACCAAGTTGTGTGGGAGTGTTGATCTGCTTGAGGGTGGGAAGGCTCTACAGAGGGACCTGGACAGGCTGGATCGATGGGCTGGGGCCAATTGTATGGGGTTCAACAAGGCCAAGTGCCAGGTCCTGCACTTGGGCCACAGCAACCCCATGCAACGCTACAGGCTTGGGGAAGAGTGGCTGGACAGCTGCCCAGCAGAGAAGGACCTGGGAGTGCTGGTCAACAGCCGGCTGAATATGAGCCAGCAGTGTGCCCAGGTGGCCAAGAAGGCCAATGGCATCCTGGCTTGTATCAGAAATTGTGTGGCCAGCAGGACTAGGGAAGTGATCGTGCCCCTGTACTGGGCACTGGTGAGGCCGCACCTCGAATACTGTGTTCAGTTCTGGGCCCCCCACTACAAGAGAGACATGGAGGTGCTGGAGCGAGTCCAGAGAAGGGCAACGGAGCTGGTGAAGGGTCTGGAGCAGAAGTCTTCTGAGGAGTGGCTGAGGGAACTGGGGTTGTTTAGCCTGGAGAAAAGGAGGCTGAGGGGAGACCTCATCGCTCTCTACAACTCCCTGAAAGGAGGCTGTAGCCGGGTGGGGGTCGGTCTCTTCTCCCAAGTAACAAGCCAAAGGACAAGAGGAAATGGCCTCAAGTTGCACCAGGGGAGGTTTAGCTTGGATATTAGGAAAAACTTCTTCACCGAAAGGGTTGTCCAGCATTGGAACAGGCTGCCCAGGGAAGTGGTGGAGTCACCATCCCTGGAGGTATTTAAAAGATGTATAGTTTTGGCGCTTAGGGACATGGTTTAGTGGTGGACTTGGCAGCGTTAGGTTAACGGTTGGACTTGATGGTCTCAAAGGTCTTTTCCAACCTAAATGATTCTGTGATTCTGTGATGTGTGGGACACGCATTGGCACCTGCCCTTACCAAGAGATGCTCTGCTCTGCTCTGCAGCAATGGATGTACGTAAGTGAGCAAGGAGATGGGGACTGGCTGGGCAGAGCCTTCTGCATGATGTGGGAAGGACGGAGGTGGCAGCATTCACAGGAGGCTGGCGGCATACCTCAGTTTCGCTCTGAAGATGTGTTAATCATTGGTCAAACCGAGGTTGCAAATTGGTACCTGCAGCTAACAAGGCTAAGGAGGAAATTCCTTTAATTACACTGAGAAGAGCATGATTAAAGGAGGTGAGAGGGGTAGGGGTGCAGGGTGAGGGACTCATTTCTGTCACGTCTGGGAGCAATCCTACCATGACACGGTAGTGGCACTCCTGTCTATCATCCTTGCTTCTGTGTGGCTTTAATGAAATAAAACAGTTAAGTAATTATTGTATTTAAGTTTTCAAATTTTGGGAAGGTGATTCTGGGACCTCGAGGCTATAAAATGCCGGGTGTCTCCTGCAAAGAAAATCAATGAGACTCAAGCCCGTTGTGTGCAAAAGTCGAACGTATGTTGAACATGACTCTGCTGTCTTCCTCCTTGCAGTGACATTCACCTTTGACCATGGCGTGGAGATGGAAATGGAAATACACATAGCCATTTCTCATTAATGAAACAGTTTAACTTATTCATACTACAAAACTCGTCACTTAGCAATAGCAGGAAACTTCAGAACTTGCATCCTAAAATCCAGAGCCCACTTGCAATGCTAATGACGCCCATTTCAAAACCAAATTACTTCAATCAGAGCACAGTCAGCTTCGAGATGGCAGCACTGAAAGTGCAGTGATAAATGTCAGGCTGATTGGGTAATGTGTTTATGCTCGCATTGAACTGGTGCAAATCACCAGGAAAAGTATGAAGCAAAGGCTGAGCTGGCCCACTGGATGTAAATGTTTTGTGCTCATTCACACCAAAAAACTGTTGGAAGAGACCAGAACGAAACCTTGATCTGTGTGTGAACTCGGGCAGGGAGATCATGCTTTCCCTCTGCATAGCATATATGGGTCTGAAATCCTGGCCTGTGGTTATTCATAATCTGTAACTATTTAAAATCTATAGGCCTAAGTAGCTTGTACCCGAGAGTAACATAAGAACCAGCAGAGAAGTCCTCTGAACTAGAAGTTTAAGCCCTGGGAAAATCCCACAAAGATGGGAGTGGGAGAGGGGAATAAAAAGCAAATGAGAAGAGGACCAGGAGGTCCCTAAAAGCAAGTGCTGGCCCAGTGTTTTCGAAAGCCAAGGAAATGATGCAGGCAACACTAAACCAGTTATCTTGGCACTGATCCTAGGCATAGTCAAGGGAAAGGCTGACAGAGGATGCAGTCCATAAAAACAAAGAGGAAAAGAGGCGAGCATAAGTAATGCCAATCAACATCACTTTATGGAAAACAGGTTTTGTCAAATATACTTGATAGCATGTTTTTCATGCTATGTAGGCTACAACTATGTAGGATACAAAAGATGGTATTGCCATAAAGTACCTACATTTTTGTGTTTTGGGAAAAAAGAACACTAAACAAAAACAATGCAGCTCCCATTCAAAGAATGATAAATTAATGAACTGAGAGATTGAAAAAAATTGGAAGTAGGGAAGGGTAATCCCATACAAAGTGGTTGTAGTGGAGTTTGATGGGAGCCTATTCTTGATCTAATGCTATTTAATATAGGTTTTATAACCTGGACAGAAAGACCCGCATCTCTGGTGATGATGGCTGATGTAAACCACATGCATTTTAATGTAGTTGTAGGTGCAGTTACGAATTCAGAAATAAATTGAGCAGATCAGAAGTGTAAGATGGGGGGTTGTATTCTGGAAATCGGTGAGCCTAAAACAGGCCTGGAAATCATTTGAGATAAATTGCCGAATATGTTGCTTCCAGTATGATTTTGCCAGAGGAACAAGCAGGTTTCAAGAGCATCTGTGCAAGTAGAAATATAGAAATGGTACAATTCCTGCATACAATGAAATTATTTTTCTGTGAGAGCATTGCCATAACACTGTGTCCACTGCTGGTGTCCAGACCTCAGCAGGGGTCAGGAGGAGTTGGAAAGGTCCAGGAATGAGCCACGTGCTTTCCCAGTGCAGGCTACAGCAGCGTGAACTGGTTAGCGTACGCATGAGATGTTTAAGATACGGCTGGGTAAGAGCCTTTATGTCCTGTTTAAGAAGAGTTTTCTGATGGCAGTGAGCTCCTTAAGATGACAGAAAAGCACAAGGAGCACTGGTGCTTCATCTGTATTAGAGAATTGGATGGGCCTGAAAACAGTGGGAGGAAAGTAAGGTGCATAAATGTTTTTTATTCCACAGCCAGCTTAGGATGAATATACAAGTGGTTGTGTAAACTCCAGGCAACTCTGAAATGGGCATTTCCCATGATGGAGCTGAAAGGCTCGGAAACAATAAAAAGAGGTGAGTTCTGCCCCTCCACCCTCCCACCCACCCACCCACACATATGCATTCAAAGTAAAAGCCACTCTGTAAAATAGTGTTTGAGATCGATGGCCATGTTTCCATGACTCTTGGTAGATAAGCTGTGCTGCCTTGAAAGAAATTCAGCACAAAGTGTGGTACTTGTGCTACACGAAATATTTTTACTCAGTTTGTAATAAGCTGATGTAATACCAATACACCTGGGGATGTACAAAACATGCTCCGGTCCTGAAGAAACGTGCTCCAAAATTTCTCATGACACAGCCCAGCAAAATGTTGCTAGCATAGCCTTAATGGGATCCATACCAGAAAGTCTCATTCATACCATCAGTGGTTTGCAGAGCTGCTTCTCGAATGACTAGTTAGTTGCTTTTTACAAAATAATAATTCTTGGTTCTACAAGTTATTGTCTCATACAAATGCAATAGAAGAATGGGCAAGAAATATGCTGCAGAAAGTAACAGCAAACAGACGTGGTGCCACGTGAGACAGGCAGCTCATTTTAAACACCCTAGTCTTAAAGTGCATCAGTTATTTTTAATGATTATTTTGGTGCACAAAGGATGAAGCCACAGAACTTTGTTTTCTCTGGAAACAAAAAAATCCGCTAAAAACTCTTGCCGAGAGCCCGGGCTCCTTGCTCGGCCGCCGTGGCCATGGGAGGGACACACCGGACGCGCTACAGCGAAACAACCAAGGCACCGACCCCAGCAGAGACAGCGGCAGCCCCCGAGCCCTGCAAGGGGCTGGTGTCCCAAGCACACCCGAACTGATGGGTTACACTAAGCAGCCAGGATTTTCCCTCCGTTTCTAATAGAATAGGGAAATGGTGATTCCTCCAGGCTAATTTCTGTGTGATTTGAAAGCTGTAGAAACACGTAACACTGGAGCGGACAGAGAGGAGAACAGATATGGTTGCAACCAAAGAGCGTCTCCACACAACCAGTCCCCATCCAACTGGAGCTAACAGCTTCTGTATTTTAAAAACAAACTGGGTTTTTTTCTGCATATGTATTGTGTCAGATGGTAATAAAATATAGGTGTAAACAAGCCTGCATTGTCTTATTGTCCATAAATAAATACACAGTAAGTTCAAAGTAGGGCTGGATTCATAAAGCAACACTCGGCTAATCTGTATTCGGGTCTCAAGCGTATTATCTGTAATTTACAACCAATTTAAATGGCATTAACAGTCTTCCCCTTATGGGAATTTAAATTTGCATCCTACCATTGAATTAAACACTGATTGCATATTTTCTATAGGGGACGTAATGCTCTTTGAAGCTTGTTTTGAATAATAAAGCATCTATTCATGCACATGGTGCAATGTGTTTCTTTGTCCTGAATGTAATTGAAGTAAAATGTGAGTTAAAGGGATTTTTCCTCTAGCCACAGGTTTGTTGATTACCATCTATTTTCATCTATTCAAGGTTTTAAAAAGGAAAAGAAAAATACAGTAATCTCTTCCTGCATTTGGAACCTCATTTACCACTCAGAGCTTTCCTGAGAGCGTCTGGGATGAACAATCAGGAGGTCAAGTTTCAGCCCATCTTTGGAGGAGGAGAAGAGGAGAAAGGAACAAAACAGTCCCCCACCCTTCTGAAAAGAAAAAAAAAGAAAAAAATAAATACCACAAACAAAAAGCAGAGGGAAGCAGACAACACCACATCTAACCTCCAGGAGAAAGATCTTGGCTACCTGTCAGGTAGCTGTTCTGAACACTGCCAGTCATTGCGGGCCAGGGAGCCACGGCGAGGACGACTTCAACGTTAAGGAAGCAAACGGGGTGAAATAACCGTGTTGACCTTTTTTGTTTGATTTTTGAGGGAGGAATAACTGAAATAAATAATAAACATGACTTCTTCCTTCCTGGATGTGAAAAACAAGCACAACGGCAGCCTGAAGAAAAGGATGCTGGCTCGCGGCTGCGTGGTTTGCAGGCAGCACGGCTGGCTCTTCCCACCACAGCAACCCTGCCGGGGAAAGGCACCTCGGGAGGACTTTGCCAGGGGTGGGTGACCTGCTGCCAGGGGTGGGTGACCTGGTGCCAGGGGTGGGTGACGAGCTGCAACAGGAGCGGTGGAAATGTTCCCCAGTGTGGCCGTCCCCGCCACCTTCTCCTGTCCCACCCCACACGGTGGCCGGGCACCTGGCCCCAGGGCAGCCAGGAGGGCTGCAAAGCTCTGCTGGGTGATGGTGCTCTGTACACTCAGCAAAGCGTCTACAGAAATCAAGTTCTCCGCTAATTCTCCTGTACTAGGGCGCAGCTGCAACCGAGGTAGGGAAAAACCTCATCAGCAGATTTTAAGAGATTTTATTTTTTTTCTTTTCCCCTAAAGGTGATGCTCACTTTCAGATGCAGGCAGGCCCGCGTCTAACAAAGCTGTACTGGCGTTAATAGCTCTGATATTCATGATCCTGGCATTTATCCAGAAATTACAGAGAAGACAAAACATAGTTGATATCTTTGGCATTTGTGCAGTGATATAAGTAATGGTTTAGAGTGATGGTTTTTATTTTTCAGCATTGTCTGGTTTCCACATTCTTGAAAAAGCAGGGGCCACTTCTGCTGAAACCCTAGTTTTCCTTCAATTCTTAGGATTTTTGGAAGGCTTTAAAAAATACCGAAACCAGTAGGAAACCAGAACTTCATGATTATTTTTGTCTTTCCCCTTCTTAAAAGGTGATTTTATGGGTCCTTGAGGAACAACCACTGCTTAAAAACTGCCAACTACTTTTTAGGAAGAGGCAGGGAGGATTGCGGACCATGGCCTTGATCCCATTAGGACGAAGTGTCAGACAGCAACGGTAACCGTATCTCTACAGTTAAACAGTTGCACAAGATTTCTTTACAGGCTATCTTAAATTGCTGCAGTTAATATTGTATTGGTGCTATAAAAGCAAGCACCACCAATGCTGCTGTTGCATGCGTGGCAAACATCAAAGATCTCCGGCGCCGTGCTGCCTGGAGATAGCGAGGAGGCGTAGAGATAGTGGGGGACATAAATACTTTCTTTTTTTTTTTGCTTTCGAAAACAGTTTCATCATATCATGTGCACACGAGAGACAGCGGATGGTCCCTGGACACCTTGAGGGTAATTGCCATGTTGTTCAATTTGCCTCAAACAAACGGCTCAGGAATGATAAATGCTCTTTCATAATCAGCTGGGTACCGCTGGTAGGTAGTATGAGTAGGATACCCCGGATCCTGACCCTCTGCCAAAAAGTCATCCCCCCTCCTTCTATTTGCAGAGGCAGGGAATGGCGGGGGGGAAGGAGGTCTATTAGAGGCAGGCACATACCCATCTGCGGGCTGCAGTCCCAAGGGCACCTTGTGTTACGCCATGCTCTCGCTGTTATCTGCTCCGATAGCACGACACGGAGAGTAGGAGCAAGAAACGATGCCGATGGGAAGGTCCCATGGTTGGGAAGCCTACACGGTTCAGAAGAAAACATTGGCAATTCCTAGCACAAAGCACAGCTTAAAAGGAATTGGAGTTTCATGACTTCTAACCCCAGCTCAGGGAGAGTGTGGGTGATGCTGATTGCTCCTACAGAGCTGTTCACCCTCCTGCTGCTGGAGGCTAATTGCAGCCCACAGCCACCCCGGAGCTGCGAGGCTGCAGGCTGGCTCCGCCGCCCAGCCCAAAACCCGCCGCCGAAAGCCCCCCTCCTCCTGCCGGCAAAGGGAACCGGGGTCTGTCCTTCCCTGGAAACGGGACTGGTTTATCATTTTTCAGAGGGCAGGCTCATGGGGTTTTTGGAATACCTGGGGTGGATATGCCGTATTCCTTCATTAAAGGCCAAGCTCCGGTTTGCTTCCCTTGCCACACGTGCTGCCACGGCCCTGGAGGAGGGAGGTGTGTGTGCCAGGCACTCGGGGCAGCTGAGCAGTCCAGCTGACCTTCACCATTTCTCCTTGTTTTTCTCTAGAAATCAAACAAGAGGTCAGGCCTGATTTGCTTCACACGTATGGTAACTCCAAGTCCAAGCTGAGAACAGTGGAGTAAGCGTTATCCGTCCACCGGCAGTCAAGGACAGTGCACAGTAACTCCACTAGAGATTCACATTTTAAAATAGCTTAAACTCGTCAACCCTAAAAGAGCTGGCTGAGGAGCCTGTGCCTCGCTTCATGTTTGATACGCTTTGCCATACTGGGAAAACGCCGGCGTAGAGTGACAAGGTGGGGAAAGAAAACAGACGTATCCTCAGGTGCAGAAGTTGCTGCTGGAGCTTCTTAGAGATCCACACACAGCCGCTCCCCAGCGTCTTCGTTAGCGATGTGGAAATAAATACGAAATCACTGCTGATAAAATACCCGAAGAAAGGTGGGAGGGTAAAAAAAGCCGAAAGGCTAGCTGAATCACACGGCCAGCTGCACCCAGACAAGCAAAATGTGTTTTACTGCGGGCAAACGGGAAGGAAAAGCGCGCTCCTGAGGGCGATACCTGGGGGCGAGGGAGCACGGCAGGAAAGGCGGCGACCTTGAAAAAGTGCTGGAGGTCACAGTGGAGCTGATAAAAATTTGGTAGACTTTCTCTCTAAACCATGGAGAATTTCCGAAGCCTTGGATGAAGCTGCACGGGACAATAATGGGCTGATATTACGGGTGTCTTCTAAGACGGGATGCCTTGCGGTATTTCCCAACCAGGATGCCCGGACTGCCGTACAGGGATAGCTAGGTGACATTTAAATGGGAGGTTGGCTTCAGCAGATCCGATGAGCTCTGCTGGCTTTAAACTTTATTCATCTATGAAATTGCCACGCTGCTTCATAATCTATTATAAATAAATAAAGAAGAGACGGGGCTGAGCTCCTGTAGCAAACCCTCCGCCTGCTTTTCAGGCCTCTGCAGCATGAATTTGTGTTTAAAAAAAAAAAAAAATAGCAGGACAAAGGTGACAAAGCAGACTCAAACATTGCCATTACCATAGCAACAGTGGCATTAGCCTGACACAGCAGTGGCAACCAAAATACACCCTTGCACAGAATATCATGCAAGTTAGGAAATTGCTAGCCCTATATGGCACAAAATGTAAACAACCAAAATATAAATGGCTGTAGATTGCTCAATAAAATGACTAACGGCTATTTAAAAATAGGTTTTCTGCAAATAAATAGCATCTTAATAATCTGTAAAATCGATTTCCTTTGACACTAACTGCAGAAGAAAAAACAATTGCAAGTTATGTATATACCAAGAATATGGAATAGCATCTTTGCCTGGAACCTGAAACTATTAAGGCAGCAATATTGTAGGGGTTGTCCGACTGCCCTTTCACCACGGCTCCTGCCAGCGGTGCATTCGGCAACGTGACTAACATCTGTCACATGTGGTTTGCTCTTTCTCTCATCTGCTCTCCGGGGAAGAACTGCGTGTGCAGGAGGGTATTTTGCATTGGGCTTTTTTTTTTTTCTTTTTAATGTACACACCGGGCTGCATTCAAATGAGGAAAGTTCAGGCCAAAGAAATACACTGTGCACATGAAGACAAAAAGATTTCTTAGTCCCCTGTGGGATTTGGCACTGCAGCCTCAGACACAAAAGGACAGAGGAAAGTCTCTCTCTTGCCCAGATGAGTTTAGAAGAGGCAGCTCGCTCAGCTCTGCGGAGTGCATCATATTTGACAACCGTCCTTATCTTGGGGCTTTATGGGTGGGTTGAGGTGGTGGGTGACAGGAGTGCCTCCCAGCCGCACGGCCGTGTGGCAAAGGGGGTGCAGAGGCGGGCGGCCGAACCCCAGCGTCTGCACCGTGCTGCAGCGGCTCCTCGGCTCAGGGAGATCAGGGAACCGGCGCCGCCGGCTGCCGTTCCCATACAGCCGCTGTGGTGTTTTGGGTACGCTGGGCCAAGGCACTAGAGATTAATACGGAGACCTTGAGGCCGACTGTTTTGTCTTTGGGATGCCAGGACAGGGCAGAGGAGAGAGTCTGATGGGCTTGCCGCAGGCTGGTTTCTGAGGTGATGCTGAGCTGCAGTCCCTTCTGTCTAGAGAGCTTCCTGCAACCCATTGCCATGTCCAGCTGGAAGCTGCATGTACAGGATGGGCCCTTAGAAAGAAAAAAGAAGAAAAAAACCCCCAACCCAGTGTAAACCAGTGCGAAATAAAATTACTTTCCACCACCTCTTCTGGAGGCTGGAGGCAGACGCTGGGGGTTGCTGAAGGAGCCCCAGGGAGCCCTGGAGCAGATAGCCAGTCAAAAAGCAGCAGTCCCACCAACAAAGCAAAAGGAAAAGTGGCAGTAAAGGTGGATTTTTTTTCCATTTCAAATTATAAAATTGTCAGCCATCTCTAGGTGCTATTAATCACGCAGTGCACACCTGAGACACGTTCAGATGGGGTGGAATAGCGGCAACTTGGTCTGCAGCGCAGCCAGCCACCCAGCCGGAGCTCCTTGGGGGAAGAGGGCTCTCCTAATGACTTTAAAAGGATAAACAGCGGTTGTGCTGGTCCCAAACCGCTGAAAGCCAGACCCCGCCGGTGAGGCATGAGGTGCGCAACTCCATCACCTTCGCTGGGATAATGCAAACAGTACTGGGATGGATAAATCCAGCTGGGAAGAGGAGATACTATCCAGCTGTATCTGGCTGTTATATGTCCTCCTTCACAAGGTCCTTTTTTCCCGCATTATGCACGTGCGTATTTAAGTTGGTTGCAAAACAACAAATGCTCTTTCATTTTATTTAAGTTCAGCTTCATAACTGGAGATCATTCCACTTCATGTGTCTGTCGGAGACGGACCAAAGGGGATTCAGCCCACACAGACAGGGATTTATACTGCCAGAAAGTGATGCCTGGCAGTGTTTGATGGAGGCAACGCACACAACTTCAGCAAAAGGACAATAAATTCATAATACATAAATCCCGAAGATGTTTTTCTGAGATAGCTATAGCTTCCATATACACATAGGATTTGTTTAAATTTTTTTTTGTAAAAGTGTTAGCTTGACATGCATTTTTATTGTAATGAGATTGCAACATAGCACTTCTATTTGCAGTTACATCCCAAGGTTGGTCAGATGCTCTTAGAAGCCAGCAGCAAAATGGAGAAAAGCAGGTCATGAAAGTTGACTGTAATATTCACAGTAAGCTCCTGTTGGTCACCAAACCTAATATCTTCAATACTTTAAACAATTTCCATAATCAATTAATTCTGTGAAATGACTTTTTTTAAAAAGTAGATAAACCAGAGGTATCGTCCCTCAGGGGATATAAATTCTTTCAAAGATGCAGCCCTGAGCAGGGGCTTATTGCAGAGTGCTGCCTGCCCAGGGAGACAAATACCATGTCGTCTTCAAAGTTACATGAAGATAATTTCAGCTCTCGGTCAGGGAATTAGGAACCAGCCCATCATAGATGTTTAAGCTGCTTCCATCTCCTTTAAGAAACATCTGTTTCTCAAGCAGATTACTGCAGCTGGTGGAAATGCTATTTTATTTTAATCATCTAGAATAAAAAAGGAACATGAGCTGCCAGGAAGGGAAGACGGTTGCTCTTCCCCTCCTCTGCGTGGAGCACAGAAACGCCTGGAAGGTCAGGAAAAGGCAGCCAGCCTTTCCCGGAGGAGAGCTGCTCCGTGGGGAGGCCGCTGGAGCACAAGCTGCCCTGTCAGCCAGGGGTGGTCAGAGCCACTTGGAAGCAGAAAGACTTCTGCATGGAGAGCTATTTAAATCCCTTACAGTTGCCCATTTCCTCCTTTTTTCTCCTCTGTCATGTCAGAGTTGCCCACGTGTGCTCATCTGAATTGCCCTTTCATAGCTGCAGGGAGCAGCACGGCTGGGGGCACGGGCAGGCAGACAGGGAAGGAGCCAGGGTAACGCCTGCCTGGAGAAGCAGGTTATTTCCACCGGCAGCTGGTTAGTGCCGAGCACCTCCTTGGGTCCCACAAGCCCAGGTTGCTTTTGTTCCAGTTGGCAATACAGCCGCGGATGTAGAAGCTTTGGCATCACCTTTCCAATTACCAGGCCAGAAAAGTAACCAGAAACCCAAGGTTTAATTGACTTCCCTTTTTGTGGATTGGAGGGTTGGCCGGTCTAACAAAGCTGCTGCTATCATGGCAGCTTTGGGGCCCTGGCTTTGAGCCCGCCAGGCTGTGAGCATGGAGCCGTGCACAAGGAGGGAGTGGATGAGAAACGTCACATTTTGGTATTGCTGCAGCTGTTTCCAACCGAGCCTCCGAAAACCAGAGCCCACATGAAGGTGCTTCGGTCAGGGTGGCGAAGGGAAGCGGTGGCAGGAGACCTCCCAGCCCTGTGCCCTGGGATGCCTTCGGGGGACCTGGGCATCACCAGGGTGGAAGAAAGATGCGGGCTTTCCATTCAAGCCTTGGGAAACCCTTTCCCCAGACATTTCAAACCTAAAATGAACCAGTACCTTGCTTGAAAACTGGGAGCACAAAGCAAGCCGGGCTCACCACTCTCCACCTTCATACTTACAATATTGGAGTTCTACATCACCTCTGATGTGAGAGTTTAGATTAGGATGCAGAAATCCACATAAAAGGCTTGATGCTGCTGTTGCATTGTGCTACATACCCTAGAAATAGTTTATTCGGTACTAAAATCAGCTTTTTTACTGGTAAGGGGAACAAAAGGTATTTCTTGGGCTCCAGACAGCGAAACGCAGTGGTTTGACACACTAGATATACAGCAATGGTGTAGTACCCAGCCTGCCCTGCAAAGGAATAGGTGGAGAATTTTCTAAATATTCCTGTTTCCTCATTCCTCTGCCAGAAATTATAAAAAAGGAAGCACATACATAATTTATCCTTTATATGCCTTTCCTTGGGGTTTCCCTTAGTTTAATATTGTTGAACATTTTTGCATTAATGTGCTCAGAACGTGGGGGGAATTTGCCGCAGAGTTTATTTTCCAATTATTTTTCTCCAGTTTTGTGGTTATTCACAGCTTTTTAACCGTATAACACATTGAAAGGGTGCATAGCCTTGTCATAGCCCTGTAGAAAGGTGGCTGAGAAAGGAGGGGACAAGAAGACATGCAGGGTGAAACACCTTTCCTTTCCACTCTGTTCCTTTTTGGAGAAGAGAGGCAGGGGAGCGTTATCTCCTGTTTTTCCCCCACAGCCCTTCTTGAGGAAAGTCTTTTTCTGTGGCATGACAGCAAAGAAGCCGTCGGGGCTCAGCCACCCCCTGCACCACAGCGGCTCCTCACCCCAGCCCAGCAGGCATGCCAGCCTGCCGACAGGCATCTTTCAGTGCACAGTAACACACGGCTGCCTCCCCGTCCCCAGCTTGGGGTACAGGGAGGCAGGGACCGAACCGATGCTGAGAGACGAGAGGCACCCGGCCCCTCACTGCCCTTACCACCCTGAAACTGCAGCACGTGGCCTGCGTGGTGTCTGGATCCCAGTTAAACCAAGTGTTTCATTTCTCACAGGGCCATGGGATAATTTTTCAGGCTGGCAGGGACCTCAAGAGGTCTCTACCCCAAAGCCAAACCAGCTCTGGGGTCACACCAGGCTGCTCAGGCCTTGGTCTTCAAAACCTCCAAGGACGGAGCCAGCACAACCTCACGGGGCAACCTGCTCCACTGCCCGGCTGTCCTCATGGGTGAAAGGCTTCTCCTTACACCCAGCCTGACCCTCCTGTTTCAACTCGTGCCCTCCTACCATGCACCGCCACAGAGAGCCCAGCTCCATCCTGATGACCTTCCTGCAGGCACTGGGGAGCTGTTGGGTCCCCCCAAAGCCGCCTCTTCTCCAGGCTGAACAAGCCCAGCTTCCTCAGCCTTCACTTGAAACAACGCAGGGATGCAAAATACCAGCAAAAATAAAATCCAACCCATCTACAGAAGCCCAATGGTTATCCTCTGGCATCTCCATCAGTGTTTTTCTAAACTATCGCAGTTACAGGTATAGTTAAACAAGTAATTTTCAGCCTTCCTTGCCCTGAAACCTATGCTCCAGCTGTGGATCTGTACCCTCTGCCTCCAGCTTTCCCACCCAGCTAAGAACCGCCTGCCTTTGAGGCTGTACGGCGAAGGGAGCACACTCCTGACTCTGCTGCCTGCCAGACTCAGAGGGTAAGAACTGCAGAGGATCATATAACGCAGCGTCTTAACAATTTTACATTTTTCATTGAGCAAAAGTGTCTCAAAACTCAATTTTAGCCGGGGAATTACCAAGGCAGCCTTAAATGGTTGGCTTTTTGAACACATGAAATGACAATCTGTTCTCAACCCGGTCATCATAATCCCATAGAGATAAGGAGGATAACACACGTAAGGAGGATGGAGTAAAGAAAGTATATTGGAAATAATCTTTAATTAAAAAAATAACCAACAACAACTGAAGTCATGTCGAGTGAACCTTTGGAAATGTATGCAAATAGATGAACGAAGGAAAATGAGACATAGCTCTGGTAGGTGAACGAAGGGAAGTCTTTAAATGGCTTAATAATAGGAACACATTGGGAAGCAGTGAGGTTAATACAGAAATGACATAAAGCAGTGGGGGGTCTTGGACTAGATTTATTGTGCATACTAATTGGAGGACACTGAATACCAGATAATAGCTGAAGGATGGGGCTGCGCCTCTGTCAACATCCTCTTGTTCACAAAGGATGATCCGGCAGAATTTAATAGCTTCACAATATCGCTGAGAGTGACACTTTAATAGGTAACAAAACGCTGTATTTCAGCACAGTGCAGGGGGAAACCACGAGAAAGAGAGAGTGGAAGGGGCTGTTACCGGCAGCCTAGCTGACAGCCTCCAGATCTGAAAGCAGCACAATTTCCCCAGCCTTTCTCAGCCTAAAAAAAAGAGCCCAAGCGTTTATCTGAGGCGATATTAAAGCAAGCTTTGAAATAACAGCACCAACAATTAAGACCACAAATGTCTTGTAAGACTTTTAATCCTCATAACCTTGCGCTGACTGAGCTCAAGCACTAGCTCATTAAAACCTGAAAGTTAATTGCAACAGGAAAAGCAAGCAGCCCTTACCGGTCCTTACTGCCCAAGCTGAGGTAAGTGCAGAAATTACCCAGACAGCAAATAGATTTGCTTTTTCTGTGCTAGCACTTTATTAACAATTCACACAAAAAATCACGTTGCAATCAGCAATGCAGGAGAAGTCACGGTGTGTGTGTGAGCCTCAGCTTTGCAATACTCGAGGTCTGAGTTACAAGGCAGACTGCTGAGTAAGGAAACGATTTGCTAAGAAAGGCACTTCATGAATATTTTTTTGTGTCTCTTATGATGTGCCAGCACAGGAATACTGTTTACAGAGGTCAGGTGGCAGCCTCTGAACAGTAGCTTGATCATCTTATGAAATCTTGTTCCTTAAAATCAGAGTGTGGTGACTGAGGCAACGTTTGCACGGCTGAGGTCAGGCACCAGAGACGGGAGGCAGGGTGTATGGAGGAGTGGCTGCCCCACTGGTGTCACTGGGGATGCTCGGTGGGCTCTGCTGGGCTGGCAGCTATGCCACAGGGTCGGGGGAGAGCGATGCCCATGGGGACTTGGTGGGACGTCCTGCTGCATCTCTGACTGCTCCAGGTGTCTGCAGACAGGCAACAGACCATCACGGACCCCAGAGGCTTGTGCAGAAACACCTACATTTTATCAGTTGATTACATTGCTGGGCTCCACGGTGGCATTTACTAGGTGTATGCTGACTGCCACGGGAGCTTAAACTCCAGGCTCATCCCTAGCCACCCACACCGTGACCAGCTTCTGGAGGTCTAAGTCAGAAACCAAATCCCATCTTACCCTCCTCTCTTTCGCACCGTCGTTACACTGGCACTGAATCAATGCAATAGATACTCTTCCTGCCACAGGTCCCGCTTCAGTGTCGAAGAACAAAGTATACTGTTAGCCATGCGGTGTTCATTTTTTTAAGAAGCAATGCAGGGAGGCATGAGAGCACGTGTGCCTGTTGGCCTGACCTCAACAGAGCTTGGAGGTGTGCAGGGTGAGGTGTTGTGCAAGTCACCATAAATAAAGAGAAGGCACCAGCCAGCACCTGTCTTAAGAGGCCAAAGCGTTTGCATCTCTCCCTATCTGCCTAAGAGGGAAAATAATCTTTTAAGTGATTTTTCCAGGCGGTTGCACACAGTGGGTCAGAGGGAGGAAGGCAACTCGGGTGGCTCGGCACCACGAGCCTCTGGCCCCTTGCTCATCCTACCTCCTCTGCACAGCATCGCCCTCAAATCTCTGTCACCCGCTGATTTTTAGGCATCCCTTGTTCAACAGGTGCACAGTGTTTTACTCCTGGGGGGAACCGGTGAACTGGATGAGCTCAGGGCAGCAAAGAGGAATGTTAATAAAAAGTAAATTTACTGGTGAAGGATGTGTCAGGATCATGTAAAACACACTTGGTAAGGTACTTTGCCATGCAACTAGAAACCGTCCAGCTGAAGAAGATCAGATATTTATCTGCCAAGGCACATTACTAGGATAAGCTGAGCATGTAATCTAAGCAGATGACCCCACACAGTATTTGTTTAAGCAGCTCCATTTGCGTGAAAGCGTCGGAGTCAGATAATAAAAGAAATGTTTCCTCTCAGCTGGGATACAATTCCCTTGACATTCAGAGCACATCACCAAAATGTTTTTTCCTCTCGGGTTTCTGACTGAGCATCAACTTTGCTTAGGTAACTGTGGCTGTGCCCGGACCTCTAAACACAAGTGAGGAGAACATGATGGGCCGGGGAGGATTTTTTTCGAGGACATGGAAAGAACAAAACAAACGCTAGAGGAGCAGACCAAATGAGAACCAAGCCCTCAGCTGTACCCCACAGCCTGAGGCTGGTTCAGCTGGGAGCATCACTGGGGGTGTGCAGCACCCGGGCAGCCCCACGTCCCCGGGGGACTTGAGGCAAGTGGGCACTGGGTGCCCTCTACCAGTGACACAGTTTCGTTCCTCAAGTCTGAGCTCTGTGGCTTTGCCAGGTTCTTTGCGTTTGATGTAAATTTTGGGGGTGCAGTAGCTGACAACCTCCAGGAAGCCAGACTGGATGATTTAAGAGCTCCTTCAAGCCTTCCACCCCACATGACTGGAAAACATCCCACAAAATCCTTATCACAGGCTTGTCATGAGCTGGTACATTTATTGCTTATTATGGAAATGGCGGTGCTGATAAAATGCACTGGCTTTGGCGTCTGAAGCCATCTTCTATCTGTGGCAAGATCTCATTTGTTGTTTCTGTAGCTGGGATCCATCCCAAGGGCTAAGCCCTGGGAGCCAAGAGCAATACAGGGAGGAAACTGGGCCCAGACTTTGGCTTTTCTCCCCCAATCTGAGGTGCTGACACAGTGTGCCCTTCGCAAGGTGCCCGACCTTCTCGTGTCTCGGTCAGCCCAGCTGCCAAACTGTGTAATAGCAGGATCTCACTGAGAGCCATATGTTGCTGCTGGGCTGTTTGGGGGAAAATTAAATTAAAACAATCCACGACAGTTGTTTTAATGCCATTTCTTGTTTGCTTGAAGTCTTGGTCCCCAATTACCATTACACAATGGGAAGGTACCAGGCTATGGTTTCCAGTAACTTGCAGGACGTGCTAGACACTCAGGAACCGCCGCCGATGGGCAGCAGGGAGACTCCCAGCCCTGAGAGAGCTCTCAAGAGGGAAGCTGGAACAGGGCAGAAACATTCAGGAAGAATAGCGCCTTTACTTGCTTCAAAATTCAGCTAAAAGCAAAAATGGCAATGCACTACATTACCGTAGACCTTCTCTTTCTCCAGAAAAACATCTTCAAGCCAGTGGTTAACTTCATTCCACAGATTTTTTTGCTCCCTCCCTCCACTCCCAACCTTTCTCTGCATGTGTGGTTATAATGATAGGGGGATATTCAATCTACAAGACTAAGCCTTACCCTCAGAAATACTAGCACGCAGGTTATCGCTGCTGTAGGACACGGAGAGCTGTCAGATTAGGGATCGAATTGAAAGCACAGACCAAAATTCCCATGGAGGAACTGGTTTCTCTTCGTAATGAGAAAGCGGGCAGAGCTCTGGGGTGTTTGTCAGTCTGAGTAACAGTGTGAGTGAGGTGCCTGAAGTGCCCTGCACCGCTGCCGTCAGCAGCCTCGACCCCTTGATCCTGCACTTGGCACAGGCGGGAGGGACAAGCAAGCTCAGTCAAGAGTTGAGAGTTGAGCTCAGTCAACTTTGCTGAGAGTTAAAGCTTGAGAGCAACTAATATACCAAAACATGTTTATGGCAAAAGGAAGAAAAAACATGTGTGTTTGGTTTATGGAGACTGTGAGAACTAGGGTTTTATTTCCTGATAAATTTGGGGAATCTTGAGAGTAGAAAGCTCTTGCCAGGCTGGGTAGGAGACCTTCACTTTGAAAACAAACCCCAGTATCATAGTGCTGCCTCACACACACACATTTTCCTCCTGTGTTTTTACACTGACTCATCAAGAGAGATGACGGGAAGAGCCCTATGGCACACGCAGAAGCAGCTAATATATCCAGAGCGCTGCTTTCTCTCTAACGCTGTTTTATGTACAACATCAGTCATTTGTTTGCAGCCATTAGTGTTAAGATCTCATTTGTACGACACTGTTTTATCTCCTTCCTTTTATTAGCACTGAAGCTGGATTTCTAAGCGAAAGCGTTCTCCCCTCTCATTATTCTTGCAAGGCCCAATAATA
Source organism: Mycteria americana (assembly GCF_035582795.1). NCBI lineage: Eukaryota > Metazoa > Chordata > Aves > Ciconiiformes > Ciconiidae > Mycteria > Mycteria americana. Next base: position 136,634,225 of record NC_134365.1, read on the forward strand.
ATGGTGATTTATGTGGCAGTGGAGGCATGGGGCTCCAGCGGCGGTGGTGCGGGTCCTGTGTGGAGCAGAGCAGAGCTGATGGTGCCCCAGCCAACATGGCTTCTGCCCCAGAGGTGACCTAAATCTGCTTGGGTGGGTGTGCTAATTTGCAGACACTCATCCGGGCCAGCTGTGGGACATAGGCATGGGAAGGGCCCACAGCAGCCTCAACCTCCCCAGTGCAATGGGGGATGGCGGGCACATCTCCGGCACGTCCCGGGGACACCGGTGGGGCTTTGCCTGGCTCCTCACCTCCCTCCTGCCAGGCTGCAGGCTGGGAGCACCAGGGCTCCAAGGGGGTCCTGCTACTCTCCCCTCTCAGGCTGCTGCCAGGTGAAGAGATGCATATTTCGTTAGCAGCTGTGAAGGTTAGAAATTTCATTCTTTTATTATTGGGTTTTTTCCTTTTTTCCCCCCAGGATTTCATCCCCGCCAGAAGCTCGAGGCCAGGGAGGAGACACCTCTGCACGTCTAGTTCAGAGGCCCTTCGCCTCAGAGCTGCTTTCTCAACAGTGCTCCATCAAGGGCAGCCTTTGTCCGGGCTGGGATAAAGGCACTTCCCTAATTAAGTTAGCTTAACCACCACTCGGGAAATACAATGTTCGCTAAACTCATCCACGGCCAGGCAGTGACGAGGATCGCAGCTATTCTGTGGGAATGGAACACATGTCAATTATCCCAGAATTTCAAAGCTGCAAAAGCCAATAGTTTCCTTGGCAAAATCTGCCAGGCATGACATGACTGCTACTTGCGCTCCGCACATTTCCTAATGCAAAGGATTGGACAACCTCAAATACCGTTTCCAAGAATAGCAAGGGCAAATGAACTGCAAATTACTAAATTCCTTTTATTGCTGGGAGCTACAAAGTAATTTAAATTAGTTTCAGTCTAAAGTGAACTGTGGGGCAAGCTGGGAAAATAAAATAAGTGGTGACATTTTAGGGACACCTTTTATGATCATTTAAAGAAAATATTTCGTCTCACACCAACGTATTTGGTAGTCTTAGAAAAGAGACATTTGTAAAAGACCGCTGCTTTATGTGCATACACATAGCACATTTGAACGCACATGTATACACATATGTACGCATTAACATATAATATAAACTGAGTATGTTTCATTCACTTAGCACCTAGCTTTTGCGGAGAAACGGATAGCAACTGAACCCGAGCGAGCATATGTTTTTATAGAAACCCGCTATTAACATTAGGGTTTGATTACATAATTCCTAAGCTCTCCTCTGTAGGTGGGTTTACTGAGCACATAGGTAAAATAATGATCTTGTACACTCTTCTAACAGTTTCCTGCTCCAGGAACTACTTTTGGATCCCTGCTGTGGTTTTGATTAATGTCCTATCTGCGACTTCTGCAGATCCAAGCTGGTGTGCTTCTGCAAGCAAGGGAAAGAGAGGGGAATAAGCTACAGCACCTGGCACCGTATCATTGCGGCTGGAGCGGAGAAGTCATAAAATGTTCTGCCTTTTAATGAAATAGGATAGAGGGACCCTCTTGCAGCATCACTGTGAAAATAACTCGGTCACACCGAGTGGTGTTAGCTGCACAAGTTTTGCATGTCACAGCTAGAGCAGACAGATAACAACAACAAAACCAACAAAACCAATAATAATAATAATAATAATAATAATAAAGAAATTGGTTGTTAATCCTTCATACCATCACGTTTTCTTTCAGTGAAGGGAGGTTAAATCTTCAGCCAGCCGAAAAGCAAAAGATGGGATTTGTCCCCTTTACAAATAATGGATCAGCAGCCGCAAACACTGGATGCAATATGCAGTTGCAGAAAGCTTTCAGTCAAGTGGAGATAACTTCTTCATGGTACAAAGCACTTTGTGTGACCTCAATGTCCTAAATGTAAAGCAATACAGTGCTAGTGTCATAGAAATCAGACTGCTGCAGGGTGAAGGGAGCGAGGGTGTAATTTCAAAGGGGAACATTTGGGGTGATGGAGATGGCAAGGACCAGCCCATGCTTTGTTGGCGGGTTTTGTGTATGTGTGTGTGTTCATTCGTTTTGCTGCTCCTGTTCCTGGAGTTTTAAAGTAATTTCTGTGCTGCTTCTCCCCGTGTAACTCACATTTTCCTCCTGCCTGGCACCTGGACTGCAGGCAGGTGAAGATGGAGGTGGGTGGGAGGAGGTGGCCCAGTGCCCCCAGGGACTCCTTCTGGGAGGTGAACCACTACAATATCCCACTCTGGAAGCAAATTTGAGAAAAGTAGAGGTGATATCAGGAGGGAAACGTTAGCACCTGGCTAAGGCACAGGATGACCTACCTCCATGGCTGTCCGGGCGGGATGGTGAGGGTTCGAGGCAGCTTGTGCTAGGCCATCTCTTCTGAGAGGTTAGGCACAGCTCTGAATCGTGACATTAGGGGACATCCTGACGGAGAGGGTCACAGCTTTGGCCCCTGCCGCAGGCCCGGGGCTGCTGAGTATCCAGAGGAACTACTGGCAGGGAGCTTCCTTCCAGCTAGTCCTTAAAGCCCAAGGAGGCCAAAGAAAGCTCTGCAGATCTTAATGGCCCAGGAGGAGGGTCTGGAGCTCTGAAAAACTATCTTCCCACCGCAGGTCCATTCCTGACAGATGGAGGTGCACAGGGAGAACAGCAGCATGTGCAACAGCCCGATCATATCCCCTTCACCCGGCCACCCGTGGGTTGCTCTCGCACCCCGCCACAGCACCGAGTCTCCCACCCCTGCCTCCTCTCTGCCCGCGTCGGCCAGTCGGAGATGATTTCTTGCCCGGCGTGCCTGAAGAGGCCTGGCTATTAGCCTACGAGCATATCAGCAGTGCTTCAGACAGGCAGGCCGGGGGTGGAAAATGAACAGATTCAGGACCTGGGGATCATAAAATATACGGCTGGAGAGCACAGAGGCACGGCATCCCCCGCTCCGGCTGGGGCGCACGCCGGGAGTGTTCAGGGGGCACAAGGACCCCTCAGGCGGGGTGTTTTTCCTCCAACACCTCCAGGTGTGACTGACCCTAGGAACACAGCAGCCATTGATGGCTACAGAGAGACGACGAGGGAGAGCTCCTCTGTTTCCTCTGCTTTCCTTGGCTAGTGCCCGGTGACAGGCCAGGTGTTGTCAAAACGGGACATTTCGGGAAGAGGCAAGACTAGAAGAGCACAGGCTGCGTAGCAACCTTCTGGCCAGGCAGGACAGGGTTTGCTTTCCCCTCCTGCCGTACGGTGCGCAGGGCAGCCTGGACGTGCTCAGCTGTGAGCCGTGAGGCCTGCTCTGCTGGGCTCCTCTCTCTGCCCGTCTCCCTTGGGGCATGGGGACAGCACGGGAGCCAGCCTCACGGCTGACACCGGCAGACGCTGCGATGACAAAGCCTAGTCGTAAGCTTAAGAAACTGTGAGGAGCAACAAAACCAGAAGCTTTCTGAGTTAAGGCCAAACAAAGGAAGACAGCAGAGGGCAATGTGCTCTGGAGCCATCATCAGGAGGCAGAGGAGGCCTTGGCTCATCGCATTATCACAATGTATTATTACATTTTATTATCACATAGTAATAATAATAGTAATACACAGAGGGGCAGAGCCTCAACTTTTGCCCAGGCACGTGTCTTCAGTGGGAAGTTCATGAGGAAGCCCAGCCCAAGAGATGAAGGAGCTGTGGGACAGGTGAATGGGGACAGTGGGAGAAAGGTATGAAGCCAGTGTGAAGAGGAAGAGTCACTAAGATTAATTTTAGGAAAAGGAGACTAATTTTATTTTAGATGGAAAGGAAAATAGGGGATATTTGGAGAGGAGTACAATTTTTTCAAGTATACATCAGTCTTGTATACCAATTGCTACAGAGCTGGGGTGAGAGGGGTAGAAAAACAATATAAAAGAGACTTTTTCCTTCTCTCTGAATGGGCCTGGTGCACATGCACAACATCATCTGAGCTACCTGTACCGTAAGGGGTACGTTAACCCAGCTGAGTTACAGGCAGTCTTCATGTACCGGTGCTGCAATAAGAGATAAGCAAGAAAAACAGAAGAGAAATGTAGTGGGATGTCCTCAGGGCACAGCACGTGTCCTAAACCTGCCCTAACCTCCACCCTGACTCCAGAGTCACCATGCTCAATGCTGTACTTGCAGGCAATGCTCTGTTTGCGGGTTTGCAAAGAAGCAGCTTTATTTTGCTCATTTAAGGCTGACAGGGAGACAGGAAGGAGAGAAGATTATGTGTATTTTGTCTCCAAAAAACTACCAATAGATAGATTGCATAGACCAAAGCCCTTCTGATTTTTTACCAGACGAGTGGAAATACCAAATTCTTCATTTTTTTTCTGCCGGCCCTGGCCGGAAACACAGAGCCTTTGAACTCTCCCAGAATTGACTGCCCAGACAATCTTGCCTCTAAAGGAGTCAAATTGCACCTTACTAAAGCTTGGACTGAGCTCAATAACCTATGAAAAACTGGGCTGGTAGGAGGGAGCTATTTCATAGAGCAGCCAGTTTTCGCTAACTGCAAGTTGAATTTGTGGTAGTGACGGCAGAGCTGGAAAATGCCACATTACAGCTTCGGTGTCCAGGTCCATCCCTCTGCTGCACATTAGATGATTTGAATTTAGGCAGCTGTTCTCTTTTTAAAACCTGAGGGTACAAGTTTGCTTTGGGAGTGTCTGCGCACGGTGCCCCTAATTTAAATTCTACTACCAAAAGTTGGTGAAGAGATACGGTGGAATGACGGCGTGTTTAGTGCTGAAGAAAATTATTCTGCAGAGGGTAAATCCAGCTGCACATCAGGAGAGGATGCAATCAGGGAGAGCCACTTCCAGCCGAAACAGACCCTTTGGAGTTGAGAAGAGTGGGTGGCTGGCAATGAATAATTTGTCTGATGGATTGAGTCTCCCGTTACTACCTGTGGATAGTGAGAGAGCGGACTGCAGTTCCTTCAAACGTACTTGATTATCTGAATGACATTGCAAATCCTAAATTCAGAGGGTCGATTGATTCCAAACACTGTTCTGCAGGTGTTCAATATTTGAAAGCTTCAAGCTGGTTGTGATTAGGCAGAGATCACAGGACACTGTTTCTGATCCCCTGATTCCTGCCACATTGATATTTCAGTGGGAATTATCCTTCCTGCAAATGCAAGATTCATTTTTCACTGCTCCTCAGGCACATTTTTGAAATTCAGTTTCCACAAATGTCCATGCCAAAAAAAATCTGCTGTATGAATATGCAACAGGGCAAACACAAGAGAAACCATGCCTTCTGTGATCCTGTCTGCAGCACTCAGGGTGTCATTCCTAGAAATTATTTTCATAGTACGTACAACATTTCATATTAAACCACTTTGATTACATTTGCGCACTGTTACGCTGTGTTACAGCTGTGTAGTAATGCTTATGCACTGAGGACAGGTAATTTTGGAAGCAAGACAGTAAGGGGAAGTCAAATAGCCTGGAAAGAGTTAAAGAATTAATAAGAGATTCCGTTATTGCTATTGTGCTGGGTAGAAATGCAGCTTGCTTGCTTGCTTGCTTGCTTGCTTGCTTCCCATAACCGTCACGGTGCACTCGTACCTGTTCGGGTTATTGCACCTGCAGGCCAGGTAGAGGCAGGTATTTGTAGCGCAGCTCGGTGACTTGAGCAGTGGTCCAGACTAATTTGGGAGGCCGAGCCTTCTGCCAACTGCCCCTTTTGATCTTAATCTTCCTATTAAGGGTTTTATCTTTATGCCCACTCTGCCCCCACGGAGGACGCAGATCAGCGCGGGGGAGCCCGTGTGCCGGTTCCTGCGGCTGGGAGGGTGGTGGGGAGGGAGATGCTCGGCCGGCCAGGCTGGGCTGGGGTGCCCAGCGCGGGGGCAAAGCTGTGGTCTGGTCGGGCTGCCATGCGTGCCGTGGTGCGGTTAGTTCATATTAGACAAAACCAGTGAAAGGGCAGTCTGGAAAGGTTGCAAATGGAGGTCTCTCAGTCAGTGCTGCCCTCCTGAGCGCCTGTGCTCTGCTTCTGAATTTGAATGTCATGATAAGATAAAAGCAAAAGCAGGTTTGTATTAGGCTGAGCAAACAAAAAGAGAGCAGGACTTTTCCATTTAAAACCCCAGCCAATGCCAAGTGTCTAGTTTCCCCTACCCTTTTTGGGCTGCAGCACAAACCAAGCTATCTCAGCACGGCTGTTGACACCTACTGAAATAAAAATGCATGAAGTAATCTTTGTGAAGGTCGCAGCGACCTCAGTGCTTAGCACAAAATTCTCACTTAAGCTGGGGTTTCTGGCACATCCTTGTTTGTAGCTAGGGAACCAGGCATTTTGCTCGATAGAGACATGATCTTCCGTTGGCTTTGCTCATTCCCAGCCTGACTTGGCTGCGCCAGAAGTACAGTTGGGCTGAAAAATGGCTGCTGATCAGACAAAGTGAATTCAAGGACACGGCTCAACATGAACGCTGAGAAACTGCTGCATCACTTTTGATCGAGGGGAACCGACTCGCGCTTCCCTCTTTGCCAAATTAAATAAGGAGCAGTTGCAAAGAAATGAATGAAACACATTTTTGCTAGAGTGAAGAAAGTGGGGCAGCAAATAAAGGGTGATTTCTAAAAGAGTCTGGGGATTTTGAATCGCAGAGAGACTCCGGGAACCTAACCTCATTGCAGGTCGTTTCAAAAACTTCGTTGTAATATGTTCCTCCAACTGTGGTGGAAGTGGGAACAGCTACAAAATTTGACAACTCAAAACTTGGCTTCAGCATGGATTTTCCTTTAAAAATAAAGATTCATTTTGAATGGAGTGCAATAACTCTAATATTAGCGTTACCAGTACACTCAGGGCTAGTCTGAAATATAAAGTATTATGTGATGAGGATTGAAGTGGGTCTCTCCACCGACATGTTTTTCCACTCTTCTGAATATTGTGCTGCCATTAATACTAAGACCCAATGCTACCAACAAAGCTCCAAACTTACTTTGCAGCACTGGAAAAAGGCCATGTTTTAGGGCAACAGGGAGGGGGGCCTGTGCTCACGTGCGTGCTATGAAACTGCCCTCTGCTGCCTCCCACCCGCACCCCCGCCCTGGGTTGCCCAAGCGCGGGGTGCGCAGGGACGAGGGCTGAAGGAAGGTAAAAGATGTGCACAGCCTTTCCTGCGTCCCAAACAACAGGACCCGAGAGGTGAGGGAGGGCTTTTCTATTGGATTTTAACCCTTTAAAAGTAGATGAAGTATTTTGAAAAATGCCTGCAACACCTTCTTCAAACTGGGGGCGGGGGGGGGAGTTTAACCTATTTAAAAAATACTATCTGGAAATTAGAAACCAATACCCCCCCAAAATCTCCATCTCTCTTGATATATGCTCTGAATGATGAGCCCTGGGTCATGTCTCTTAGACATCTCTCAGCTCTTCCCCTTAGAAAGGAAGCGTATAAGAAAGTCACATACAAAATATAGGATATTGTGTGGTCTTACTGATTGTGGTAAAATCCCATTAGAGTGACAAGCCAATATAATGTAACTGGAGGGCGTACAGTTATTTAACACAGCCAAGTAACACTGAAGCAAAAGCAAAACAAGCTTGCAAAAGGGAATGTGGCATGAACGAACACAAACAATAAATGCAGTGATGAAAGCCACACACGGGCCTTCATAAAAAGGCGTTTCTTCCCCAGGTGCGGCGTAGCGTGGAGGGCGCAGAACTGCGGTGCTGCAGCAGCAAGTCAAGACCCACGTCGCGGAGAGGACAGGACCAGCCTCCTGAGGGGCAGAGCCAGCCGTGGTTGCAGTACGTCTACTGGGGCCCTGGGTCAAGGCAGGAGGGCCACGTCTGGGCACCTGGCCAAAATATCGATTATGCTAATCAAAATGTTATTTCCAATTCACCAGTATCAGTGCACAGAGGTCTGCAGCCCATGGGTGTAAATACCACCTGACAGCACCTTGGGATTGCTTTCATCAGGATAAAACAAATACCTTCTCAGACCAGGCAAGGTTTCTTCATGGAGTTTGAGGAGCTCTAGTTAAGATATGAACATCCAGGGGAAAAAAAGCCGTATAGACTAATTACAAGGAGTGGCTAAGAAACAAAAACCCAGTCATTTTCAGAATGCATCACCTGGTGCTGAAGTGCTCAGAAGACCTGACTTTTTTGCAATGTGTGACTTATTTCATCAAACTGATTGTCAGTGCGATTCATTGACCAAAGCCATCGCTTCTGGTGAATGCAGAGCCATACCACTGAGGTAAACTAAACTGTTAAGACGACATTGTTTTCACAGAAAAAGGAGACTTTCCACAATTACAGCCAAAACCCATATTGAAAGGGAGCTGAGGCACCTTGTCAGCAAAATTCTCCTTTTTTTGGTTAAAAAAAAGTCTTACCAGCTACACTAATTAACATGCAATGAAGCTCAAAAGGCTGCCAAAGCATCTACAGTAGCACAGTGAACGGTCAGAAAACTCAGACAAGAACTTAGTGTTCCTGCCTGGTCATGCTTCTTTCCTCCACGTAGGTGGACAGGCTGAAACGGGCTGTGTGACCTCCTTCTGTCAGAAACTATTATTCATGTTATGCCTCTAATGCCCCTGGCTAGCTCGTCTGCCAAATCTTACATCTAAAAAAAAAAAAAAAAGTCATTCAGGTCCCTTTCATCTCTCAGGACTGGCCACTGCCACAGGTCCTGCTGAGGCTGAGATAAACCCTGTGCTTGGTGATGGGCCAGCGGGGCCAGTCTTGAGGTGCTGCTGGGGCTTGCAGTGGGAATCACACTGGGAATCACAAAGGGAATCGCAGTGGGAATTGCACTGAGAATAGCACTGGGAATCACAGTGGGAATGGCACCGGGAATCGCAAAGGGAATTGCAGTGAGAATCGCAGTGGGAATTGCAAAGAGAATTGCACTGGGAATCGCAGCAGGAACTGCACTGGGAATCACAGCAGGAATTGCACTGGGAATTGCAAAGGGAATTGCAGTGGGAATTGCCCAGCACGGGTACAGGGATCCTGCCAACACAGCTGTAGCTGCTGGTCCATTGTGCCAACAAGGGTGGGCAGGCACGGATGCACCACTGCATCCCCTTGGGCCCCTCCACGCTGCCTCTTGCCAGCGTGTTCCCACCTTGTGTGTCTCACCCTCTCGTGCGCTGGCACTGCCAGTGCGGTGCCGATTCTTCCAGCACACCTGCGGGAAGTCAGGGCCATCAGGTATGGAGAGAGAGGCCCTCGGGGGCATTTCCACTGGATGGTGAGCTGAGGAGTTTGGGTGATTTAATCATTCTTCAGGAACCTCTGGGGAGCCTTAAAAGTAGTTAGTGTGGCTCTGAGCCTTTGCCTCCTCAGGGAAGGGGGTAGCATGTGACTTATTGTAACATCTTCGGTCCTGAGTTGGTGAAATGGGAGGGTACGCAGGCACTGCGATGAGCACCCATCATTGCCAGGGCTGGGAAGGCAGCAGGGCGGCTTCCCTCTGAGCAGGGACCCCACAGGAGCCAGAGGGCAGGTGGTGCTGCCCGGCGGCCGGGCCACCCTGGGCAGCTGGTGGACCCCTGACAAGGGGCTTGGCAGCCCTCATCAGGACGATGCTCACAGCCAGCCCTGCATGCACGACGCCACTTTAGCTACTGTCTGATCACCTGCACAAGCGATAACACATCATTTAAAATGAAGGCTGGATACGGTTAAGCCTCCCATTAAGCACTGTGTGTGTGGGAAGTGGGATCAGGGCGGCCTTTTAGAAGGTGGTTGGGCTGTTTATGCTGCCCCTTGGTGAAGGTACGTATCCTGAACGTACCTTCACCAAGTTAAAAGCACACTTCGCTCAACAGCAAGGAAGTTTATGGTCTGCCATGGCATTTTGTGAAATGAAATAGAGGCCTACATGCACGGAAGAGATAACTTCAGGTGTTGCAGCCGTCTAGGCTAGCAGAGGACTCCCACCTTGATAGGTTAGCTCACTCCCAGTGTTCCCAGTAAGGACACGTTTATCTTGTTTTCATTTGGGCTCTGAGTCAGGAAGGTAATAAAAAAATAACTCTTCTGAGTGTTCTTGCACTTTGTGTGTGTTTTTACAGGAATTTACAGACACCTGAAAAGGATATTTGCAAAATGACCTATGATCCTTAACCTGCGGTACACACAATAAATCTGCCACCCTAACCATTGCCAGCCTTTTTGAATGAATGGCTGCATTATAACAGCACATGTGTACGGCTACGGGGCTGTATATCTTATTGGACCTCATACTCCAATCAACATTTAAAAATAAAAGAAAACCTATATACAACTATCTACACATAAATTCTCTCGCAGTGATTTGGCTCTCCCTTCTCCCTCGCCCCTTTCCAGCCTGACTGATGGCTTTATTATACAAGGGACAGTAATAAACATCCTAGCTAAGCCAATGAACTTCTTCTCTCACATGTAAATACCTCCTTGGAGGATACTAGGTATGACCAACAGAAGAGTAACGACTTTTTTCCCCCAGTTATTCAGTGTTAATGAAATAACTGGTCATCAAAATGTAGGCTTGGGTGTGATAGATTCCCAGTTCATATCTGGACAGCAAAACAGACTTTCGGTGGGAGAAGAAACCAGTTAGCATCTTTAAAGGGATGTTGCTAACCCCTTTGGGCTTAGGGTAGCAGTATATGAGTCACTGCCTTTTGGTTCATCAGATAAACTGAAGAAGAACCTAAAAATAGGGTCAAATCAACCTAAAATAATTTTTACTTGTTTTCTCTCACCAAAGAAAAACCAAGAAAAGGTAATTTTAAATTTTGGTCAAACAACCTAAAATATAACATGCTGATTTTTGTTGATGTTGTAAAAGCCAAGGGAATGAAAGCTGGATTCACAAAACCGTCTGCAAAATTTCCTTGTGCCCAGTCCAGCTCAGGGAGCAGCCAATACATATCAGAAACTCAGCTTCGCATCCACCTTCTGCCTGAGAGGATTGAGCCCAGCTCCTAGGACCACGATCTAACCAAGGGGCCGCGGGGTGCTCCAGGATGACCTCAGCCTTCTCTGCTGAAGTTGTTTTTCATTGGTGACATAAATATTCATTAATCCAGAAAACAAAGAACTTCCTCACTCATTGGTTAGGCCCCTCTGAGAAGGAGAAGACCTTAGTAGGTTGGCCAGGAAGCAGGTCCTCCATTAATATGAATCTATTTGCTGATGGGACTGTTACTGACTTTCACTGTCTTGCTCAATACACTTATTTCTTCCAATTATTCAACAAAATGAGCAATACAGTGTGCCTGTGTTTCCCCTGGCTGAGCTGAGGTCCCTTTTGTAAACTCTCATTTCCTAAATTTGGCTATATATCTGACGAGATAACGTACACACACAGCTATGCCCGTACGCTTCTCACATGTATGTGGTGATACACTGGATGCCCTGAAATCAAGTGCTATAAAACTACAGTGAAGAACACAAATGGACAGAGAGAAGCCCCCAGTGTTTGCCCTCACTGGGCTGTTACGCTGACTTTTTTTATTCGAGCACAATTTTGACATAACAATTAAATTTCAAAAATCTAATAAACAGATGAATATTGTAAATAGCCTATAGAATTTTTTTAAACATTCAAACCATTTTCCTTGGAGAACACTGATGATTTTTTTTTTACTATCTACATATTTTTCATATTTTAGTATTAAAAATAATCACCTTGTATGGGGAGGCTTTAGCACGGAGAAAGGAATGACAATTGACCACAACCAGTCACAGCTTTTCAAAACACAATATCTCAACATTTCCCTGTCAAAGAACTTGGTGGCAAAAGTTAACGTTTCCTACAAAGCAGTCTGCTTTAGGCAAAACCTGCATGTCGTGCCAAGAAACCGCGTAACCAAATTATTCAGCCAGCTGTCAAGGTCAGGCAGACTATTTCCCAGCAAAGTATGTGAAGGAAGAAATTAAAAAAACCAAGCATACAAACAAACGCTGCCCATACTGAGCTGTACCTTCAGAAGGTTTGGCCATAGGACTGAAGAGACATCCTTATGCTCTGCCTGGGCTTCTGGTGCAGCAAAGGGCTTGCTGGCCCACCAGTACATGCTGAAAAAATTCACGGGGTCACTGTAATTTCTGCTGTCAGGCGGAGGTGAGAGCTGGCCGCTGCCCTGCCTAGCTTCAGGGAGCTGCCTCGGGTCAGCTGCCTGGGCAGAGGAGCTCCCAGAAGAACAACACACCCAGCTCACCTCCAGCCCTTGCCACCCAGCGCATCGCTCTTGCCCTGGCATTTGCCATAGCGCTCAAATGCATAAAAGGGTGGGTGCAGTGCAAAAACCCCCCAGTCTTGAATTGGAGATGTACACCTCGAGATGGGAGAGCCTTTATGCCAGCCCTCCTTCCACACAGGAGTGTGAGGGGATCCCCTTTCCAGGGCAGATCAGAAATTAAACTCTATTTTTAAGATATGCTCCCCGAACTTTAGGGGGGTTAGGAAGGGGAAAGCAGGGGAGGGGATGGGTGGTCCTGTAGCGCTTGCTGGGGGGACGCAGCGTGGGGGCCGAGCTGGGCGCAGGGATGCTCCCAGCCTTCGACAGCACCTCGCTCGCTTTCCCGCTTTGTTAGGAGAAGGGAAGCGGGTGAAGAAATGTTTGCTGGAAAATAAGATGGAGGATGAGATTTCCAGTCTTCTCTCGGCTTCCTTGCAGAGTGAGACTTTGAAGACTGGGCCGGCGAGGCCAGCAGCGTGTGCGGGGGCTGCGGGTGTGCAGCCCCTGGGGAGGGAGCGCTTCTGGGCTGGGTTTCCCAGCATGCGCTGCCCAGATGTGCTGCATCGGGCACGTCAGGATGGGGCTGATTTACTGCATCTGTACAGGCCATCTGTAGGGTAGGAGAGTGCCTGTGTGATAAACGTCCCAGCCACGCTGGGCTCACTGCATGTGCACCGCAAAGGGGATTTATCTGCAGGCAGTGGCCCTTTGTCCAGCATTTCTGGATGTCCGGCAGAGACATAACGCCAGTTATGTCTGCCGGAACTATATCCAAAATGCTCAGTCCTATCTACGCAACATTTCCAGCCAGAAAAATAGCCATATGCATGGAAAGCCACTGCAGTACTGCTGTCACCTTCATGCTGAGGGAGTATCGCCGGGACCTGCTCCGGCAGCTCCCGCTTGCATAAATGGCTCACGGAAACCACCGAGGAACCTCAGTGGAGTCCCCGACTGCTGGATTTACATCCCATGTGGTTTTTCTTTCCTGGCTCAAGGCATGCATAACTCACTAGCGAACGTGGCTTGACAACGGCAGACGGAAGAAACAGCTATTGGCCAGCTGTTATTCAGCAGGGCCTCCGCTTCCCTCCCTAATTGGGATGAGGCAACACCCCAAGGTAACGAAGCAATCCGGCTAGCTGTAGCAGGCGGCCGTACAGATCCCTCATCCCGCCAGCAGCACTGAAAGGCTTTTTAAAGCAAGTGTTTTAAAATGCTGCAGGGTCCCCGCTCTGAGTGGCCGAGGATGTATTGCTATTTATAATCGTCGGGCGGATGATTCACGGCTTCGCACTTACACCATTAAAGGTAGCATTAGCACCGGGACCCTTTATGCAGCAACATTAGCGAAGGCTGAAAAACACTTCTCTGAAAGGGCTTTGTCACCTTCCCTTGATCGTGAAACGGTCTCTTACACCAACCCCGTACATTTCAATTACCATGCGCCGGCGTTTCTACCTCTTTCCCCAACTCATAAAAATCACAGCCAATAAACACAAATCACCACCTGAAGGAGTCGGTGCTTTCCTCCCGCTTTAATATACTTGCCCATACTTCAAAGAAACCCGGAGAGATTCTCGTATCGGCAGTGCCCAGGCTGCCTAGTCCTAGGCAAGGATTAGCCACGTGCACGCTTGGAACAATCTGCTCTTGGTTTGCTTTAACATGGTTTTTATCCCTCTAAATCACGCTCAGCCATTTGACCTGACAGCAGGCTAATACATGACCTGTTTCGGGGGCGGAGGGTGGGGAAGGGCAGGAGATTTTGCTCTTTTCTTGTTCAAAACAGAAAAACCCTGCCTGCATCTTGCCGGGCAAGCTCTTTTTCTTTTTTTGTGGGACAATTTTCTTTGTATTTGCTCCGTTCTTTCCCAACGGTAGCTATATTTTAAGATGCCAAGATAATGGCAATGACTTTAAGGCTCCATAAGGAGAAGCTTTAGTGGGAACTAACAGGGGAGAGACAGACGCTCCTGAAAACACACGTAACCCTGCAAAACAGAGGGAAGGTAACTGGCAGACACTAGTAACAGGAGAGGGAATGTAAATATCTCGGTGTCAGACCTATCTTCAGCCTGCCCCTGTTTTTCAGGGGGCTGTGGCAGGGCTTCGTAGGCACTGGGATCCTTGTCATTCGATGCAGCATTGATTTCACCTGCCTGCCACGCTAGCAGGTGGGGAGAGCTGGCAGGCAGGAGGCAGGGGCACCCGGCAGCAGCCCCTGCTCCCTGCCTGGGTTTTTGCCCCCATCCCAGCGCGTTCCCGCTGGAGGGCCGGGATTTGGACAATGCCAGTGCTGTGGAGCAGGAAAACAAAAGTAGCTTTTCATTCGGGGCTCTTGTGCAAAGCGGTGGCACTTCAAAACTTTCCCAGTGTTGCATGGGAGTTTGGCATGTGACTCCCATTAAAGTCAATATGAGTCATGTGGCAAACAACCCCCCGAACACTTTGAAGATATACTGCAATTTATGTTTTTCTGATCCCTGCTTAAAAAAAAAAAAAAAAAAGGAAAACTATTGTAGACCGGGACTTCAAGGACAGCTTTTCAAGAGCGGTTCTCTTTCCTTGTTTGCTCCTAGACATTAATCACGGCAGGAGGGAGCGCAATCAGTTAGGCTGTTAGTTGGTGGTGGCACAGCAACGACTGGGCAAGGGAAAAAAAAAAGGGTGTGAAAAAGAAGCGTTTGTGAAAACTATATATTGATTACTTCGGCCTTGTACAAAAGTACTGACCGCAAAGAAACCCGAGTGGATTTCAGTATGATTTAAAAGCTTTCCGTGGAAAAGCTGGAGTGTTTAACAGAAACTGGGGGGGAAGCCGTGCTCCCGGGTCTGCGTCAGTGCCAGACCTCCCTGGGGAGGCAGGCGATCAGGGGAGCCGAAGGTGCGTGGGTCTCGCTGCCTCCTTCCCGGGTGATCTGATCTAGCAGGGCCGCTTAGCTTCGGTGCCGTGTTTGGGACTGGTGGTACCCACCGCCTGTGCATCCCCCCAGCGGGCATGAAACCCAGCCCGGCCGGTGTGGCTACCCGAGAGCTCTTTCCAGAAGTCCTGGCTTGAGGTTCGACTTGAAACCGGCAGGAATTTTTTCCCCCTCTTGCAAGGAAGAGCCCAAATGTCATTTTCCTCCCCCAGACTTGTGCCCAAAGCCCACCAGTGAAGAGACCAACCGCAAGACAAAGTCTCCTGAAGCTGTGGTTTAGGTCTCCAGCTGCTGTTTCCAGGGATCTAGACTTTTTAAGTGACCAGCTGTAGTGCTTACCAAAATGGAGATTTTGCTATTACAGAAAATGTCAGTGTTCCAGCACAGACCATATTTCTTAAAATATTCTGCAACCGAAAGAATCTAACAAAAAATTCCCCTTCGTTTCAGCAACAGGGGCATCCAGCTGCATACAGGTCCCCAGCCCAGCAGAAGGTCTGTGACCCTTGGCCCAGCATCCTCAGCCCCTTACCCAAAAGTGGGGCCCAGAGTCTTTCACAGCCCTGCTCTTGGATCATACAGGGCCCCAGAAACCTTTCCCAAAGAAAATGGTCCAGATCCAGTCATTTCCTTGAAAAGAAAATTAAACCAGCATCTTCTGGCAGGAATAAAACATGATCAGAAGTTGTTCTGGTTTTTTAGATACAATCGCTGAAACAGTCCCACGAGCTCTCAATCTGACAGTGAAAAACCCTCCAAAGATGAGCTCTTCATCACAAACTTTCTCTGACTGTCTCTGTTTTCCCTGCGTTTCAATGCTCCTGACAGCCACTGAAAGCCACATTTTTGAGGGTAAACCTTTCAGGGCCATACTGTACAGCCTGTGCCATAGTAAACATGAGACTGGACCTGAGCATCCCTGAAAATCAACCCTGGTCACATCCACAGGTCAGATTTGCAGACACTCAAACCAGGATCACCCGTACCCCTGCTCCCGTGGCTGTGACTCGAGGTCCCCTCGGGCTGTTCCTCCCAGTTCCCTGCTGTCACCAGCGGGCCTAGGGACCACGCCTCAGCCAGAAGAGTGCCTGGAACATCATCTCCACATGTCCCATGCTGCCAAACCCTCCCCAGTGCCATAAATCCTGTCCCCCAGCCTCGCTGTTGGAGGGTGCCAGGAGAGGCAGGCAGCCGACGCTGCCGGTCCCCCCAGTGACACCGTGCCAAGGTCACTGCTATTGACCAGCGCTCCCAGGTGAACACCACCTAAGGGACCTCAGCCTTCATGTCTTGGCACCCCTCAAGAAATTCACCTCAGTGCTCCTCAAAAAAAAAAAAATGTTTTTGCATCTCGCTGGCCCCTAAGGAGCTGCTGTAAAAGGGGATGAAAGATTTATCCCTGCAGCAGCAGAACGGCAACTCAGTGAGTATTAAATAACTACAATAGAAGTAGACAGGATTTGTTTTGATGAATAGTAAGTAGAACAAATGAAAAATTCAGTTTCCAGTGAGAACTATGCACTGACTGGATTTAGATTAAATGGATAAATGGAGAAAAATGGAGGAGTGAGAAGTTTCTTGATATTTCCTTGATGTTCTGTTTTGACAGTTTCAGAATAAATTGTTTCAGCGCATTATTTTGAGAGGATGTTTTTATTCTGAAATTCACCTGAATTGAGAAATACTGAAACAACGCATCATATATCATCCTGAACCAAAGTGTGATTTTTTTTTTTCTTTTTTTAATTTAGTTACTGAACTATTGAAAAAATAATCCATTCAGGTAAGGCTGAGCAAAATCAACATTGATAAGAGGCCTGATAATGCGATTGCCTTCTACTCCTGTCCCTGCCTGGCCTAAATAAAATGTTTTCAGGAAATTAAAAACCTCCATAATAGCCTAAGTGGAATATGCTTCTCTGCACTCACCTCCTCTAACGTTTATTCTTCATTTTATCTCTGCTTGTCCTTGTCTCACTTTTCATCTTGTGTGGGATTTTTTATAAAAGGTATTTTATTCCCAGGACAGAAAGCACGGGACTTTAATGATCAGCAGGTGAGAGATTACATCCAAGAGAAAATGCAGTGCTGCACTACAGAGGATTCACGGGGATGCCTGGGCTTAGGTTGGATGTGGTTTTCTTGGCTAGTGAAATGCATCTGTTCAGAAAGTAAATGCATTTCTCTTAGGCTTTGGTGTAGCCTCTACCTTTATTTCCAGATTAGAAAATTCCAAGAGGCAAAATCAAGAGGAGCACACTTCTATTTTCCCACCCCAGTTATGTACCTTTGCACATCGAACTTCCCAACTATTTCCATGACAACAGATTACACTTTTTTTCCTCCATTGGCAATGAATTTATAAACCAGGGATTTATGAAGTATCATCGTTGAGAGATGCATCAGGATCAGACAGACATGCCACGCGTTTCCGAAATAACTCACGCCTGGCTGTCGGGAGGGTTGGGGCGCTTTGTGAAACACCGCGCTTAACATTCACACCGCCGCCGCCGCGCCACTAAATATCGCCCGCTCGCGCTGGAGCCCCAGTAAGTGGCGAGCAGAGACAGCGCGCCGTAAATCACTCGCTGTATCCTCGCTTTTATGCTTTTGTAGTTTTATTGCTTTACTTTAGCCGCTAGCTGTTGTAACCGAATCAATTAAAAGTTTACTTATCGTGTATCACCCTTGGGTAGGGAACGTGTGGGTGCTCCCCTCCCTCCCCAATGCCGGGACATGGGGCCGGCTGCGGGGATCATCTCCCAGCCCCATCCCAGCAGTGGGGCCGACAGCATCCTCACCCGTGGCTCTCCCACCAAGGTGCTGGGCCGGCACGTGGGGTCCTCGGGGCTACCCCAGGCCCCGAATGCAGTCTGGAGCCCCTTTCTAGCTCCTGCCACCGAGAACAAGCAGGAGGCAAAACGCAGCAAGCAAAAAAGGAGCAGCAGCTGGAAACGAGCCCCAAAGATGCCCGGCAAGCGGGGTCACAGCCCCGATAGCAAAGCCCCATGGTGGCACAGGGGAGCCCCAGGACATGGGGAGCACAGGGACGGAGGGCCTACAGTGCTGCTAGCCTGGCGCTTCTCCACAAGTCACCTTGGTCCCAGCTCGGCTACCCAGAGAAACACTTCAAAGCGCGAAGGGAGAGTACAACAGACTTCGGGAGGAGCAGGGCCTCCTTTAAAAGCCCTGGTTTGATTTGTAGTTCAGCAAGTTCACACAAATGATTGCTTGAAGCAGAAGGAAAGGTTAACGTGTGAACGCTTCACCCCTGAAAACCCGGGTACCGCTCCTGATTATGTCACAAGTAAAAAATTAGATTTTTTCCAATACGGAGAAAAATTAATAAGACCTTTAATGAGTCCATAAAAACATTAGGATAGCTTTAGTCACTTTCTTTTTAGTAACTATTAGGCTTGTACATTTTCTTAATGGAAGTACAGAGCAAGAAAAGTGCTTCCTTATGAAGAAAAACGAGGAAATGGCTGCTGAAAGTGGAATAGTCAGGGATGTGGAAATGTTGCTGGCTCCTCCATCTGTGTGAAGAAATGGGAAGGAGAGTCAGGGGGGAGTGAACTGCCAGGCGAAGGAGACTTGAACAGCGAGGGCACAGCTGAGACACGTACAGGACACTTTG
The DNA here is from genome assembly GCF_035582795.1 of Mycteria americana. Classification (NCBI taxonomy): domain Eukaryota; kingdom Metazoa; phylum Chordata; class Aves; order Ciconiiformes; family Ciconiidae; genus Mycteria; species Mycteria americana. Next base: position 136,653,002 of record NC_134365.1, read on the forward strand.
GGGGGATTACGGGATGGTTCTGTATTACAATTTTTCCTTTGAAAAACGGCAAACCTAATTAATATAAGGGAAAACCATTTTTGTAGGATTTTCTCTTACTTGCCACTGAATGCTTATTACCTTTGCTAGGCTTATTTCTGTCTGGTTACATTAATGTTAGTAATGCAGATTCTCTCTTCAGAATGAATTAAAAGATGGAGGTAACAATCTTACTGCTAAAATCAAAGGGTTTTTTTAATACCATAACAGCCTCCCTTGGAAAGAGTGCCTTAAGTCCAGAAACATCACACTGAGGGAGATCCTTTAAACTGCTTTCTGCATCTTTTTTTTTTCCTCCTCCCTTTTATATTCATTTTAAAGTACTTTCAACAATGCTGACTAATAAGTTAGGATGCAATTCCTAGTGTTGGCACAGCACTCATCTATACCGTTGTTGATTCTTATTTGCTTGCCACCCTCGGCCTCCTGCTTTCCTTGCTGTCCGCTAACCTGTTAAGCAGGAAGGCTCCAAGAAGTGCTCCCAGCCCTGCTGTGGGCAGCTCAAACCCCCGAAGGCTTACCCGCTCTGCAGCCGAGCAGCCCTCACAACTCACCCCCCCTGCAAAGAGCGGGGCTGGCAAGCGAAGGCTGGCTGCCAGTGAAGCCGGTGGCAGAGCACTGTGCTCCTGGGACGGTTTGGGTAGCCACAGGGCTACCCAGGCTGCCCAGCTTCCCTGGCTGTCTGGCTGGGAGGCCGACAGAAGGAGCGGCATGATCATGGGGCAAACCAGCAGTTTGACTAGCAGTTCAGCAACGTGGGAGGAAGAAACCACTGGATCTCTTCCTTCCTCGCGCCTTAGGAAAAGCGCTGACGGCGTTTCACAGCGCTCTGGGGACGTGGTGACATTTCCAGGTCTGCTGCTCAATTGTCACCTGAGCCCCCCAGGTGCCCTCTGGAGCATTTCCACAGCGTCCCATTTCCACGGGGTCCCAGGTGCTTTGGCTGGGCATCGCTGGCAGGTCTGAACTACACATCCACAGCAGAGGCACCTGCCACTTCCCAGAGCGTTTCCCCAGCCCAAAGCCTGCCGGTGGCCCAGGCAGACAAGGGGAGCTGCACAGTGCCTGGGGAGCACAGCCCCGCTCCTGAGAGCCACGCCGGGGCTACGCTCTCCAGGGTTGGGGCTGGAGAGCTGTTCACGGGGGAAGAGAAGGGATCAGGAACTCTTAGGAAAGCCAGAAAAAAGGGAGAGGCAGTAGTAGTCAGGGCCACCCAGGCAGGACAGAAACAGCTGTAGGGCTGAATGGTCCCTGCTGCCCCCCAGCCCAACCACCCCTGCTCTCTGGGCACCCCCAGTTCAGCAGCCCCCGGCCACGGGTCCCAGCACCCTCTGGTTCAGCCCGGAGCCCCAGGGACATGTAGCATGAGAGAAGTGACTATCCTCAGGGCAAAAGAAGGGTGTCGCTTTTGGGGGACGAGGTGAAACATCTCCCCTGAGCGCACGGGCACTTTCTGGGGTCAGTTGCACCAGGCACGCGCTGTGTGCTGGCGTGCCCTGCGGTGTCGGCCAGCTTGCCAGTCCCGGGTGCAGGAGCCAGCGGCACACGGTAGCAGCAAGGGCACCTTGCACGTCTGCAGAGCTCTCACCCCATGCACCCATCGCCTAGAGAAAGCTCCAGCTTCACTGGCAAGGCTGACCAGCCTCTCCGTACAAAATTTTCACCGTGTCCATCCATTTCAGGAGTTATTTAAGCAGCAGGAGCCCTAGTGCAGACATTCAGCCCCGCACAACACTCCAGCAGAGCCTGCAGTGGTACGCATGGCCCAGGATACTGTGGAAGCTGAGTTCCTGCATCAAACCTTGTTTTCTCCACTTATCTGGGAATAAGGCATAGGACATCCCTGCATGCATTTATGAGGCACCCCCTTCCTCACACCCAGTCCCGAGGAATAACCAGCATGGGCTGTCTAAGAGAGCAGGGTACAACAGTTCACTGTCGCTTTAGCCCATGGCTTACACCTCCAGAGCTTGCTGACGACGTCCCATCCAGTCCCACAGAAGCGGGTAGAAGGGTGCCCAGGAAGGGGCATCAGCAAACACCCAGCTCCACCAGCACTTTGCAGGGGTCCTGCCTTTACAGAGGTTGCAAAGCCTGGTACTGCCAACAGCACTCGGTTCGGATGTGCCACTTGCTATGCACCGAAGCCACCCTTGCTTCTTCACACTTGCCTTGCAGAGGTCATGTTAGCCCATAAGGCCCTACCACATTCAAGATCCCAGCCGTCAGAGCCTGTCTCCCCATGCAGCATCCTTTACCCCCCCAAGACAAGCAGCCCACTGCCGCTGCCCCGTGCCAAGGACGCCGGGCAGCGAGCCACTCTGGCCTTGCAAAGCGCAGCACCTGCAAATCTTTTAAACTTTGGCCCCGGGTCCTTGCGCTCCCACAGAGAGGTGCGATAAGCTCAGCACGCCGCAAACAATTACAGGGAGGTGGAGGAGAGACAAGCACCGCTCGGCTCTGTAGCAGTCAGCAAGCAGATGGCTCTCTCAGCTTGCTTCGAAACTGAGCTCCAAGGCGCGGAGGAAGGCCAAAACCCATCTGCTTTCCTGGGGGCTGGGCTTTTAAAACCTGCGCTTTATGCACTACTGTAGTATAAATCTTAGACTTGCTCACTTTCCCGCTTCCAGGCCAAGACCCCCGAGCGGAGCCGAGGCAGCCCCCTGCATCCCCCTGGTACGCAGAGCCTGGCTAACACATCCCATCTGCCGCAGTGAATCAGCAAAATCCATCAGTATTTCCCGGCAGGATTTTGGCACCTGCTCACAGAGTGAGTCGACAGCCGAACCTGTTATTCCCTGCTGCAAGAATAATAAGCTTGCGTTTTCACAATGCTTTTCGGCAGAAAGTTTCCCAAAGCATTTCACAAACAGCACAAAGCATAGAAAAAGGGGCTGTTCCTGCCAAAACCTGAAGCACAGCCGTTATGTTCTGGAAAACAGCAACTGCGAAATAATGAAGAGAAACAACACAGAGCTTTTTAGGAAGCAAAAACAAATGGCTGGAGGAGTGTGGAAAGACATCCTGGAAACTTAGCTAGAAATAATTGGGGAAAAAAGCTGTGGATATGTAACTCTCTTGGCATTAATTTTCATTTCAAAAGGCTTCTTTTGGTAATTTGTGTGCCAGTCATAACCAGGCTCCTGCTTCTTTGGAAGACAATCAGCGAAGCAATTTCTGCCTTTATTAAAAAAAAAACAATGCTGAAGAACATTTAGATCACTTAGATGTCCTCCAGTCAGCAGAGCAGCAGGGTCTGATGAGCGCTGCTCGAGGTACAGAAGGGAATTGCTGGGGTAATCTGAGAAGCAATAGCAATTATCTTTGAGTGCTCACACAGGCACAGGAAAATTTCAGAGACACAGCTGGGATTCAGGTCCAGGTTAAGATCTCTGACGGTAGTTCTCCACGTCAGACCTGGGTGCCTAAATTTCCATTTTCATCAGCGGAGAGCCAGTCAACGGAGGGTAGGGAGCAATGTGCCTCATCCCACAGTAGACACTGATGAGCATCTTAGATTAACTCCTCTCCAGATTATACACTAGCATCTGAATTTGGATACCTTGTGCCATCTGGGACTCCTTGGGGTGTCCAGAGCGTTCATATGGGGCTGACATATGAGACATAGCCAAGGGTGCCTTTCTGGAGTGGCAGGTGGAGGCCAGGGCTGGACCTCAGGCATCTCAGGGGGCATGGGACAGCCATGTTTACCAAACTCCCTCCCACCTTGGACCCCCGCCATCTGCAATGGGAGCGCAGAAACCTCATGTCCATGCAGACACCAAGGCGTGCGCACCTACAGTTCACTGCCTTCAGCTCAAACTGCCTTCTCAGTGCTGTTAAAGCTAGAAACAGAAGAACCTCAAAGGGTTTTAAATGAAAGGTCCTACCAGCAGGAAAGGGCGAGGAATGTCTGAACTTCAAATGCTCATGGGTGCTTGCTGGCTTGAGCTCCAAGTCGCAGTGGTCTGACGCTTGCACACTTGGTGCCTAGGGAACAGAGGCACCGATGAGACACGATGGAACAGCAATTACTGGAAATATTGCTGGGTTTGCAAGCGGTGCCTTCAATTCCAGTACAAAGTATTCAATCATTCTATCATTATTTATTTTCCAGTGAATTTCATGTCAATAATATCTCATTGCACCTTGTAGGGGTTTTAGATTTTATTCTTTTTTTTAGCAAGACTGCTGCTCCTGGATCTGTAACACTCCAGGAACAGTCATGTGAGAACACATATTGAATGCATTTTTGCATTTCCTAGAGATTATCAGATTATGGTTATCAAATCACGGGTTATGATTTCATTAGTTTTCATTATCTGAGCTGCAGAGTTCTTGAACCTAAGAAACCCATTCCTTCAAAAACTAAACAAAAATAAATTGTTAAAAAATAGTATCCTCTGTAACCACGTCTATAAACCCTTCTGGAAAAGTCCCCTGCACACCCCCAAGGCTGCAAAAGAAATGAGTTTTACTGTTCAAGAAAAAACAACATATCTTTCTGAAATAAAATTCCGAGTTCCGCTCTGAGGCAGGAGCTTTATCCTGAAATGCAGTGGATTTCCATACCTCTGTGTAAATTCTTCTTATTTCAACAAGACCTCGCCTTTAATACCGCAGTAGATAAAGTACCTGGGAAAAGCTGTTTAATAACTGACAAAATGTCAAAGTACGTTTCTGCAAAACAAAGAGATTTATAACGAAATGTGTGTTCTAGCTTTTATTTCAAATTCTTTATTAACATGTTCAAATATTTAAACTAATCCCAGGGAAGAAAGGGAACAGAGATTAGATGCCAAATTAATTGATTGTCTTAAAACAAAGACTACACTGAAAAAAACCCCTGTCACGTGCCACTTTGTATGTCTGCTTAACTTGTGTAAATAATTGCAGATGCAACTAATGAGCCAAAAATATTACCAACCAATAGCAACAGTGGAATAGGAAGCATCCTCAGAGATACTGGTCTGACATGACATCTCTTTTAGAAACTGCCTGGTTTTGATTTTGTAGAATCAGACAAATGTAGGCTTAGCTTAAACCTCAGGAGGTCAGCTAATTTTAATCCATCCTCCTGTCCTCAGGCAGGAGTGAACATCCATTACTGAGAGATGTGTGTCTTGTGTAGCCCTAAAACACTCCACAGTCAGTCTCAGTAGCCCACGCCAATTCTTAACAATCATTACATTTAACCTAAATCTCTCACGTTGCAATTTAAGCTGCTAATTTCTTGTCTCGCCTTTGGTCATGATGAAGAAATGAGCAACATCCTGTTTGTAGTAAGTTTATACACATTTCAAGATACTCTTGAGATCCCTGTCTTCCCTTCAGTATTCCCTTTCAGGAAACAAACAACTCAATCCCTCCCTCCTGTCCTTCCTCCCTCCCGTCCTTCCTCCCTCCCTCATTCCCTTCCTCCCTCCCTTCCATCCCTCCATCGGTCCAACCATCCATCCACCCACCCACCCATGCTGTATTTCCCAGATGTCTCACAACTTTCTTTTTTTGTCCTTTGTGTTCTCTGGAATGTATCTGTGTATCTTTCTTTACCTGAAGCTCCCACCCCTGGAGACAGATTTAAAGTAAGTTTGCTAGCCAGATATGTATCCCCTTTTCAAGGGGATTTTAGCCCATGTATCCCTAGTATTCTTATGAGTGTAGATGCTCCCACTTTTAGGGCTCTTGGCTATTTTGGACAGGACAGTCTCTGCTGTTTTCCTTCAGAGGCAGATGGTCTGATCGAGCGTGCACACCTAACTCCACACCAACAGAAAGGTCAGGGCTGAGCAAGGCACAGTGTAGTCACCCACCTCCCCTGTCTGAGACAAACACGTGTGCTGGCCGGAGGAAACCATTTTTTCTTTGTGTTCAGTGCATGTCTGGCTGCCTACTCCATAGCTCTGAAGTGTTCTCTTCAGGATCCTTTGCTCCCCTTGCAGAAAGAGTCTGATACCTGGTTTGTGGCTGAAGGATGCCATTAGGTGCCCACTGTTAGTATACAGATGCCCTGACATACTGTACCATACTACCGGACTCTGCAAAACACAAACACTTGCTTGACAGTCTTGTCAGACCCATTTGAAATGCTTGAAGGAATTAGTGCTGGAAATAGAAGAGCATGAAAAACTTAACCAGGAGATGTGGGAATATAATGACCCCTCGGCAAAGAATCACACAAGCACGTCTGGGGAAAAGCAAAGTCCTAGGCAAGATCAATAGTGGTGTATTGTGTACGTACCTTCATTTCTAATTGTTTACAACGTTTTGACTCAGGTGGATTTTTCTTAAAGAGATGCATTTAAAAAATTATTCCTGAGGAGAGCCTGCTGGGTTATCTAGACGAGTTTCTGCTGAGTTAGGAAACCTTGGACCTTATGAGAATATCCAAAGTTGGGTGTATGTGGATCTGAGATGGGAGCTACAGTGAACATCAGGAAGTGGGTTTACATCTTTTGGGAAGCACAGAGTAACAAAATGAGTCTTTAGCGCAAGTGTCTAAGGAAAAGTGTAATTCCTTTATCACCTTCTCAAGGTCAGCACAGTCCCCAGAGTGTTCAGTGTGACCCATTTAATTTCAAATTAATCTTTCTTTGTTTTGGATTTTAAAATGCACTCTTTTCGGAAGACATTCACCAAGTGCTCAAAAACAGAGGCAAGCTCTGAAGTACAGTTTTGTATCGCAGTCTTGTAGGACTCAAATCTGTCTCCTATTAAAGTCAAGCGAGCGGTAAGTTTAATGAGAATTGAATCCTGATCATACAAAATACGGACCGTGAAGAGAGGGCTGTTCAGTGTTGCTGAGCAGTTTGGCTTTAGCAGGCTCAAGGGCAGCCTTCGCTTGCACTGCGGCAGTGAGGCATTAGATGGAAAAGCCATGGGCTTGCTGCTATAGCAGGGCAGGGAATTAGCTTACCCAGCCCATTAGATATGAGATGTCTGTTTCAAATGAACTTTCCCATCACCTGCCTTCTTCCCCTCCCCTGAAATAGATAGCCATTTAAGCATAAAAAATAATGTAAGGGAGAAAAACATTATGATTTAACCGCTGGAGGCACTTATCTTCCCATACGGTATAAAGTGCCTTGACAGTCACTTACACTAGACACCCACTAAAATCAGGCGACGTGAATCCTACCCTTTGTGCTTTCTTTCGCATTTCCAATTAAAAACCTGATGGAATTCCACAGCCTGATAAATTTTAATGGATTCTTTCCACTGACTCCAGAGGCTCGAGGCAGACCGACCTATCCCACTGAGATGGCACACAACACCTCGGGCTGGAGCCACCGGACAGCTGTTCACTGCAGAAGTGGCCGGCGGGGTTTAGGATCATACCCCCTGAGTGCTAGAGGTGACTTCCCTCTCCAGAGAGCCTGCAGAAGCAAAGATGTGAAAGCGCGGGTAGTGCCGGGGATAAAGGAACCCAAAGTTCAGGGCCTTGCTTCACTTGATTCAAACAAGAGGCTTGAAACAAAGGACGCATCTATACTGTGCCATGAAATGCGGGGCAGGGAGCCCCAGCCCAACAGGACCTACCTCGCTGCCAGAATGGGCGGGATTTACAGCTGTGTCAATAGAAAGCTGCACCCAAACTGCTGGCCCTGCTGGGCAGCGGGGCTTGCCAAGAGAGGCACATCAAACAGGCTTGTGTTTCAGAGGAAGGTGTGCCCACGGCAGCATTTCAGACCGAGGTGGTCTAACTTCAAGCGTCCCTATCAAAGTGCCTAAAAGGCAGCAAAAGGCTCCATTCTTACCTAAACATTAGTGTTTCTTATCAGCTGAGATGCCATAGGGACAGCAGGACCCCAGCTGGTGATCCAGAAGGGCACAGGTCACCCACAGATGTGTTGCCACATCTGCCAGTTTCATGTGGATGTCTCAGAAAACCTATGATATTGCAAATGGCTTTAGACACCCATGGTTAGGCAGCTCTACCAAGCCCTGGATCGCCACTGATTGCAAATGGGAGCTTAAATATCCAGCTCATGTCGGCCTATGTGACAATTTCAAACCAAATCATACCTGCTGCCTGTACAGGTACTCTGGATTAGCCAGTTTAGGTTGGCTTTGGTACAGTCTGTAGCTCACTCCATCGTGCCAGCTAGAAATGACCTTAATCTCACAGTCCATTGACGCTCTATGGTTTGGGCAGAAACTCCATCCCAGAAGTGGCAGATTTCACCTCCAGATCTTTTGTTTCAGAAAAGCAACATTTTCTAATAAAAATTCCTATGTTGGAAAACTACCATCTGGGTGTCCTTGGAGATGCTTGAGAACAGCACTGATCTTTTAATGCAAACACTATTTTAGCTGTTACCTTTTTAATTTGGGGGATAGAGGCTTGTTTTTTCGTAGATTTTAGAGGTTACTGCCCACGTTGAGATTGCCATCAGGACTGGTGCTCTATCCTTCAATTGCTCCCGTCACTGTGTTGTTTCAGAGGGATGCAGGAGCTGGCCACAAACCCCGGTCTAATCTTTCCAACAAGCCGTTGGCATCCCGCATGGAGGTAGGGGTGGGGAAGAAGAGGCAGAGGCAGAGGCACTGGCTGCTTCAGTGAGCAGGGGCCTTCTGGAGGACTGGGGGGGTGGCTTGGGCAGAGGACACAGCCAAGGGACTTGTTTGAATAAGAGCTGCTCAGAAGGGATGACAGTCATACTGCCGTCCTTACTGAAACACCCAAGAAGTTTGCTTTTTCCTTTCAGCTGTAACCTGAGTGTTAACGTTGTTGTCTGCTAATGAACTGTATCTTTTTTTATCTTGCAGATGCCCGGAGATGTAAAGTTGCTCCTTAAACTGCTCCCAGATGAATAGCTTGGTAAGTGGTTACTTCCTTAGCACTTTACATTCCTCGGAAACCAATTATTTTTATTTCAGAAGCTGTGAATCCTAGAAAGCCTGTTCCTAGCTCAGAAATGTAGCTGAAAGCTTCAGTACTCTAAATTAGGAGCATGATCTAATTGATTAGTTTTACAAAAATATGAGTTCCAAATTGAAGCAAGGTGGAAGCTTTCATTGCCTTGACTGCTTTAAAGCATGAATGTTTCCTTTTTAACATTGCTTCTCAATAAATATTCTTTTTAATGAATTCCAGTGATGTCTTGCACATTGCTATAATTTTATCAGACTACGCTGAGACATTTTTGTTTTTCTCCTTGGGAGGCTTACATGGGTGTTCAAGGTATTTGATCTTCGGGAAGGGTGATTTGGGAGGCCATCAGATCTAATGGGCTGGGCACTAGACTGGGACTGTAAAGACCCAGGTGCTAATCTCCATTCTGTGACCTTGGGCAAATCATTTCATCTTCCTGCATTTCTCTCCTACCTTTTATCTTTCTTTAACACTCTTAATTAAGCCGGAGTGCTACAGATAATACAGATAATAACAGTTCTTCCCTTTCATGAATTAGACATGCTCCTCTTAAAATGCCACAGAGGTTGGACTGTGGTGAATGTGTGCAATTACTTTTAGTAAAGACAGTGGTTGTTGCACACAACCTCCCTGGATTCATATGAGCATCTGGATTAATTATATCCTGTCTTCAGTAATCCTCTGGAGAATGAAAATAATGAAGGGTAAATACCTTTTATTAATACAATTATGGAGTGTAATATGAAAAAAGCTGAATGCATCATACATTTCAGTAACTACTTAATGAAACAGGAGGACATAACTAGAACAAACACCCTGTCCTCAGACATGCTCCCCACTGGGTTTCAGCCAATGGGCCTTCTTACAAGGAGGCAGAGCTGCCAAGCTTCCCATACCACCAGCAGCACATCACCAAACCCCGCAGGTTTTGATGCAGAGGCACGACCGGGTAGCAATCGGTGGGCCCTGTGATACTGAGAAGGTGCAGCAAGGAGCTCAAGCTGCTTGCCAAGAGAGGTTGTCCCTCACCTGCCACGATACTTCAGACAGGGGAAGGACTGGGGTCTGCAGGCGTCCCAGAGGACCGTGAAGTCTCCGTGAGCAGCCATGGCAGGCTGCAAATTTCGGAGGGATGGAGGCAACTGCCAAGCTGCTGAGCCACGATTCAGCCGCTGAGGATGTGTCTGTGAAAGTCGCTCAGCCATGATTAGGAAAGTAAAACTTTCAGCAGAAAATAATATCCTGGTTAAGCACTCTTAGTGCCTAAAGTAAACAGTGACATCTTTGTATTGAAAAAAAATCAGTGGGAGAAATCTAACCTGTGAAAGCCATCTGGATGCACACAGTGGAAAACGGATCACGACAGTCTGAGTGCAAGAGGATGTGATGAAAGGTATATTTTGCATTCAAACAGATAAGGTGGATGAAATGTAAAAAATCCAGAGCCCTCTTAATGCAGCGCCAGCACGTTTAGTTGAAGATCACAGCAGTCGGCATTCGAGCACCCTGAGCCCCCCAGCAACGTTAATGCAGCCTCCTTGCAGAGCCACACCACCAATGGCCAGGGTGGTCTTTCCTTAATGCCGGCTCTCAGACAGGCCCCGTACAATGCACAGCTATTACTCGAGAATAACTGTAGCAGCACCTTAAGGAGCCACTTATGTAGGACATAATTATCCAGGAAAGAACTGAAAGACAGAGGCAGTGTCTGTATAAAAGACCCTGGAGCAGAGAGGCAGTTCTGCCCCCTGTCTTCAGTGCAGAGCTGCTCTGCTCTTTCATTCACTGAAGATGATTCGCTGCATACAGTTCACTAGGAACAGGTATGGGTTACAGTATTTTAAGGAATGGCTAGAATTTCTCCCTCAGAGGGATCTTTAGGACATAATAAGTTTTTCAGATTACAAAATGGGATCTGTCTGCTTCTTATCCTTCTGGTAGAAAGAAAGAAAAATGAATGTATTTTGCAAATTGGAGGGGGGTGTCTTTTCTTTCTTTTGTCCCTCTCAGCTTGCGTATTGCTAGAGCTTAAAGCCCTGCAAGGTGAGAAATACGCACCTAGTATCAAAAAAGCCATTTGAACAAGAGGCTTGGGCTAGACAAGCTCCAGAGGTGCTGTTGAACCTCAGATATCCCTTGATCCCATGAAGAAGTGCACAGTCTTGCTGCCAAATAGGTCCTACAGCTTTGCTATCCAAATGCCACTATTCGCATGTCATCAAAGCACATCAGACTCCTAGCCCAGTCATCTCTGGGAGAAAATATGGTGCATCTCTACCACAGAACCTGCTGTGCTGTTCTTTGCTTATTTTTTGGCTTCCTATTATCTCAGCAGCAATTAAGGGAAAAGGAATTAGCTTCAAGCCAGAATTGGCTTAAATACTTTATAAGGGAATCAAACAGACCTTCAGAATCATGTTGAAATGTCTAGCTCCAGCCATTGCAATGCATGCCAATATTTTACACTCTGAGTATTGGACGTAGCAATGGGACTGCTGGTTTTTATTTTTTTAGAAGCACATGTCCCCCCCATCTCTGCATTGATATAAACCCTCCACATCTATGTAATTTTTATTTTCCGCTCAGTTAAGTAAAACGTAGTCCCCAGTGAAATATTCAGAGTGTTTGGACTGATAACTCCTTACAGAGGCAGTAACAGCCTTCTGAAGATGGGGGAGGAGGGCTGTCCCCGCACGTCCTTCACCCCCCTCTGCAGCAGACAGGTCTGCCTAGTGCTAGTCCTCAACTGTCTGCTTCCCGGCCCATGTCTAGGCATCCAGCCCCTTCCAGTTATCCCTCCTGGTCTCTGTAGCCCTCCAATGCGAAATTTCCAGGTATCTCACTCTCTAAATGCCTAAGGCCGACATGACCCTCAGGGGCAAGTCATTTCCCTGCCGGGAGGGTAATACATGTTCACACACTATCATTTTCTTCCTTAGCCTGTGCTGCTATCCTCATCAAACATACACACACACGCGCGCGCGCGCACATGAAGCTTTTAAAAGTGAAGTCAAGAATGAGCCCTGCATTCACATCAAAGAACATAAAATACCCCAGGTTTAAAAAGCTATCAAAATTAGCATTAAACTGAACTGAATATGTATCAAGGAACAGCTAAGGTACCCAAATAATCCTAATTCTTATCCTGCTGAGAAGCCAGCCATCTGCCATCTCTGATTTTGTGGGCAGACTGCTGAAAATACATGCCACAAAACAGTAGGTCTGGTTTTGTTTACATACACACACACACACACACACACACATATATATATATATGTCTAGTCTACCGTACTAAAGGTAGTGCTTTGTCGTCATGCCAACCTTTGTATTTTTCATGCAAGTACTATAATTTTATGATCTGGGCCCATGAGATCAGTATATAGGAGAGCAGAGCTGGTGATGCGTCTAATGGCACGGGGTAATTCCCAGGAACGGGCCAGGTGCTTGGCAGCCTGAAGAAGCAGACAAGGAGGAGGAGAAAGCAGTACCTGCCTCCTGAGGGAAGGGTGAGGCTTTAAGCCACTGGCTGGCCTCATGAAGAATAAATGCCACAGGTCCATGCTCCCTCGTAGTGTTTCTGAATTCTCCAACAACCTCCACCTTTTTGATCAGACGAACTGGAGCAATGCAAACCGCTCATACGGCTTCAATGAAGCTGTGTCTGAAATGGTTTTCGGAGTCGAGGTGGCAGTGGCAGAGAGAAAAGATCCAGTATGACAGACAGGGGAGGTAAAGAAAAGGAATCTGAAGGGTAAGGATGAGGTAACAGCATATCAGAGACTCAGGTTCAAACTCTTGTTGGGAGGTAAGGAAAAGGAACCTGAAGGGTAAGGATGAGGTAATGGCATATCAGAGACTCAGAACCATATCAGGTTCAAACCCTTGTCCTCCACATGAGTGAGGTGACATGTCTGCAATCATCTGCACCTGTGCCTGAGAGCCATGCCTGAGGCCAAGTGCACCTCCCATCTTCATGGCTAACCTCCTCCAAGACACCTTGGCCTTGTCCTCTGGTGAGGAAGCCCTGCTGCACAGGTGCTGCAGAATGTAAGAGGGCTGTGCCCAGAGGGCCAGGTCCTTGGACCCCCATGTTGTAAAGGCCTTCTACCAGTATGAGCAGATCTGACACCAGGTACACCTCACCGCCTGTGTAACCTCACATAGCTGATGTGAAAGCACACAGAGAAGCTTTATACCAAAGGCAAGAGAAGAGCGGACTCGCCGCATGTCCTAGGGAGGCTGCTCTGTGCATTGCAGCAGGGCCTAGGGGCCTCCACCGCTTGTAAGAAAGCCTTGTGCAGGCACGCACCCGACGACTGCATGGACAGGCTCCGCAGTCTCCGGCGACCATTTCTTACCCAGGCTTGCCTAGCTGAAGAAAGACAAAACTTCCCTCTCCTCTTGCCTAGCTCATCACCAACCGAGCTGTGCTCACCCCACCTCCAAACCCAACTCCTAGAGCAGACGAAGCCTTCGCTAACCTTTCTGCTTGGCCTCATATGCCATTAAAGCCCCTGTGTGCTCATGTTGCTCACCCAGGCTTCCTTCTGTGACTCCAGGCTCACAAATGTTTTGTCTGCCAAGAAACATGAAAAGGCTTTTTTGACAACACGCACCCCGTGGGAAGTGCTGGAGGATCAGCAGGGGCCTGGCCAGAGGTTTGTCCGTAGCTTGGTGTTCCCGGGAGGCTGCAACCACCCTTTCTGGTGCAGTGGATCAGTGCTCTTGCAGTGCTCCCTGAGTGGCACGTGCCACCTCATGGGGAAATTCACAGTCCACAGTGGACAAACGGACCGAGCCTTGCTCACGCTGCTATCTGCGCCCCTAGCTCGCTTCTGTGCCTCTCTGCAGCATCGCTGTAGGACTCTCAGACAGCTGCTCCCACAGCTTAACACCAGGGACTGGCCAGCAGCAAAGCACAACACCCTCACACAATTCACACAGGGGCAAGCGTCGCCTCGCAACAGACCCCTATCTCAGCAGGGAAGCTGGGCGGTACTACCGATACTAACACGTCTTGGACACGTGTGTCACAGCCCTCACTGAATGTCCTGAGGCCATTTCCCTGCTGACTACCAGTTTCTGTGACATCCTGGCCAGGGTTCAAAGAGTTGCCAGTGGGTGCGAGCCCTGCTACAAACCGACAGGAGCAAATTTTCTCAGCCACAATCCACTTGGCCATCTGGGTTAGCTACTTCAGTGAAACAGAGTTACACAGGACATGGTTCAGAGGAGCCACAGGCTCCTGCTGGATTTCATTGCACTGCTCAGCCTCTGCTGTACAGGCCTTCCACACAGCCCCTCAGAGGTTCCCTCTGGCAGATGACACCCTTGCTTGGCCTCTTGGTGAATCGGTGACTGTCAGAAATGCCATTATCGTTGAAAATTTTGGTAAGTGGCACCTTCAGGCAAGTGCAACAGAACAGCGACGAGTGTCTTCCATACTCAGATCCCTTCTGCTTCTCAAAAACTACACATGATGGTCAAATAACAGGGCCTAAAACATGCCCCGCAGGCAGAGCACGGGCACCGAATGCTGATATTTTGGAGTCACTGGGAAGCAGTGAGTAACACCACAGTGAGTAAGGTAGCTGATTAAGCTAACTCCCCCAGCTTCAAAATAACTGAACTCTAGGCTGATGCTGTTCCAGACACACAAAGCCAGTCAAGCGTCAGCTGTCCTCAGCAAAATATGAAACCCACTCACTCTTCTGCTATGCCCAGCACATTGCCATATACCTGCCATGAATTTTCCATACCCAAACTAGTCAAGCAAAATCCATGCCAGCTTCAAAGCCACTTGAAAGCCACCCTTGTGACTTGCATTCAATCTGTTTGTCACCAAGTTGTCCCCTGTCACATGGCAAGCCGCTCGTAGACGTGGCGGTGCATTCAGGATATGTCTGGTGAGAGAGGAATAGCCTCTGTCAGTAGGAACAAAGGAATATGCAATGTTGAGCCTCTTGTTTGTCTCCTGGATTTCAGTCCACTCTGCATCATATTGCTTTTGCTCAGCAGACTCTGGACCACCTGAGGCCAATACTGGCAGCCCCCATGGAGGAAAAGAGCCAGAAAGAGCCACCTAAATATGTGGCCAAATGCAGACGCTGACACCTATCATCAGTAAATCATTTCTGTCCAGACCCTGGAGGCCTGAAGACACCCAACACAGCAAATGTGGAAGCCGCTCTCTTGCTCAGTGAAATTCATGTCCGCTGGAAAAGGAGGCCTCAGCAGTCAGCATAAATCGCAGCAGCCCGCATGGCCTGCATCAGCTCACACCAGGGAATCAGACCAAAGCGTCTTGGCGTAAATCTTCCCCGAGATACGCTCCATTGCTTTCCGCTTGCCAACAAGGACGAGAGCATAGCCGTTTTGTTATCTGTCATTATCTGTTTTCATGTTCTCACAAACAAATGGGTAATATTCCCCCAGCAGGTAGCACTCTCCAAGGCTGGCCCCTGGGAATAGATGAATGCATTCATTGCGGGGACCTTTGCATTGAAACTGAACCCGGCTGATCTCTGTGGCGCTGGGCTATAAAGACAAGCTAACGAATACAAAAGGGGTCAGTGAAGTTATGCCAAACATACGCTGTGTAATTGATTTCCAGATTTGGTTCTCTATCTGTATTACCAAAGAACAAAGGAGGAGAAAGACTTAAAATATGATGCAAGACATAAATATTTCTCAATGGTATGTTTTTAGAAGTTTTCTGTAAGGCATCATCTGCTCTTTAAGGCTTGACTATTATTCCATTTTCAGAATTTATAGCACAAATAATAACCACATTTTCTTTCTTTTAGAAGTATCCATGCAGGTCCTCAAATAGTTGGCTATCAATCTGAGGAACGAACATCTTAGAGATGACTCTCCCAGCCAAGGCCTCAAGAGATAAGAGGATAATAATGCTACGTATTAGCCCTAAGCGTTCCTGAAAGCCACGATCCCTCCGCAGACCCAGTTACTTCCCAGCATAGGATTAGTTTCTTGGTAGCTGGCAAAGTTCACTCCAGCAACTCGCGCAGCATTTCCTGCCGTCCCTTTCCCAGTTTCTCAAGAAAACTGGGATGGAACAAAATAGCTTTTGAGGCCAGAGTCGATTGCCATCCCCAGATGCTTTACATTCAACATGCCATCTGTGTTTTGTTTTCTTGTTAAGAGGGTTTTGTAACAGTTTTTATTATCTACTGTAACTAGAAACAACAGCAGGAAATCGTGTAGTGCAAAGCAAGTATAGTGAGTGATTTGGCTTCGCAATCACCGGCCATCAATCCTCCACTTGAAACCTCTCCATTGCGAGCCTTTTCCATCCTCGCTTGCACGTGTATATCTGAGAGAGAGAGGGTGCAAGTGTGGGGCAAAAGAACGCATTTGGCGGAAAGGCAGGAGATGGGTAAAAAGACCCCCCAAAAACTAAGGCATAGCAGGGTTTAATGCTGTTGTAAACAGACATTATTTGCAGACAGCGTGCAAACTAGTTAGCTCATTGCTCATTTTTCTGAGGGGGACACAAACTTTTCTGCATCTTTGGTCAGCCCAAGAGATTTACTCGGTCCTGTGCTCTCAGCATTTGATTAACAGCTTCATTGATTAATAGTGATTAGTTTAACCAACGGAGTTAACCTCAGAATTAATGTGTGGTCAGTAATTTAAGTGACTTGTAAAAAAAATCATCCTGATTGCTGTCTTGCAGCCCATTTCCCATTAAATCTTTCTGTTCATTTGTAACCACCTTCTTTCTGTGCAAACCCGCCATCTCACACAAACTCCAGTTTCAGTGTTTGTACTCCTCTGTATACACTAAGTAGAGGAAAAAGGAGGCAGCAACATGGATTATGATATCCTAGTATAGGGTTATTGTAAAATTGCACTCGCTGCATACCAGGGAATAGGAAATTTCATTTTCAAGGGCTCCCTGGGGGGCTGAGATAAACTACAAAAGTCACAACTTGTCATAATTAAACACTCATGCCCATTACACACAAAGGAAATTATGCACATTTATCTAGGTCATTGAAACATTCATATGGCAATACTATACATGAATGTCCATTAATATCCTGTAAGAATTTAGTGAAAATGTTCTCCCAGAAGCGATGCAAGGCTGTCTCGGCTGAAGGTGCTGTAATAGCATGGAGGAGAGAGGGGTGGAGGGATGGGAACGGTTAACCTATTTCCAGCAGGAATACAAAAGTGCTTAGATGGGTATACCCACCATTCCCTCTCTGCAAAGTAAAGCATAAATATGTTAATCGGATAAGCTTTCCATATCATTATTCTACATGGATATCAAGCAACAGTAGTGGGAGTGGTTTAAAAACTGATAAACAGCAAGTGTGCCGTTTGGAAGTTGGCTTGGTTCGTCTAATAAAATTTGGTTTATTGGAAGTTGGTAGCTCTGAAAATATCTCCCACCTCTTTTCTCAGATTTGTATTTTGAATATCTACTTGCTGTGGGAATGTGTATGGAGGCTGACAAACAAGAAAACATTTTCCTATGGACACCGTTGTAGTCATCCATATTCCCTTTATTCTTGTCATCTCCTCAATGGAAAACTGTAGTAATCTCGCCTGCCCTCTGGTACTTTCCACAAGTCAAAAATATATTTTTCCCCATTAAAAAAGCAGCAAGGATTGTTAGAAACAGCCCTGATGAGTTTGGCACTAGCATCTCCTGGGGAATTAATGGCCAGGTGTCGCTAATGGCTCTCAGCTTTGCGTCAACACTCCAAGTCACTCCTAATCCCCAGGACGGGCTCTGCTCCTTATTGCTTAATTAGAACACAAACAGCTCTATGAAAATAACACTGATGGTCTGACTCAAACCCACACAAGAAGATAAAATGCAGGAGTTAAGGGTTAAAAAAAAAAAAAAATCCCAGAAAGACTAACACACAGCCATCTGTGTAAGTAGGTTTTGTTTTACAGCAAACACTGTTAATAGAAATGGCTGAAAATACATTTTTTCAGAATCTGATCCGTAGATGTTTTGCAGCTAAAAGATCTGCATTCAGTTGCTTTTATTCCTAGATTATGTTTTATGCTATTTGGACCACTGCCAAGTATGTGACAACCCTTGTGTGGGAAAGTGGCATGAATTTTAAGAATGAATGAGTAGTCCTCCAAGCGTTTGTGCCAGAAGCACCTCATTCACTAGTGGTGTTTGGTTTTTTGTTATATAAGATGTTTTATTCATCCAATCAGAAAAAGACAATCTTACCATATGACCCATGAAATTTATGCAACACAAAGAGTCATCAGGTAGAAGAACCCACAATTTTGATATTCCGTCAAAATATTGGGTAAAGCTCTCAGCCAATAAACACGTTCACAGGAAATCAGTAGTAAGTCATGAACCATTTTTTAATCCAAAAGGAAGGGAGTTTGTGATAGCATTTGAAGCGATTCCACTTTCTTTTGCTTTCAAAATGCTTTTCAAGCTCTGACATGTACAATAGTTTGGTGTTTGAAGAAATGTCCCATCCCCAGCTCTAGCGGTAGAAAGGTCTGCCTAAAGAAGGGGGCTCTGAGAAAGCCAAATGGAATTAGCCAAGTGAGTTTATTCTTCTAGATTCAAACTTTATTGTCGGAATGTTCCAAGGGTCATGTTTGTGAATATCTGTATTTTTTTCTGTATGGACAAAGCAATCCAAATTAAGCCCAGTGCTCTGTTTAAAATACAGGCCTTGCAATGTACATCTGACTGTAGGAGAAATTTCCAGACCTGTACTAGTAAGACCCATGTCTGGATGTAGATTCAAACACATGATTTTGCTTAAGACACTTTGTTCCAGCTGCCAAAGAAAGAATTTTTATTCTTTAGCTATTTGTGAATCTGGATATACACCAGATATAGTCCTACAGTAAGTAGGAACATGACCTTTAGACTTTTACAGAAAACCAATGCTAAAACACAATTCAAATGATCGATTTACAATGCATTAAAACAACTTTTCTCTCCCAAATTAGCAGATAACTCTAGACTAAGTCACATTTCCTTCAAGAGGATGTTAGTGAAAATAAAGTATTATTTTATAGGTTTTCATTGCTTTGTCACTTGAAAAAAAAGAGATGCAGCCATCAGTATTTTGAATGTGTCTGGAAGATGTGCCATACCTATTAGCAGTGCTATTATCCCTGTCGGCAGCGCTGCTGTGCTTCTGCTAAGCTGCCTCGGAAGGCTCGCATATATACAATGCATCCTGTTTCCTCTAAAAAAAAAATCACTTAAGCTGACTTCTGCTAATCCCCCTGGCCACACAGAGTGGGCTCAGTCAGGCCGGGGAGCAGAGCCAATTTATAATGCGAGCTATAGTACCTCTTGCAAGACAGAAATTCAGCTTCGCATTTGGAAAGTGAGAGGGGGGAGAGAAAGTCAGGTTTTCACAGCTATCCTGGTAACAAAATCTGTATGAGCTCCATGCTGGCAATGACAGTAGTAACACAGAGCATCTACTGAGCAACGTTAGTTACTCTGCTTTTTGTGTCTCTGTGTGTAGCAAACTGGAAGTACAGATTTCATCAATTCATATGTATTAAAGACCAATAACTTTGTACATGCAGGTTCAGAACTTTTGAGAGACGTGTTGCTTCATTTCTTTCAGCCAGTTCTAGCGTTAGCCTTTTTTTAGCCTGAGATATACATTTTATATATTGTAAAGTACACCACAGGCTTGCACTATAAATTATTTCCCTAGGGTTTCCCTAGGGTAGAAGGGTTGCTTTTAACAAGACACCTATCGAAATGTGGCTGTGTGCATTTATCAGTCGAGTGTTCAATTAATTGGAAACTCTTAATAGCCACGTAGGACCTGAAGCTTTTATCCAGCTTAGCCTGTTTGGCTACATTTCATATGTTGGCAAATAATTACGCTTTCGCACAAGTGGTACTGTGTGAGGGAAATTTCCCCAAGTGAGGGGAAAAAAATTAGTGCCCTCATTTTATGTGCTGTATTGTCACCATTTGCTAAGCATGATGTGTTAGGTGTTGATCTTGCAGTATGTTTCCATAGCAAAATGAAGTTATGAATGTAGCATGGCTGGGCATATCTATGCCTCATTGAATCTGCTTAGCCTGGGTAATAAGAGGAGTGAAAGGATGGTGTACGGGAATGAGAACAGCTCAGCAACCCAATTGCCCTCCCAAGACCTGTCAGTGAGGCCTGAAGCCTGTTCCACCGCATCTTTGCTGCTCTTGTACATCTTTATAAACACACCTTCATCTTGTTGTGGAGACAAACCCCTAGAAAGGGAGTGAAGGCATGATTTGTTTCTCTCCTAAGAGATTAGGAAATGCCACCTCCTTCTTCTCCGCCCGTCTTTTAAATCAATATATGTATGGATGGGATTCCCTGGAGGAAACGTGACAGAAGCAGGTCTTCAGGAAGGAAGGCATCAAAACAGGTAAGTAGTAAGAGCGTGGTAGCTTCCCACAGGAAAGCTGCACCACATCCTAAGGGTCGTGGACAGAAATGGTGCGGGGGTGACAGCCAGGCAGCTGAGCTGGGACGCGCCTGCAGGGTGGAGGCCACAGGTGGGCAACATAACTCAGAAATACAACACGTCGGAAGGGCAGTGCTGTGCAGTGCTTCAAAAGCGAGTATAAGGCAACTCCAGCTGAGAGGAGTGAAGAGAGAGTGGCGAGGGCTGAGGTGACAAGCAAAGAGGACAAGCTTCGCCACAGCACGTTTCCCAGGCTGGAAGGCGCAGTGCCCGAGCTGCAAGGCAGCTGGCGCTGGGATGGCCCTGGGATGAGCCTGCAGCTCTTGAGCGTGGATCTGCAGGTTGCCATCCCCCTGGGTGTCTGTTTTTCAATAGCGTTCCCTGAAAGTTAACATGCAGTTGTAACACATCCCCTTATACACTTTAATACACCATCGGTTGTTTAAGTTATATCTGCATAAAATGAGTGTTCAAAATACTGAGCGGCTGTGTAACCAAGAGTGGAGCAGACCTAAACACTTCATGAAATACCAACAAAATAGCTGTAAATCTCAAGCTTAAAATGCCCTGCTCAATACGAGCACAATATTTAATCTTACTTTTTCTTCAGGACACACATCATTAACTGCTAATCAACTCAAGCTTCAGAAATCCCTGAGCAGTCTTCTCAGTTTTCAAAAATGCAGTCAAGAAACAAAGTACTTTTTATCCCACCCTCGGCAACGGTAACGGGTCCCAGAGGTGTCCAGGTGCAGACGACATCACTGCACTGCACACCGAACCACGCTGCGCCGGCGATACTTTGTCTGTGTTTTATAGGGCTTGCACAAAGCCCTCCAGGTTGACAAACATAACTGCTCCGCAGCACATGGTGTTACATGCACCTTGGCTGTCAATTAGGCAGGGCCTGGGAAGCCGAGCCAAGAAGCCAGGGGAGCTTGCCTGCTCCCATGAAGTCTGGGCAGGCGGATGCAGGCTCGGTGGGGGCAGCACGCCACGCAGCTGCTCTGGCTGGGTGGGAGGCGGAGGAGGGCTTGCTTTGCTGAGCGAGCTGAGCTGTGGCATCAGGCACAGAGCAGATCCCTGTTGCTGGAAGTTTTTATTTCCCTGTTGGAATCCGACCTGGGAACGGTTGCCCTTTGCGCGCAGGGGCTGAGCTCACGCACACCCACTGCAGCGCCCTTATTTGTAAGGGAGGGGTTGCTATTTAATTAGCCTGGCGGGGCGTGCTTTGCGTTTCCACAGAGTGAGAGAATGCTGCTTTGTTAAAAAGTATGCTTGCAGGTGCTAACAGGAGTAATTGGTGGATTCCCCCCAGCATAACGTTTCTTCTGGGGAATTTCTGCCCTGGAACCTGGAGCCTCTCACATCCCTGAATAAGGGTGCCATATGTGCCCCTGCAGCCTTGATTCTGCAGGCTCTTGCTCCGGAGTCTTTTCCCATCTCTCTGATTTGTTTGGGGGTATTTATACAGCATGAACACAGTCCAGAAAATAGGCTGCCTTCATTTGAGTTCATGTTGTGTTCCAAAGATCTTGGCCACTTTGTTCCTCCTCATCTTCCTCCTCCTGCCTTTTCTGCCCCTCCTTTTCATTCCACAACTGTTATTGCAGGAGGCTGCTGATAAAGGTGCAGGCTCGGGAGTCAAAATATGGCAGAATCTACTCCACCAGGTGCAAGGAGCCCCAAACTGTCTGTGTGGGAGATAGGCACAGGATTAGATTTGCAGGAGGGGCACACACAGGGACGCTCGTACTGGACTCCCTCAGCTCCAGAATCAAACTTGGAGGAATTGCCTTCCCACTGCCCCCATGTTAATAAATCCTGCCTAGTGGGCTCAGCTGCCTAGGCAGCATGTGGGTCTGAGCTGGCAAACCTGTGCTTCCCCATGTGTAGCTCAGGTCTCCATGACCTCAGACATCTCTGTACCAGGCTAACACTTGGAGTAGATGTGCCTCCCTGCCCTCTGCCCGTCATTCTGCTCTTGGAGGGGTCTGCCATGCCCGGGGTCCCACCTGGTATATCCTCTCTCCAAATCCATAACGAGGGTGATACTGCACTGCTAAGGGCACCTGCCCTGCCAGCAGCCCCTGGCCTCCAGGCCAAGCATGATGCAGCATCTTCTGCCCACACCGCTCCAGGTTGGCTCTGTCTGCAGCAAAATGGCTGAATCCACACTATGCGACACACCGGCCTGCTCATCATTATTTCTGGCATTGCTGGGGAGGTGGCGGGCAGTCTGAAGTGCACAAATCAATGAGAGAGTTGTGTTGCAGCCCTCCAGAACAGTTGCTTTGTAGCCTGGCTCCAAAGGGATGTGAGGAGCGGGGATGTGGATGTGGCGGGAGGGAAGGTGTAAGGTGCCAGGCCTGCTGGGATAGCACTGGAGGACCGTACAGCAGGGTGGGACTTGCTATGGTCTGGTCCACACAGCCTGTATGGCACTACCCCCGTGTGTTACCCAAGTTTTGTTCCAGAAAGTTTGGGGCTGGCTCACTCCAAATAAGTGTCAGGCAGCAAACTAGCAGGAACCCCAAGATGTCCTGGGCACCTGGCTGTGGGTTCAGACGAAGGAGCTGGTCTGTTGAGCCAGCCATCTCTGCCCCAAATGCTTCCCTAGTAATGGCTGCTGTGTTGCTCAGTGTGGAGGGGGGAGCAGGTTTGGAGGTAAATTGGACCCAAAAAATTAATGACCTGGATGATTAGTACCAGGTACTTGAACTGAACCCTCATCTGAAGAAGGAGCTGGTGGAGGGCTCTGGAGGGCTGTGCTAGTTCTGCTGAAGAGAGCTGCCTGGCACATAGCTTATTTCTGTGTTGGTCCATGCCTCCTAGCCGTAGGCTAGAGGACATTACCATAGCTGGCTTTTATTTTTCCATTCTAGAGGGACCTTTTAATGAGGAGGCTTTGCCTCTCAGACGTCCCCTCCTCTGTTCCTGAGTCGGTCTGGTGTAAGAGAAATAAGGATATGGCCCAGAGGGACTAATCATATAAATAAGATTTTAGGATCTGACTCTGAAGTAATAAATGAAAGACTAGCAATTTCATATTATGAAACCCCAGCTGCACGAACTCTCGACTTCAGCCTAGTGCCTCTGCCAGCTTCCAGCTGGCTATCAGAAATCATTTCCACTTCAGTGAAACCAATGTTAAAACGTCCCCTTAATCCTTTTCCAAACCGTGCCCACACATTCTAGCTGTATTTATTTTTACTACAATTCGAGCAGAAAAGGTGGCCTGACGTCACTCTAGGAACAGCACGGCGTTCATTTGAACACTTCAGCCTGACGTCCGCCCTCCTAACCGCCCTGTGAGGCTCGGGGCTCTGTCTGGCCCTGCCACAGCCCTGTCCTCGCAGCCCCGACCCGCTCGGGCATGTTGCACAGGGGCAGAGAGCCCAAAAGCAAGAATAAAAAATAAAAACAGAAAGGGAAAAAAAAAAAAAAAGCCTATTTCACGGGTTTTTACCACCCATTTTGCCGAGGTTTGCGAGATACGGGTATGGCTGGGCCTTCTCACCTTTTGAGTGTGTTGCAGCTCATTCATCAGGGGAAGATGGCGGGTGGCCAGGGGGTGGGTTTTGCTGAGCTGTGTTGGCTCACGTTCAGCAGCTGGCCCACGCTTTCCGGAAAGGGGGAATGAAATTCTTTGCCACCCCCATCCTGTGAGCCCTGATCAGCAACATTTCAGCTTTTCAGCTGAGTGTGGCTTGAAGCAAGGAAGGTGGCACAGGCTGGGTGCATGGGCACCCTGCTGTGGCTCCGTACCCCAGGCAAGTGCCGCTGGAAACAGCTTTTTGTAGAAATTTCTGGGTGACAGCAGCTGCAGGACAGCTGCTCCAGAGGCAGCTGTATTTCAGCGTGCCGAGGAACCGTATCTGTGTAGGGGTGTGGGGAGAGAAGCCTTGGGGAAGCCCTTCGGGGCGGGCGGCAGGGCAGCTCCTATGGCCACCAAGGGCGGCTGCCACTGCACGGGGGCCCACAGGCCAGCGTGGGCACGAGGCCTGCGTGTGTGGGGCAGGGGATGCTGGCACGACTGTTGCTCCTGTCATTATTAATAATAATTTCACGTGGCCCTCGGTAATCTGGGGGAGGCGCTGCCATTAGCTGGCTGTGAGGAGATGTTGGTGGCCGGGGGGCATGGGGAGGCCGGCCCCGCAGGCCCCCTTGCATGGCAACTGGTGAGCCAGGGGTCTGTGGGGGGGACGGCTGCCATAGGAACGTGCTGCTGGCTTTATTTTTAAACAAAAAAACGACCCCTAATTTCTGATGGGGGGTGTCAGTGCTGCAGGGGGAGGCCGGGGGTCCGCTGCAGCTCCTGCTGGGGGGGGAACCGCCGGGCTGGGTTCCACGCCCCTCCATGGCAAGGGCCGGGCTGTTTCGGGGGGACAGGGGTCCAGACCAAGGTCGGCTTGGTGAGCACAAGGGCAGGCAGGACGCTGCCGCCCCGCAGCTGCTGCAGAGCCCATTGACCCAGCCCGTCGGTGGACCAAGACTCTCCAGAGAGGGGTATGGCTGTGAGTGGGGTGCCTGCGGCTCGTCGGGGGACTCTGGGCATGCAGCTCTCTGCAAGCCTGGCTCATTTCAGTTGCTGGGAACTGAGGCACCCGAAATCATTAGTCACTTTTGAGAAGTTTGGCCATCATGCATGGTCCCAAATCAGTGTCAGCATATCCTCAAGTGCCAGTCCTTTCCTTCCCTAAAATCTAGGTCACAAACAGTAGGGTTTTTCAGCTTGTTTTAGTTGAGCCACATTTTCCTTCTTTTTCTTTCTTTTGTTCTTTTTAATTTCTTTCTCTTTCTCCCTCCCTCCCTTCCTTCCTTCCTTTTTCTTTCTTTCTTCCTTCCTTCCTTTCTTCCTCTTTTCTTTTCTTCCTTCCTGCCCTTCTTCCTTTCTTCCTCCCTCCCTCCATTTCTTTCTTTCCTTCTTTCCTTCTTTCTTTCCTTCTTTCTTTCCTTCTTCTTTCTTTTCCTCCCTTCCTCCCTTCCTTTACCTCTCTTTCTCTCTCTCTTTCTCCCTCTCTTTATTTCTTTATTTGTTTTTCTTTTTTTTATTTTTTGTCAAAATAAGCAGGGTTCCCTTCAGGGGCTGTGCAGAACTGGAGACCTATTTGCAAGCCAGAAGTGTGATACACTGGCAAAGTTGCCTGTGGAAAAGAATAAACCATGAACACTCATATCATTGCTGATCTTTCAATGGCTATAAAAAAATCCTTCAGATAGATATTGCTTTTTAATAAACCAACAACCCTCTCCCAAAACAACCTGAAAATAATTCAACCTCTTATTTCTGACAAGCTATCGCTGCTGTGCGCAGAAACCCAAACATTTGCTGCTCGTGAACGTGCGGGGATGGCAGCACAGTGGCAATGGCTGCATGGCCGTGCCACCTGCAGGGTTTTCTGTACTGCTGCACAGGTTGGCCTGGCTCTGCCGTAGAGCTGCCAGCAAGCTCTCCGCCAGCTGCAGCACAGCCCAGTCCCAAAGCTGTGCTGCAGCTCGCCTTTGAGCACTGTGACAGCTTCCCCCAAAGTCTATCAAAGGATCGACGGCGTTTTAGGAATGGTGGTGTTTCTGCTGAGGGGAGCAATCGGCTATTTCCCAGCACTCAGAACAGGTTCTCCTTCACCACCCTCATTATCCATAACACCATTAGCTACAAAGCAGTGTCTCGCTAATAACCGGCTTTTGCTTATTACTATGAAATTATTCTTCTGTGCCATATGCCGTCTATGTTCCTCTTCCAAAAATGTGCTAGGGACTCCATTAGTGGCATCCGCTGTTTATTGGGATCACAGCAAGCAGATAGTGCTTGAAATGTTCCTATTCACACAGGCATATCACATTAGAATTCAGAACAAACTTCAAAACAGAAAAAGAGGAAAGAACGCTCCCTTTGTGCTTTAATATTCACTTATTTATTGACAAAGGCAAATTCATCCGTGGTGAGCTGCCCTGAGGAGGCACAGCCACCAAACCAAGGGCACTAACACTAAACAGGAATTTCCCGTACGCTTATTTGCCTGTGACTAAGCCCTGCTAAAATGTTTAAAGAGCCATAACCAAAAGCAAAGCCATAATAATTGTGGTGCTGTAAGAGTCAATATCTACTGGGCAATAAGGAGCACAAAGACACTAAAGTGATTCGATGCTGGGAAGTTTAAAGGGTCAGTACTTGAAAATTGTGACTTGAAGAGAAAGCTTCAGCTCTGATGCTCAACAACCAGCAAGGGAATAGTGAAACCCGGGAACGTTCTTCCTCCTGCGGAGAAGGGTGGGAGCCAGGCTGATTTACACTACAGCCCCACCTTAAAAACAAAGAAACAGATTAATTCCGCTGCAGCAGTGTACGGACAGAGCTGTTGTCTGCCCTATTTTTTGCTGGCAGATCTCCAGGAGGAAATTATTGTGGGGATCTTTGATGCTATCTGGCATCTATACACGCTCATGCATATGGAGAAAGCAAAAGGACTGCAACCATTAAAGTGGGAACCAAAGCAGGACGAGTCCTGAATAAACCAGGTGGGAAACTGGGAGGAGGATTTGGGTGGCAGACTAAAGTAGCATATGCACACGTTTTTAAAACATATGCTCACAAGCAAACAGACATACACACACATTTATGAAAAAGGCACCCTGAAAGAACTTTAACTATAAGCTAATGAAGGTTAGGAGGCTATGCCACTCACACCCCCCTCAGGTGAGAGTTCCTGTACTCTAAGCCCTGATGAGATGGACACACACTTCCTGAACGTGTCTCATGCTCAGTGCATACGTCCCCACGCTTGGCACGCACATTTAGACACCACACTTCCTTTGCAAACTTCTGCCCACCCAGAAGCAAGTATTGTCTTCTGATAGACAAGTGAAGGAGCCGGCTAGTCTTTGGGCTTCTCCCAACTCTTTCTGCACAGCTCACAGTTCATAGGCAAGGTCTGGCTTAAGCCTTCGTAGAGGTCTGCTGCCCAGCCTGCAGTTGGCTGGCCACTGAGTAAGCTTTGGCTGCAGCAGAGCAACTTGACAGATGCTTAGCTGCTAACAGAGCCAGAGCAGCCATTTCGGTAGCTAAGTAGGCATAGAGAAGTTTGGATTATGTCTCATTTCTTCCAAATGACTCGTCCGCCACCTCCCTATTCCCTTATTCCCAGAGACTACAGGGCTGATGATGAATGGCCAAAACCCTTCCAAGGAGTCCACCATCGTGAAAGGAAATCATGTTGCTGAGCAGCATGAACGTAGTCAGAATGGGGATCAGAAGAGGGGCTCTGGTTTTTTCCTCATTATCAAGAGTATGGTAGGGGATTTGCAAGTGCATTTTGTGCCTGGGATGGTAAACTCTGTGGGAGCCTTCAGTACACACCCGAATGGCAGATTACTTCTTGTGAATGAATTCTGGGGGCTCATCAGGGTCTGAAGATGAGGTATTGTTATTTGTTCACACCTCCTATCATCCTGTGCACACGCACAGGAGTACCAGTACCTAGCTTAATCTAAAAATTAGGTATCTAATCTAATCTAATCTAATCTAATCTAATCTAATCGTCGTGGTTCCTTCCTAGACAGTGAACAGAAGCAGACACCTTCAGAAGGTGACTCAGATCCCCTCAAATAGGTATTCACCAAGGAGCTGCTTTCTCTCCTTCCAGTAAGAATAGAGGTTATTAAACATAAATAACCAGCCCAAATGCCCACTTTCAGATGGCTGAAGTGGTCAGGTGAGGTGAATTCCACTCACAATATATAGTATTTGTATTCATTTTCTTGATTCGTATAAAAATGTGTATCTATTATAGTGTGGGCATGTGAAAGCACACACAGACACAGAGGAGAGGAATGGACTTATTGTGCAAAGCTAGGGCATCTCAAGCCTCCTTCCTCCACATTACTGCTGGCCAAGGCACCCATCAGGCATTGAGGGGCTGCGACCACCCTGCACTGTGGTGCAGACTTGGCCATGGAGGCTGGGGTGTTTTCCCGGTCTGCCTGAAATTAGCTCAGGGCCTGCCACAGAGACTGTAGCGTTCTTATTTTGAAATATTTTCTTTCTTCTTATGTCTTGGTTTTGCGATAAATCAAATTATTTGGCTGTTATCTCAATCCTTCAACATTAAACAATTCATTTTAGCGTTATGATCAATGGAAAGCTCTTAATCAGAGCTGCCAGCAGTGCTGCTTTTATTTAAGGCTCGTGATGATTAATGAAAATGTATATGATCTCAGTTGTGCTAATTTTTGCTAGCTATGCCAAGTACTCCCAACAACCTGGGAGGGTGACCAGCTCTAATCCACTTTATGCATCACCATGGACATGCTGACCAAGCCCCACGGGCAGGGACGTATTCCCAGCTCCGCACCCACCCACCACGTGAGTGCAAACACCCGCTGAGGACCACGGGCGGTAGGGCTCTAAGTGAACCAGGATCTGGCTGGCCCTGAGGGAACCCACATTACTGAGGGTAAGTCAATAAACAAGAAAAGGAAGCCCGGCTGGCAACCAAAGCCCAGGATGAGTTTGCACATCTGGTGAACAGAGTGGGAGCAAAAAGGAGTAAAAAATTTTTTAAATTGGATTTATTCATATATTCCCATGGAAGCCAGTGAGAGACTAGAAACGTGGGATGTCATGTGAGAAAAAGCGCATTGTGTGAGCCCGTTTCTGCCAGCTTGTGTGGCAAGCAACACTACTAGTATTAACAAGTGGAGAGTTGTCATGGTTTAGCCCCAGCCGGCAACTAAGCCCCACACAGCCGCTCACTCACTCCCCCCCGGTGGGATGGGGGAGAGAATTGGAAGAGTAAAAGTGAGAAAACTCGTGGGTTGAGATAAAGACAGTTCAATCGGGAAAGCAAAAGCCATGCACACAAGCAAAGCAAAGCAAGGAATTCCTTCACTCCTTCCCATGGGCAGGCAGGTGTTCAGCCATCTCCAGGAAACAGGGCTCCATCACGTGTAATGGTTACTTGGGAAGACAAATGTCATCATTCCGAATGTCCCCCCCTTCCTTCTTCTTCCCCAGCTTTATATACTGAGCATGACACCATATGGTATGGAATGGCCCTTTGGTCAGTTGGGATCAACTGTCCCGGCTGTGTCCCCTCACAGCTTCTTCTGCACCTGGCACAGCATGGGAAGCTGAAAAGTCCTTGACCAGTGTAAGCACTGTTTAGGAACAACTAAAACATCCCTGTGTTATCAACACTGTTTTCAGCACAAATCCAAAACATAGCCCCATACCAGCCACTCTAAAGAAAATTAACTCTATCTCAGCTGAAACCAGGACAAGGGTTCACTCACTGTAACCCAAAATAGCAATGACCAAGCAGCTCGCAATAACTTAATACCTCTTCACTGGATTCTTTCAAGTGAAAATTCCAATTTGAATTTCACCTGTTTCTTATCGTCTTTGGGAGTAAGTTGGTGAGGACACAACCAAGGATGGAGCAAAGATGACCTTATCACTGAGTGAAGACAGTGGTGAGCAGAGCTGGTCCTGTGAAGGAGCAACCCAAGATGGGTCAGACCACAAGTTCACACAGAAATACTACAGCTGAACTCAGCTCCTGATGGTGTTTGTTGAGTTTTGTCAAAATCTACTCTGCAAAGATGAAAAAATAAGCCTGTGTCCTAAGAAGCCAGTGAACTTTGGGGGAAAAAAGCACATTTGCAGCTACTGTGTTTGTGGGTACCCTCAGGTCTCTTGAGGCATTATCAGGTTATCAGGTTAAATCTGAGCACTTTGGCATGCCAGCACATGGCGTTTTGTACTGCTGCTGCTATATTTCCAAGGACACAGACACTGCCATCCATTGGTATGAGTCTATCAATCACCTCTGTGGAATTCCAGCCTCATTAAAAAAAGACACAAGACCTATGAATGGAACAACATTCTGGTTTCCACTTCAACATAATAATAATAATAAACTAAGAATCATACAAGAAATCGAGCAAAATCAGAGGCAGAAAGTTTTAGAAGTAAATGGCTGGGTAGTTACAAGGCATGAGCAGATGTCATGCAATCATGCAATGAAACTACCGTGTAGGTTGATCTGAAAAACTGGCAGGTCTTGGAGAAAAAAGGCTTCTGAAGGAGTAACACCAGGTCTGCAAAGTGAGAGAGAAGATGGGGCTGTATAATAGACAATGCTGACAGCAATTTGGGTATTTTTGTTTGTGCCAAAGAAAATTCATTTATTTAGCTTATTCTGTCAACTGACTTCATAGAACAAGGAGAAAACATTTCACCAGTAATTCCTAGGGAAGATTTTTTCCATCAGGAAAGGTGATGATCAAGCATGTGAGTGGAAGTGTAAGTGGTATTCATGAAGACCCATCCCTTCTGAAAAAGAGAAATGGTCTAATGTGTATAAAGGATGCCTTGCAATAAAGTTGTTAAAGCAAAGAGACAGGAAAATTATTCTCTTTTTTAAAACAGCTGGACCACTGACTCACTGTGTGGCCGTGGGCAAGTCCTGGGACTTCTTTGCATCTCAGTCACTCCAGCGGTTCAACTGGATGAAAGCAGAATGGATGGCAGTATGCTCCAATATTCAATATGCTGCAGATGCCGCTGCTGAAAGAAGCATTCCTGGCTAAATAAGCTCACAATGCAAACCCAAAAGCAACCGGGGATAGCTGGGGGCACCAGTGTGAGCCGCAGCGTTTGTGTTGTCTCTTGAAGCCTTTGTGCTGTTGTAGATCTTAATGGTCATACAAGCTTATAGCTCAAAGTGCAACGGATTGGATTAGATGAGATTTAAAATCACTTCTATCCCGTTTTTCATGTGTTCTTTATAATAAATTCCATATACATATATATATATGTAAAACAATGTGAAACTCTGATTAGTTTACTGTACACATAGCCCCAGAATGTTTTGATATTCATAGCCAAACCTGCAAACACGCTGCTGCCTAGAACGGTCTTGAAGTGGTTAATCAAGAGATTAACCTTATTTTTTTATATATGTATACATAAAACCTTATTAATTATTCCTATCACAGAATAATTCTGCAAGCTGGAATCATTAAAATAGCATGTGTGATGTATTTTAAGTAAATTTCTCTTCACGGAAAAATATCTGTTAAAGTAATAAATATTCTCTGCACTAAACTGAGGTGCGCAGCAGACAGAAATATAGGTTAGAATCTTGTACAGCAATGTTGGCTTTGGGACCCAGTTCAGCACAGCGTTTAATTGTATGCAGGTACTTAGATCCTAATGCAGCAGAGCACTAATGCACATATTTAATTGCCACAATGAGTAAAGACCTAAATAGGAATGGGATTACACATTTTTAGCATCCTTAGTAGTTCTTCATGTTCAGCAGATGTTTAATGCTTAATGTTTTACTGAGCTGGATCTAGGCTAAATTTATTAACAGAAAGATTTTCAATTTCTTCAGGAAATTTTAAGCACCTTCCTGAGAAAGGTCAGAGTTTATTAGCTTTTGAAAACACTGGAGATCCTCTGAGCTATGGCTGGAGAGAAAACTGTTCCACTGATTTTTGATGATGCTTTTTGAGGCCAGCCTCCTTTGTAGCATGCGGAATCACTGCCATCTGATCACCTCCTCAGTGACTTATTGGAACGAATTGAGTGTCCAGGGAGTGCGTACCAACATCACAAACTTGCAACTTCTTCTTCCAGGACCAACTTTCATGAACGAGCTCAGCGAGTGAACGGGCACTGGAGGAGACTGCCCACTTATGTCAGAAGATTAGCTTTCAGCAGCCTGAGAAATACGCATTGCTAAGGCAGGGCGGAATAATTAGCATTGCTATTGTGCTGTACATGTTCGGGAGGAAAAAAGTAAGCAATGCTGGTGCAGAAATCAAGAGAGCACACACATCATGGCTACCGTATGCAGTTCTGGTCAGTCTTTTCCAAAAGGGATATAGAGGAATTAGAGAAGGCAGAGAGAAGGATGAAGTGGGTGATCAGAAGCATGGGACCTCTTACACATGAAGAAGGACTAAAGAGACGCAGACTATTCTGTTCCCCTACAGTGCTAACAGAGGTGATGGAGGCGATTTATGCCTGAGGGCTATATAACCACAGAGGGCATGGGGAAGGTGGGCAGGGAGCAAATTTTGTTCTCTTACCACAAGGGTTAGGAGTCACCCCATGAAATAAACAGGCAGTAGATTTGAAAACCAACACAGAGAAGCTGGTTTCATACTGTGCATAATTACAGCTGTGCAACTCATTGCCATAAATGGCTCAAAGCAACTGAAAAAGGGATTAGAAAAGTTCCCAGGGGAGAGTCTATCGGTAGTCTATTAAACTGAATCACAAACACAACCTCCAGCTTGGGAAGTCTTGCAATAGCTGGCTGGTGGAGACTGGAGAGGTGTGCCAGCACAAGGGTGACACTGCACTAGCCTTTTTTTGCATACTCTTCCTAGGTGTCTGCTTCTGGCCACTGTGGAAGATTAGGTCTTGAACTAGATAAACCTTTGGTCTGATACAGTATTTCAGGGAGGGGGTGGGAGTTACGTTCTTATGCACCTCTTAGGTGAAAAGGGGATCCCACCTCCACTCCCCAATTGTGGGACCCTGGGTATGCTGCCGCAAGAAATGGCAAGAGGTGGGGTTAATCCCCACAATCTCCTCTTCTTTAATAAAGCTACTCCTAAACAAAGCACTGGTTCCTCAGGAAACAATGTCTCCCCACAGGAAAAAACCACTATTGTATGCTCTGTGGCTTCATTGTCTTGTCTTAAGACGGAGGAAAAAGGCAAGGCGTGCCAACTCATTGCCAGTTTGACAGAAAAACTGAGTTTACACAGACTAAGAGCAACTAAATTAGCATGTTGTAGTCACTAACTTTGGTGACTTGGAGGAGGAAGCTGGTGTCACTGACAGCGGGTCCAAGTGTCAGCCCATAGGGGACACAACAGGTCTTCTTCATACCTTTCCACACACAGTCAGGTCTCAGAAGGACATTATCATTGTAGATGCTTTCTACTCTCCTCATTTTTCTCAGAAAAGCTGCCATCTGTCAGTGTTTTTTTTCTTAGCCTCCAAAACACAGGATTTTTGTGTGTACTGAGGAGCATTTTATTAAAGTTGCAGCAGCAGTAGCAACCCAACTGTTTGGGCTGGTACAACCGAGAAACAAAAATTTGAAACAGGAAAGCATATTGTGAGATCAGGAGCTAAACTCTTGCCCAGGTAACAACACACTAATTTTGGAGGGGAGAGATGTGGCTTCAAGTTTTAAGTCAAGGGAGATTTGGGGGCGGGGGAGAGTGTGATGGTGGGAATGACTTACTGGTGCATTGATTTATTTGCAAAGTGTCCTAGATGTGATCTGCAGTCCCCATTCCAGCTTGGTTTCCTGCTCCTGCAACTGCTTCATTACCTCCTTCCCTCATTGAAGAGATGGGTATTTTGTGCTCTGCTGAACTGCTAAAGGACAGGACACGAGTCATCACAGCTGAGCACACTTTGCCTCTTCTTCCCATTGCTCAGCTTTGCTCCAAAGGAGTGTTACGCCAAGAGCTGTTGACATTAAATCCGAACACATTTTGCTGACCGTTGCAGAGTGCATGGGTGGCTGAAGCAGGCTCATAACTGCAGATTTCAAGAACAAGCTTAAGGGAACCCCTCCTTTGATCAAGAAAGGTGACTGCATACTCTGTATCCGATTCAAGCACGTCGCAGGTGATTTCCTCAGGCGGCACCGAGGGGCCACGTTTCCAAGTGCATGGCACCTACGGTCAGGATGAGACTTTACTCAAGGAGCTCGGCTCCCACAGAGGCACCTGAACAAGTAATGCCCGTGCTTTCAGCAGCGCAGGCTTTCACAGGAACTGAGCAGGAGGGGAGCCAGCTCCCCTGGCGTTTTGCCCCCCAAAAGCCCAAGCCAGGGCCAAAGAAAATTCTCCCATTTGTTCAAAGGCCTGGGATCAGGTCTGATGGGTATGGCTAGAAGGGACCAGACATCTTGAATCTCTAGTCATGTCTGTGCAAGCTGTGCCAGTCAGAAACCTCTGTCCTTGCTTAAACCGTGTTTGCTGGCAGCGCAGAGTGAAAGAGGTGTCTCCAACGCACCCGTTGCTGGCCCTGTTACTGTCATGCTTCCTACCCCCACTGCTAGTATCACCATCTTTTCCCTGAGACCAACGCACGTGTAGTCCTCCCTGTGCTGCCATGAGAAAAAGCTGTTTAAATCCTCCAAAGACTGAATGAACGGCACAGGAGCTCACTGAAAAGCTAGCAGTTGTTCTTTGGCAATGACATTAACAGGGCTTGGTAACAGAAAAAGAAAGATAATGAAACATATTCTGATTAATTGCTCTGTCTCTATCTGCGAGGGCAACAACGAAACCTTCCCATGCTGTGGGGCTTGTGCTCCTCGGGCTGTGACATTCCCAGACGATGCCACTTGCCATAGGGAAGAAGGGCCTTAACTTTGCTGGTGGGCCTGGAGGGAAAGGCGAGTTTCAGGAAGTGTTAGGGCACGCATCCCGGCTTGAGGAACACACGGTAAGGCTCTCAAGCTCACGACACTGTATTTAACAGCCTGCATTCTTTCCCAGCTTCCCCTTTCATTTTAACAGGAGCTATTTTCTGTCCAAATGCCATTGCTGAAGAGAGGCGTAACAGGTGAGAGAATGCTGTCGCGGTCTTGTCCTCCAGGACTAAAATAAAGACTTAGAAACCAACAAACACATGGGAAAGAGGAACCTCCCCCTTCCGCTTCAAATAAGCGAACACCAGCGGTGCCATGAAAAACCAGCATTTTGAGGGTCAGCAGGAGAGAAAGAGGAAACCCCTCCTGCCCACAAATCTGAGGGTGATATGGAAATAGGTCAGAGCTTATTGGTATCCCTCCGTGGTCACACAGCATGTACGTTATCGAGCAGAAAGGCACTGCAGGGCTGGGGGAGCCGGCATGATCATGGGGCTCTGGGAGAGCTTGCCGTGAGCTAGCAAGTGGGAATGGGGAGGGAGCACGCAGCAGCTCCTGGCTCTAAATCTGTTTTCAGGGGATGGAGAATCTGTCTGCCTGAGTCAGGCACAAGCAGTGCAGCTCCCAGGAGGAGCAAACAGAGAGCAAAGCTTGCTGGAGGCAGGATTTTGAAGCAGCCAGGCTGCGATTTTAACAGTGCTTTCTGCTCGGCTAGGCGAACCCACCTCCATCACAGCCCTGGATGGCAACATGTGTAAGCATGGCATGAGAAGGGGAAGGCCACTGAAATGGCTGCTGTGCTGCATAGCGGTGTTGGTACCGGAGGTGGCAGGACTGCACTGAGACTGCATCTCTCCCTGTGTGGCTGTGGTCACATCCCTCCCCTGCTGACTTGCCATGTAGCCATGGGCAAGCCCCATGGCTTCCCTGGCCCCCCAAGAGCTTCCCAGTTGAGCTGAGCATGCCCCCTGCCACCAGCAGATGCTGTGACTTAGTGGGTTATCACGATAAAGGTCTTCAGGCAGAAAGCCCTATCTGCTGCCATTGGGCTTCGGGTCCCAAAGGCAAGGGATTTAAATCCCAGAAGAGAAGACAGCTGCCTTCTGCAGGACTGCTTTTACGGCTGACAACAGCAGTCACTGGACCTGTAAGGTGTTGGCTTAGCATGAAGTGCAGAGACCGGCTCCAGTCCAACACAGGCTTGTACAGTTGCAGTATTTCTCACCACAGAAGGTCAGGGAGGCCTCAAAATTGGCAAGTATTTTTTTCTCTTCAAAGCACACATTCACGTAACAACAGCCCCCGCCCCAGCACCCTTTAAAAGCAATACACAAAGTGAATACACACCTTCCCGTTGTTTGTTCTGCGTGCAAATGCCAATCCCTTGTACAGCATTTTGTCTGACCTAGGTAGACTGGCAGTGCTTTCAGACAGGACCAACATACACCCTATACCTTGTAGTACCTAATTTGCTCACTCCCCATGTGTAATGCTGTGACGAACACAGCGGCATCCCAGCCTTACTTTGACCTCTTCATTCTCCCATAGAGTTACAAGCGACGGCGGAATTCACGCAGCCACAAGAGATGCGGGAGGGGACATTCCCTACGTGACCACACCACCACGGGGAGCTTTTGCTTGTTTGGGTTTCATAAGGTCCAAGAAAAGCATAAAAAGCAAAGCCATGCGTAAATATGCCCGGATAAAACCTGCCGGTTTTGCCCCCAAAGGCTGTGGAGGTGGGAGGCAGGCAGTAGTTCCTCCAAACTTCTTTCCTCCCATGTTAATAGACAGCTTGATGCTAAGAGCTCTTCAGTGGCTGAGGCGACACCTGATCTGACTCCATATGGTTTCTCTTCACCATCTGTATCATTCCCTCCCAGATCATGGCCAGAAGGGCTGGACTTTCCCTTGCCAGCGAATGGGTCCTGGGCAAAGCAGACTCTCAGCTGGAAGGATCATTTTAACCAGCTGTTCCTCTGCCCTTCAGACTGGGCACAGTGGCATCCCTGCCAGTCCCTTACTGGTGCATCCTTCCCCGGCTCAGCTGCATGCATCCAGGTCCTTGTCCTTACGTTGCTTCAAACCCACTTCCCTCGAGGATGGTAAATGACGATTTACCTTCTCTTATGACAACGTTAAAAGTGGGCGCTCCACATCTTACAGATGTCTTTTAAGAACTGCCAAACGGCCTGCTAAAGTCTGACCAGCCCGGCTCACTGGTGTCTTGTCCTGATAACGCAAGCAGCTCTCATTTCGGCTGGTCTTACCTGGCAGCTGCGGCCCCATCGTTCATCCTAGCGCGGCCCTGTCGCTCGGTGGTGCCCAGGGTGGCTGCTCTCGTACCACCAGCGTGCTCCCCGGGCTCTACAGGGGTCACCCCCGCTTCGTGGGGGGATCCCCATCACCCCATTTTCTCCATCCACTGAAACCACGAGCTGGATTTCACGAAGAGCACGCGCCCGACGTTTTTGTGCCTGCGTGTCAGCGGCAGCGCCGTCCGAAGGAGCCAGGCGGGGGGTGCCTGCGCTGGGGCCGGGGGCTGCAGCGATGCAGGTGGCGGGCAGGCCCGGCAGGGACGCCCGGGCAGAGGCTGCTCCGCTCCGCTGTGCCCCATCCAGGCGGCGGGCGTCTCTCCTTTTTATGAGCTCCACATTCCAGTCTCGCTGGGCTGGTTTTGACCGCACACTTTGCTTTGTTTTGGTTTTTTTCCTCTTGCCAGCACACACAGCTTAGGCAAAACACTTGAAAGTTTTGTCTTTAAGTATTTACTTCCTCAGAAGCAGCCGGCCTGGCACCCAGTCAGATTCCCAAAATAATCCAGTAAGGACTTAAGTAAACTGCCTGCAGGTGTTGCCCAGCTGCTTCATTGTGAGGAAGCCTTGAACTCTGCACCGGCCCCTTAAAGCCAGGGAGGGACGGTGCAGGCCTTGCCTTCTCGCCTGCCCTTCCAGCCTGATGCGTGCTCCGGCGCTGGGGCTGGGACAGGGCTGCCCAGCCCTCCTCCGACTGCCTGCTGCCGCTGCCTTTTTTCCACTTGCGCTCTGAGAGCATCTCTAGCATTACTGTCTCTAAGATATTTTGCCGTCTCCCCCCGCCGCAGACAATGGAAGAGGAAAATGAAGCCGTTCGGAGTGATTCCCTCCAGAAGCCGCCCTAAGCAGAGGAAGGGGGCAGAGGCACAGGGAAGTCACAGAATCACAGAATTGTATAGGTTGGAAAAGACCTGTAAGATCATCGAGTCCAACCGTAAGTCCTGGGAACAGAACTGGGAAGACAGTTCAGAACATTCAGAAGAACAGAACACAACAGAAACCGGGGAAGTCCTGAACCCATCCAAACCAAGGGGCCCAAAAAGAATGGGGGTTTCATTCCCCGAGCAAAAGCCAGATGACCAGACTTGACGTAGCTGACAGGGGACGGAGTTTAGCCCCAGGTCTGTCCCATCTGTAACAGACTCCGGGACACAGCCGTATGGTGCTGTGGACCTACGCTTTCTTTAGCCTACCTGCTCTCCGGCAGGCTGGTGCGGTGGCACCGGCTCAGGCTCTGTGCAGCGGTACCAGCCTGGCCTCTTCCCGGGCTTCAGCTCACGTAACCCCACGCCATCCCGCCAGGACTGGCAGTGCAAATTAAATCCAGGTTAAAGGAGAGCTGTAAGCTGCTGCAAACCTGCATTCAACTACGGCTGAGCTGTAAACCTGCTCCTGCTGATGTTCCCGGTAGGGAGTCGGGCCAAGGGAATAGTTTTGAGAGGTCAGTCTCCAAATCCAGTGTTTAAAAAGAACTTTGCTACATGAAATTTTACGCGCGCCTGTTTGTGTGTGCCTGCATGCTGTTGAAATAATGCTAACCAGTTGTATTTCTACATGCAAATAATTGATCTACGTGTTCTCTGTGCCTGTGCACACACACACTGGGGGAGGAGCGTTAGATTAAGCCGATTGCAATAAATGTAAGAAGCAGATTCGATAATGACCCCAAATATGGACCCAAATGTTCCTTCTTCTGCTACTAATTGATCTAATGGATTTCATATTTGTAACCAGGCAGCGGTTTGCATTGTCAGTTTCTTTTTGTTTGCTGCTTTAGAACAAATAAGAACTACTAGCACATAAGACATACCATATTTGCAGATGTAATTGCTATGAAACGCCCTCCCCAAGCAATTGCCAATAGTGGATTACTAACACTTTGGAGCAGTTGCACTGTAATTTATGATGGCAAACTCGAGGGCAGAAATCCTCAGTCACTACGCACACAAATACAATGATATATATGCATATTAATGTATTTTAACAGCAACATGATATTCTAGATCCTCAATCAAATGCAGAGTGTTGTCAGAAGGGATAGCATGATTTGCTTTTATTCAGGTGGGGGAATAAAGATTTGGGGGGAAAACTGAGACAACAGATTAGTGTCTGAGGTGGGAGTAGATCTGTCGTCTCGCTGTAAGCATCTAGCTGCTGTGCGGTCCTCTCCCTCTCTGGAGGAGCATCCTTGCCTTCCTCAGTAGTGCTTCCCGTCATTGCTGTTTGTCCATCCACACTCTCCCCCCTGCACATTGCTGTCTCTATTACTCCTTATTTCCTTCTCCCTTTGGTCTCACCCAAGCTTCAATGACTCTGCCACACTTCCCTCTTGAGAGAGAAATTTGAGTGAATCCCTCACTCTTTTTTTTTTTTTTGAGATTGCCAGGCACAGTGGGGAAGCTAACGACACAGCTGCCGGTGCCACAGTTGTTCTGGCCACTTCAAAAAAAAAAAACAGGGACGGGAGGAAAAGAATTGGATGCTCTACAGCTCTCAAACTGGCACCTTTCAGGAGTGCTAAATGGTCTTAATAAGCAAATAAAATGCAGGCTATTTATCAGAGAAATCAGAATGGCACCTTTGCAGATGTTCCTGTCTCTTGAAGAAAAAGATATAATTAGGTAATTTTTTTTTTAATTAAAAAACCAGTTAATTTGGAACCACTCCAGCCTGCTGAGTAAGCACGTGTCTAGGCGAACTTTAAAACACATCTTCTGTACCAGATAGAAGAAAATCTCAGAAGGAGCCTCCCTGGTTTATTGGATGGGTGTGTATTGGGACAGGTTTAAAAACATTTTAGTGTAGCTGATGGACTATGACCTTTTAGTATCAGTTAAATCCAGATTTATTTTTTTAAGAGGTATGCTATTGAAAGGCACAGGCAGCCAACTTAGAGAAGTCTGCCATAGTATTTTCACAGGATCATTCCAAAGTATTCTGTTGCTCATGCCAAGCAATAAAACCTTTCTTTTTGTGCGCATTTCTGGACACTGCTGTGCTCTCAGCATAGGCAAATTATCTCCAAAAGGTACTGTTTCACAGAGAAAACTATGTTTTAAGCAAGAAAGATTTGTTTTTCCATATTAAGATAATGAAACAAAAAAAGAGGATGGATTTACATGTGTTGTACATATAAAATGAGAGAACAGGCGTCTAGTCAAATATTGTTTTAATTATTTTTCACTTGTAGTTCTCCATATGTTTGCACTGCAGTCAGTGAACAATAGAAGAGCTCTCCTGTGGTTAATTTTACACCTGTAAAGTCCCCTGGATACAAACCAAGATTGCGTGGCCAAGTGGATAAAGTATCTGGCTTATCTTGCCAATGAATTCATATGCTCCGGGGGTTAGAGAAGATGGGGAGAATATGAGGAATTCCATTATTTTCAGTCTTCAGAAGATTTTCATTACTTTTACCCTTTCTATCTCCAACACCCGAGGAAAGACACCCCCCCCCCCCAGCTTCAGGTCTTCAATGCAAGCACTGGAAAAAATCCCCGCAGTGGCTCTGCTCCCTGCAGGCAACGGGGGAGGAACGCGGGGCTCCCTCCGTGGGCTCCCCCATGCTCCACGCCCCGTGTGCAGGAGCAAGCGGGTGTGCGTGAGCAATGCCCCCGCACAGCCTGGCCCAGGCAGTGGCCGCCCCGGCTATGCAGCGGCCGGGAAAGCCGCACCTCGGGGACGCTTCAGGTTTTGGTTCAGCCCTGCCTGTCCCTTTCGCACTGCTTCTAATGACCTGCCGATTCTCATCGCTCCAAAAGCGATCGAGACGCTCGAGCATTTTTTCCCTACCAGCACACTGGCTGAAGACTCCCGGGTTTCCAGGCCAAGCCTTGCAACAGGCTTCAGAGTGACCTTGGGCAGAGCGACCGCGGCGTCTGCGCTTCAGCTCTCCCCGCCGCAGCCAGGACAGCGATGCCGCCAGGCATCGCCCGCTTCTTGCCCGCTCCGGTTGCGAGTGCTGCCTGGCGAGAACTGCCCCTTCTGTGTGTCCCTCACCTTCTACAGCAGGCTCAGGCCTCTGCTGTAGTCACTACACGTTACCGTAATCGAAATTAATAGAAATAATTAGTGCTTCACAATCATGCAGATTTAATATGCCTGGGAGTCTGACACTAATATATCAATAGCATAGTTTACAGTACATCATTGGTATTCTTTGGGAGCCGTGACCTATATTCTGATATAAAGGATCTTAAAGGTTCCTTTGCAAATAAAAGTAAATGTTAATTAAAGCACTTTTCTGCGAAAGGCTTTCTTTAAAATAACCTACAATTCCAGTATTTGTTTTATGGCACGCACAGATAGGATTCGCAGTCTCACAGGAAATGTCATATGAATGTAGGAAGGAAAAAGAAAAAAACCTGTAAGGAGATTAATTCCCTTCTACAGCACATCAGAATACAGACTTTGGTGATGGGCTACAGGAAGGCTGAAGTGCGGAGGGTACCTATTAGAGATGGTTGAAACACTGTGTTTTTAACTGCAGAAAAGGTTTGGATCAATTTTTCTTTTCAGTGAAAGGGATGGCTAGGACATACAAAAATGAAATGTAGTCTAACATTTGCATTGCTTTCAAGATAGAGGCTTGGAGGTATTTTATTTTCCCTTTCATAAAATTTTCTCTCTTAAAGAAAATTCTCTTACATAGCTTATTTGAGGTTGTATCTTTCTACACAGCCCTTCACAGTATATTTTCAGTTACATTCACAATGCACTTCAGAGCATGAGATCACATACAAAATGCAACGCCTTTTGCAGACATAAAAAACGTTCCTCTTTTTGCACAGAACAAATTTTTTTGGTGCAGTTCTTCCAGTTAGAAGGCCTACTAAAGCTCAGCTAAAATATATGATCTCAGTGTAATATCCTAAGACATTCCGATCACCAACAAATGTTCTTGGTTTTATTAAAAAGAAAACAAAAACCAAACCCACAGAGTCCCCGGGGAGTCAGACTCGGCTATTGTTCTTCCATTTCTGATGCAAGTCAGGAGATACCAGACAATACAAATTACTGAGTCACCACTCGCTAAGCTGTATTTGCTTAAACAACAGCTCTCCCAGCTGACCCTTCCCAGTTAGCATAAAGCATATAAAGACAAAAAAGTGCTCAGTGTTCAAAAACCAAAGTGCTTTTATGCAGCCAGGTACGCTGGGAGGCTGGGAAAGAGGGAAGTCAGACGGACGTCCCAGTGGGGAGCCGCTTGAGTTGCAGCTGATGTGGATGGGTTTGTTCTGCAAGAAAGTGGGGAGGGAGAAGGGTGGCTCATGGCTACAGGGTGTAGGCAGAGAAGGGGGAGGCAGCGCGAGGAGGCACTAGATAAATAAAGGAAATGTCTACATTCTAGCACATAGGATTCTGAACTCAATCCTAAAATAAGGATAAGCAGGGCTTCACTCGTAAACAGGCACAAAGGACTCAGAAATTGATTCAGGACAAGGCGTACAGCAGCGTTCTGCTTCTTTCAGCACTTTTTCTTTAAATATCTTAGAATTCACCAAACAGAAGAGAGATTACACTTTATAATATAAGCCTCCTGAGGGGATGCTGCTAAAAGGCTGTCAGCAGAAAGAAAAAGAAGTGTTCAAAGTGTGCATGTAGGGTTAGGGACTCCACATTTCAACTCGTCTGCAGCTGGAGATGAGATGCATTTGCATTTGTTCCCCTGGCTGAAGACCTAATATTCATTACGAAAGCGATTTCAAAATAGTTCTAGCTTAAAAATTTATTCAGGCATAACCCATATAAAATAAAACAATTTTACACAGCTACACTTCAAACAATCTTGCCTACCTCCAGTAAGATCTGCAGAGAGCTTACTTTCAGTTTCATGTGGGTTTGAGTCAGGCCTTCAAGAAAAGGCCAGAATTTACTTAATCACTGTAGTGCTGATGGGCTCTCTGCTCAGAAATCCTTTTGCGCAAAGCATTGTATATAGAAACAAAAATAAAGTTTGGCCCAGAAAGCTTACTTGTCATGGTTTCAGCATCCTTCTGTTCTGTGAATGAGTGGCTTCTGTTAATGATCACTGTCATTTTCCTGACATTTAACTGAATGGATTTTCTTTGGAGAAACTAAGACAGACACGGGAAACATCTCGATAATCCAAAGAATTGAGGATTATGTTTCGGCATTTTACAAAGCAGTTAGGATTCACTGGTTGCTATTGTGAGCATATTCTTAGATCCCTGTGGCAGAGGGGAAGCTGGGGCTTTGGCTCACATTCCCTCAGCAGAGATGTGTGGTAGCCTGAGGCACTGTCACTCCTCTTGGTCTTCCCTTCTGCTTTCACAGAACTCAGCAGAAGAGCATTTGGGCAGGCATCTCAGCCATTGCTGTTCCCAGGCCAGGGTACTTGTGCAAGCTCCCATGCCAAATGATGAACTGGAGCGGGTAACTTACACAGCTGCGATGAGGTCAGTAACCCCCAGGAGGATGGAATAGCTAAATTTGCAAAGCTTGTCTGGGTGCCCACAATACCTGTTTCCTACACTTGTTCCTTGTGAGCATTTGATGATTTATTATACTTATTTTCTTTTTTTTTTTTATTTGAATGAAGCTCTTATTTGCTAACCTCCATCCTGATCCTTCAACTGTGTTTCCATATGTTAATATTTCCTACCTTGAGGAGTCATAAATAGCGTGGAAGTTGCACACTCAGATGCTGTTTGCAGAATTGGGCCATAGGCTCAAGTATCAGTGTAATAAATTCAAAGCCAAGCAAAAGCTTGACCAGATTTGCTTCCAGACTAAGCAAGACCAGGTTTTGCCCACAGTTTCTGAGAAGAGGCTTTCTTAGGACAAGTGCATATTTAAAATGAAATTGAGAAAAGCCACAGAAATACAAAAGGTTTCAATGTTTGGGATGTGGGCTTTTTTTTCTTTTATAAAGAATATGCTGTCTTTGTTGTCTTGTCATAGGAAAGGTATCTCTTACTGTTGCTACAGTTATAAGAGAGAAAAAGAAATTACATTCAGAAATAAGATCTCCACGTAAAAACATCTCACTGGCTACATGGAGGAAAGTAAAAATTTTGACAGATATTTGCTTTTGTTTATCTCTGCTTCCAGTGAACACTGAAAGTGTAGCTCTATAGAACTACATCCTTAAAAAAAAAAGGGGACAAAATGTGCTCAACTAGCACCTCCATGAGATCACACAGCAGAAAAATAATCCTCACTTATAATCCAAATACATGGAGGGATGGAAAGAACGTTTTATGGAAAACTATCTTACTGGAATTTAAGAAGAGTTCTGCAATGTGTGGAAAACAAGTATGTTTTAATAGGTTGCTGCTTTAAATGACTGAATTTATTTCCAAGAAGGTCAGGACCATAAAGTAGAAAATATCTCTTCCTTCATAGCAGTGGCAAAACAGGAACAGAAAATAGCGACAGTGAAATGTTATCTTTGTTCTCTTAGAGGAAGTAGCAGAATGTTGTTGCGGTTTTTTTGTTGTTGTTGTTTTGTGGTGTCTGGGTTTTTGTTTGTTTTTCTTGTGTTTTGTTTGGTTTTTTTTTTTTTTAATTTATTTAAAATAACCCCTCTATTTTTCTCACTTTTCTCAGTTTGGAGTCAATAAATTATCTGTGAAAACATTTAAAAACCAATCATGTCAGTAATGCATTACTATTATTTCGCAGTGCTTTCACCTTTCTCTG
The DNA here is from genome assembly GCF_035582795.1 of Mycteria americana. Classification (NCBI taxonomy): domain Eukaryota; kingdom Metazoa; phylum Chordata; class Aves; order Ciconiiformes; family Ciconiidae; genus Mycteria; species Mycteria americana. The sequence goes on from NC_134365.1 coordinate 136,697,758, forward strand.
ACAATTGGGGGAAAAAAAATGTGCCTACGTACTTCATTTTCATGTGCCAAGCACCTGACTGCACTGTTCACTCCTTTCCGATAGCCATTAAAACCAGTGTAGTAGTATGCAACGGTCAAGAACTTAAAATAATCCCCCCCCCACCCCCGTGTCAACTTAAATAGCTTTCCCTTTCCTTCTGAAATTTCCTGCCTGTGTAACCGGTAAGGAGCAGGAATTATCTTGTGGATCAGAAAACTAAGGCAATCCCTTTCAGCACATTTGTTGCCGAATCTGAGTGAAGACTGATGCTCTGGTCAATAAGAACCGAAGTAGGATGCGATACAAAAACTGCTCTCAAAATCCAGCTTACTAGACCCATTGCTTGCAGACCCCTAAACATTCTCCAGTAGTAACGCAGACCTCAGAAAGCAAACTGACGCTTACTGAAACAGGCCTGCCTTTCTCATCAGCTTTCAGGGCTCGCACAAGTGAGGCAAAACATGGACTGGATAAAAGAAGCGAAGAAGGTAAATAATGTAATGTATAGAAGTGGGTGTTTCACACAGCCAAACAGATAGGAAGCTCGGCTGGCTACAAGGGGCCTGCTCCAGATGATGTTATTCTGGGTCCTTTCACCAAACCCTCAAAAAGCCTTCAGCGTCAAAACCTTAGAGAGCAACTTGAATAAGATAATGTTCTGGATTCCTACAGGCACTCAGGCTTTGTCTATAGGCAGTTTAAAAGGTGTGACATTAACTGGCATAAGAAAAGTATACATCAAACAAGCCATGTTTGTGGCAGCCTGAGCTTTAATACCTTTGGCTTGAACTAACTAGAAGCGTGGACTGCCTTCTGCATACTGACAGGCACTAGGCAGCAAATATTGGACATCTTATTCTGTATTAGTCCACACAAGACCTAAACTAAGCAATTTAGGGCCTTCAGTGGAAAGGACACACACAGCATCCTATTAGCAGTATAGTTTTTCATCTCTGGTTAGCAACCTCTGCTCCCAAACAGAAGATCTTGCAGAATTTCACATCTGGTTAGGTCCCTTCCTTTTCTCAAGTCTTTTTGGCACTCGGTACACTTTCACTGCCATGTCATTCTGAAGCTAGAATGCCAGTTTGTTTCAGTAAGTTTCACCTGTCCAAGTACTTTGGGATATAGCCAGCTCCCACATCTGAAAATCCCCTCAATTTGGGCTGGTTTGTTAGTCCCTGTCATGTAACTGCAACCTTTCCTATCTCAAACTAGGCCCCCAATGATATTTTTAAATGTCTTCTGGCCTACAGGATTGTTATACCGCCTTCTGAAACCTGACAGTACAAGCAGAAAGATGTCCTTCTGGACAACCGGTGGCCCCTTCGCACAGTTTTGGGAATTTCCCAAGCCTCACGCACTTGCCTGCCTGCTGATGGCTCTGGAGTTCTCTTCCTCGATGGGGCTTACAAAGCAGATGCCACCCTTGGAAAGTTCACGCTACCAGATTAAATGCCAAAGAATCTGCTAAGGCTGTGAGAAAAGAGGATGCTGATCCTGGTGTTCATCACCCCTGCATTTTATTACTCATACAAAACAGTATGTGAACAGTTGGCCCATGTGTTAAAGATTTACAGATGATGTTAAAAGTAACTAAAACAAAGATAGCATCTCACTGAACAATCGTTTGTAAATGGAAAGACTTAGCTTAAAAGGATAAAGCTCAGCTAAAAGCTAAGCTTCAGTTATTCAGTGAGAGCACCAAAATCGAATTCTCAGAACTGCATCATTCTGTCAGAGTATTTAATATTTCTTTCAGTCAGGGAAGGTTTTTGGTTTCTCAGAAAAGCCGTCGCCTCGGTAGGTGGTGCTATACCCCTTCGAGGTACCCAGGAGGAAAGGACAGCCCTGCTTCCAGTGCAGAAGTGTATTTCATGGAGTATAGTATAATCAATGCCACCCCACCACTTAAGGGGTGGTGGTGGGGGGAAACCTACGCTGAACTTGAAAGTTAAATACTTACATAAGCTCATAGTTCGGATGGCATTTCAAGTCGGCAGTTCCCATTTCACTTCATGCACAGATATTATCATACCATATACTGAACAAAAGAAACCAGTGATTGTGCAAGAGAACTACAGAGTTATCACATTGCCATGTCTATTAAAAGAATTAAAGAACTGCACAAATATTTAGCCCTTTCTACATCATATTCTAAAATCCTATGAGCACTTCCATCAAACGATCTGAACAAATGCTTGAAGAAATAGGAAATAATGGTATTGGTACTAAGGGATGAGTTCTGGCTATTAAAGCTGAACGTGTCTGTGAGATGGGTTATTTACATACTTGCTGTGGAACAAGCAAAGTTTTTGATCAGACTCCCAAGGGGCACCAAGAGACCTTAGCTGCCCTGAGCAGCCTGACCCCATCCCTCTTGGCCACCTCTGCGCACAGGCCTGGGACCTCCCTGCAAGCACAGCTCTGGCCTCGTCCCTGCAGGGCTATGCCACAGGTTGGCCATCCCCAGCCCTGTCCCCTGCAGCCTCCCTCACAGGGCAGGGGGACCAGGGCATCCTGGTCATAGTCAGGTCCCCAGTCCTGCTTAGCCCCAGCTCCTGCATGAACCTCAAACCCACGTTGCAGCAGTGTCTCTGCTGCTGCCGACTGGACGCCGCACCTGACTCGTTACCCTGTCTCCTCTGGGACTGTCGGCGGTCCCTGCCAGTCACCACTCCAGCCCTGATGCGAGCACCCTGTGGGAAAGGGCATGGTGCTGCCCATGCTGCGGGTGCCCTCGGCCCCAGCTTGCTCTCCCTCACTGGGGCAGCAAGCTGCTCCCTGACATTAAGTGCAATGAACAACTACATTCATTTGTTAGACAAGAGCAGGCAGGGATCCATCTCACAAATGCATAAAAATCATCCACGCTACAACAGACGGGTAAGGAAGAGCGGAAGTATTTCATGGAGACTTCTCTCCCAACTCCTACAGAAAACTCTTTAAGGGACTGCCAGGCTCAGGGAGACCAATGAATGTTTGCTCTGTTCATTTCACTTGCTCACATATCAACCTATGTTCTCCAGCAACGTGGGAGCAAGCACTAAGAAGTCTGCTGGAAAAGGTTCTAGCAGCTTATCTAATTTGAAACAACACTGCCCAAGAGCAGAGGAGGATCTGACACAGAAAGCTTATCAGTCACCCAATAGCTACTTCACGGATCTAAGCTTCAAAAAACCAACAAAAATCCCCAACCAAACCCCCACCCTCTTCATATTGTAGAAGGAAGGGAAAGACACTCCCTTGCAATTTTTTCCAACTACTATGCAAGTGCTATGTTGGAGACAGAATCATTAAGGTGTTGTTCTTGCAGGAAGATTTATTTATAGGAACAAGGATCTGACCACTAATGCAGCAAGACCCAGTACTGCAGGTCTCACGTACACAAAACCTCTGCTGAAATCCATAACCGTTGCAAGTGAGAACTGGGGATTGGGATGGAATTTTGTCATGGTGTTTATTTCCGTATCACTGCCAATGTCTAGGGTCAATCCAAAGATGAAAATTAATACTAAAGTATTTTAATACTTGTGTAATATATATTTAAATGATATTTTCTTTTCGCAGATCATAGTTATACATGTAATTATTAATAAATCATATGAAAATACTGTATACACCACCATTCACGAGGCTACAATAGATCTATCAAGAAAGCATAACATTTTACATGTTATCAGGAAACGTGCACCAGATCCTGGACATGAACAGTACTAGATTAAAGGGCTGTCAAGTCTGATGCCAGAAGTACCAGACGAACTATGAAATATCATCTCAAATCCAGAGACGTCAATCATGCATGAATAAAATGGCCCAGCTCCACTGTACAGAGGAAGGACTCGTATTGTGTTAGGGACAGATATTAGGACTACAAAGATGGAGGACTGGTGGTAAATTCTCAGGTGTTTCAAATGAGCAGATTACCTTCCAGCCCTGTTTTATTCATTGAATAAGGACTAACACAGAAACTGATTCCACTAAGTGAATAAGGCCTAGCCTACTAAAAATGCACCAGTTTAAAGGGAGTTTCTTAAAAATTTTACTCAACTCCTACCATTTTGTGGAAATCTCTGTTTCAGATAGCTCACACAAAGCTGTAACTGACCAGTAAAGTCCAAAAGAGTTTGCTTTGGTTTACTGAATCAGTTAAGGCAGTCTGAATTTGGAAATCATCTCACCTCAATCAGCAGATCTCCTCAAAGCCCTGGTTCTTGAAAGGAGATCAAAAGAATCTTTTCAGATGAAACCGTACCCGAACTGTAGATCCACGGTGCAAGAAACAGTTAAGACACATGTATGTAGTCAAGGAGCTATGTGCTAGCTTTATTTGTAAAATATTTTATTCCTAACAGCAAAATACTGTAATTTTATTTTATAAAAGTTAGCAAAAATTGATACATTTGAAACAGAAACAAGAAAACTATTTCTACTTTTTTTCAATTATTCAATTATCTTTTCAATATGGAAGCTATAGGTATGCACCACACTAACAGATTTCAGTGCCAGACAGGTCATTCAATAAATATATCATTCTACCATTAAAATCTGTGAAGGACAGTGAAAAAGTTTCACAAAACTACTGAAAAAATATAAGCATTTTTGGCTTTTTCTGAGGTTTGGAACTAGTAATATCTACACACAACAAAGTTCTTGGCATTTACAAGAACGATTGTATAGAACAGTAACAGCAGAATTTGTTAGCAGTAAACCAGAACCAAATTTGCAGTACAACATTTCTAGTAAAAAAAAAAAAAAAAAAAAATCAGAAATTCAGCCTATTTCTTAAATCCTACAGAAGACTTCTGCAAGGAGGTGGTAGGGGAAACTGAAATTACTAATTTCATATCTAATAAGGCCATTGCATATCCTAACTTGCAATAAAAAAGCTGATCCTATACTGTATATAATAAACACTGCCTGTTTGTTTTGAATAGAAGTGAGAACAAGTAACTTCACTATTTTATCCTATTGCTAACAAAAACCCAAACCTTTGCCTTGTAGAGGATAGATTCAGTTAAATCTTGTTCTGCTACGTACACAGGCATAATTCTGGAAGCCACAGCTGCATCAACTTTCAGAGGTGAAATTGGTTCCCTGCGTCAGCCTTCTGAGAAGCTTCTTTCTGTGAAAAAGTTGGACATATCTGAGACTACACTCAGACGTAATGCAAGTGGCAAGGCAGGTTCACGCACCAGTTAGCCAATACGTAGACAGTGAGAAGCCTGTGGGACTGATGCTGGAAAAACAAGTAACAGAAAACCATATAGCAAATACTTCCTCTTTTGAAAACAAACCAACCAAAAACCCTCAAAGAACCCACCCAACAAAAAAAAAGCCATTAACTTCTGCACAGTTACTGCTGTTGAATTTCAACTTACAAATGAAACTGAGGGGGATATGAAATTGAATATATATAGTAATTAATTTTCATTCATTTTTATGAGTTCAACATCAAGTAATTTTCAAAATTTGTTTGGATTTTTAATATATAATTCGGTGCACTAATAAATCAGTGTTGTGTGGACAGAAAGGAAAGGCAAGGGCATGAATATTTATTATTGACAATAACTTCTTCCTCCAAGTGACAGAGGAGCCAATGAGGAGAGGTGCTTTGCTGGACCTCATACTTGCCTACAATGAGGGGCTTGTTCGAGAATGTGAAGGTCAAAAGCAGCCTTAGCTGCAGTGACCATGAGACGGTGGAGTTCAGGGTCCTGAGGGGAGGGAGGAGGGTAAAAAGCAGGCTCACAAAAGCAGGCTCTCTTGGACTTCAAGAGAGCAGACTTTGGTCTCCTCAAAGATCTGCTAGGAAGAGTCCTATGGGATTAGGACCCTGGAGAGAAGATGGGCCCAAGAAAGTTGGTTAAAATTCAAGGATCACCTCCTCCAAGCTCCAGAGATCCATCTCAATGAACAAGAACAACGAAAAATGCCAGGAGGCCTGTGTGGATGAGCTTCTGGACAAACTCAAACACAAAAAGGAAGCATACGGAGGGTGGAAGAAAACACAAGTAACCTGGGAGGAATGCAGTGACATTGTCTGAGCATCCAGGGATGAAGTTAGGAAAGCTAAAGCACAATGGGAATTCAATGTGGCCAAGGATATCCAAGACAACAACAAGGGCTTCTATAAGTACATAGGTGACAAAAGGAAGTCTAAGGAAAATGTGGGCCCACTGCTGAATGAGACAGGGGACCTCATGACATAGGACACTGAAAAGTCTGAGGGATTCAATGCCACCTTTGCCTCTGTCTTATTAGCAAGACCGGCCTTCCGGAATCCCAGGTCCCAGAGATCAGGGGGAAAGGCTGCAGCAAGGAAGACACACTGGGTGGAAGAGAATCTGGTCAAGGAATACTTAAGCAAACTAGACATACGTAAGTCCAAGGTGCGCCCACGAGCACTGAGGGAGCTGGCTGATGTCGTTGCGAGGCCACTCTTGATAACCTTTGATTGATCAAGGCAAACAGGAGAAGTGCCCGAAGACTGGATGAAAGCAGATATCACTCCTATCTTGAAGAAGGGCAAGGAGTACAACCCAGGGATCTACAGGCCAATCAGTCACACCTCCATCCCTGGGAAGGTGATAGAGCAGCTAATCCTGGAAACCATTTCCAGGCAGATGAAGGACAAGAAAATCATCAGGAGTAGTCACAGCATGACTTCACCAAGGGGAGGTCATGCTTGTCCAACCTGATAAACACATACGATAAAATGACACGCCTGGTAGATGAGGAGAGCAGTGGATATTGTCTACCTGGACTTGAGGAAGGCCTTTGACACTGTCTTCCATAAGGATCCTCACAGACAAGTTGTTGATGTATGGGTTGGATGAGCAGACAGTGAGGTGGATTGGAAACTGGATGAATGGCTGTGCCCAGAGGGTGATGATCAGCAGCACGAAGTCTAGTTGGAGGCCAGTGACTAGTGCTGTAACCCAGGGGTCAATATTGGGTTTGAACCTGTTTAACATCTTCATTAATGATCTGGATGATGGGGCAGAGCGTACCCTGGGATGTCCTAGTGGACACCAAGTTGAACATGAGCCAGCAATAAGCCCTTGCCACAAAGAAGCCTAATGGTACCCTGGGCTGCATTAAGAAGATGTTGCCAGCAGGCTGAGGGAGGTGATCCTTCTCCTCTCCTCAGGACTGGTGAGGCCACACCTGGAGTGCTGGGTCCAGCTCTGGGCTCCCCAGTACAAGAGAGGCACAGACATACTGGAGAGAGTCCAGCAAAGGGCCACAAAGATGATGAAGGGACTGGAGCATCTCTCCTGTGAGGAAAGGCTGAGAGAGCTGGGACTGTTCAGTCTGGACAAGGGGAAGCTCAAGGGGGATCTCATCAATGTATAGAAATACCTGAGGGAAGGCTGCAAAGAAGACAGAACCAAAAGGACGGAACCAGGCTCTTCTCAGTGGTGCCCAGTGGCAGGACCAGAGGCAATGGGCACAAACTGAAACACATGAGGTTCCCTCTGAACATCAGGAAACATTTTTTTACTGTGACAATGACTGAGCCCTTACACAAGTTGCCCAGGACGGTTGTGGAGTCTTCATCATTGGAGATATTCAAAAGCTGTCTGGACATGGTCCTGGTCAACTGGCTCTAGGTGGCCCTGCTTGAGCAGGGGAGTGGATCAGATGACCTCCACAGGTCCCTTACAATCTCAACCATTCTGTGACTCTGTGAATAGTCACTGCACACCTTTCAAGATTTTAAGTTAACAAAGACAGGATGACAAGTCTCTAGAACAGCAGCCTACCCTGACAGCAAAGCAAACATGCCTAGCCTTGTAGACCTGAGTATTAAAAGTTACGATTATGAGCTTGAGAACAAATACTACTGATGCTGGTCATCTCTGACTGCATACCAACAGTACAGCATGTGTCCTTGGTTTTAACTGAAGGACCAAGGACTTGTAGCTGATGGAAATTATTATTTCTCAAATCTGAATCAGGATCCAAATCCTCTAGATGAAAGTTGCAGCAGATTTGCATCTTGTGGACATCCACACCAGTGGATGAGACATATGCCACTGAACAGCAGACCAAGCTCCTGAAGTATTTTCTTCAATTTTCATCAAGAAAAAACACAACCAACCATTGGACTGTTTGTTCTGGATGCTTTTTTTGTGCTTTTGTAGAGCTAAATCAGAGCAAAGAAAATATTACCAACTGTACTTACATTGTTGTCTGCCTCTTCCCTTATCCTACAACAAAGACTGCTACAGGAGGCAAAAAAGTGAGAGAGAGATATAACAAGTTAGCTAGATGCAATTAAAAAAAAATTTTGTTTTCCTTCCTGCATTAGGTATTTTCGCTTAAAATATCCAACTGTCAAAGCAAATTTCATTCCTCACACATAATGAAATAATTTATGAGTCTTCCTCCAAGGAGGACCATTCTTTGCTCTCCACATTTCTATCTGCTTCTGCTGACCTGATGCACTGTGCATCTTTTCTAATCAGATTAATCTTTTTGAGTCTATGAATCATGAGAGGACGGTGCTTTTAGGGGAGAGCACATTGCAAATGCTACAGGGAACAGTGGAAGTAATTTCTGAGGAGCACAAATGCTACTTATACAAGTAGTTAGGGTTCCCATGTCTTCTTCTAACTTTGGTCTCATGAAATAATACTATTTAGTGCTGCTGACAACACAGTATAATAGGACAACTCAATGTAATAGGCTTCTACGTGTGATTTATAAAAACGTGCTAAATTACGATTTGAGACAGATGTTAGAGAGCTTCAGTCTGTGAGATTGATAGTGTCACTTTCAAATGGCTTTACTGAAGTGGGACTTTGTGGAGGACTCTTTGCACTCAATGGTGGCACTGCCAAGAGTTTCCGGCGGATTCCAACTGTAGCCTTTTTATGGTCATGTCTGAGACTGCGGATTGTGCTGTTTATGGCAGCCACGCATGCCTTCCAATCATATCCAGTTTCCTTTAGATCAAAGGATGGATAATTCTCTTGAAGAAAGTCTAAAAATAAACAAGTATATAATAGTGAGTTATCAATTATTTATGCAAGCTATATACTCTTTTTGGATGTAATTAAGCCAAAACAAGTGCATGCTACCAAAACAGGACAGCTAGGCATATTATGAGGCTTGAAGAGCAAAGCTAGAGGGCAGATATTTTTTCCCCTCCTCTTTCTGTTTAATTTGAAAATGAGTAACAAAAGGTCTAAGCACTAAATTAAAAAAAAAAAAAAAAAAGGCAAAGAAAGCATGTAACCATGTACGTGGGCTTGATCCTTTGAAGTGCTGAATAACTTCAGCTTCTAATGTGGTCAGCCAGAGCAAAGAAATCTCAGGCTCCATTTCAGAATGACCAGTATTTGGCAGGACCAAGCCCTCCTTCAGAGGATCTCAGACAACGATATTCACTAAAATGAAACACAGCAATTCAACATAACACAGCCGTAGAGGAACAACAGTGACAGAAAAACTGCAAGAGCTTATTCCTTACCATACTGCAACAAGATCAGTAAACAAATACTTGAATTCAGTAGCAATGGGATAAATAAGGTAAGACTACAGCACCTTTCTCCCCTTCAACAAGTAAAATGAGTAGTTTTAAAAACATATTTTAATTTTTCTTTTTTTTTTTTTTAATTACTGAGTGACTGTCCTTCTGAGCTTAGCTGAATTACATGTTTTCTCTCACCAAGCCCCTAAAAGATTTAAATAAGCACCAAAAAGGAATTCTCAGCTGTAATTTCAAATCAAAGGCAATAATACTATTTCTAGTCTGATTAACATCTAGATTTACCTTAGTAGAATGAAAGGTATAGCTAGTTGATATTACGTCAGTTTTGTTCTTCCACTGCTCTCACATATACTAGCAAGTAAAAATCTAATATAGTATCATTGTTTACAGTTGATATTTTAACTTGTAGTTCCAAACCTGGAAACCTATTTTGCCAGAAAAGCATGGGTCTGAAGGAAGAAAATAAGAGAAAAAAACTTGTGCTCTTGCAGTTTACTCTGCTCAAGGGGGCATGTGGGGGGGAAGCGAGAGCACCTTAGGTTCTTTCATTCCCAGGATGCTCCTGTAATAAACTATGCTGACAAAGGATACACAAGCTGTTGGCTGAAGCAGCAGCCAGGCTCTCTCCCCATCCATCCCTGACAGCAAATTAAAGAAAATGCTTGGCCTCAGAGCTACAGAACAGGAATTCCTACTACCAGGCCTACAGAGCCTTTGTACATGGCCACAAAACAGCTTTTAAATTATGCCTTTTCTTTCACAGAAACAGACCAATTGTTGGGACTACCATAAGGCTATGCGGGGCCCCTTCCTGCTCTGCCACGTTACATTCAGGGAGTTGATGCTGCCATCCAATCAGGCTGTTATAATGTTAAAGAAAACAGGGCCAGGGGCTGCCCTCTGGCCCCAGAGCCAAGTGACACAGCCTGGCTGCAACTGCAACACAGAGGACTTTGTCTCTCATCTGCTCTGGAGCCTCTGTGGTGTCTTAGGGCTGCAGGAGCACACCTAATACATCTTTTGAATGCTTCTTAAGCTCAAAATGTCATGAAACAAAATGTTTACTATGAGAGTATGTGGCAACACTTAAAGTGGCAAAGCTTCCTAGGCTGGTGGTGAAAGAATATGTACGGTTTGGGAAAGCCCACTTTTATGTATAGTTTTGCTATATCGGGAATGGTTTCTGGCATGCTCTGTCCCTCAAGCCACGCCCAGACATCAGTCCAGAAAGTGCAAGTCCCAGCCCCATTTTATTTAGCATTATTGCTGCATCCTCGAGGCAATCTTGTCACACCTGCAGAGCTGTTATGCTGCACTGTCCAGATCTTAACAATCCTTTCAACCTCCCTACACTCCAGACATGGAGGAGAAGCAGTTTCAAGATTTGTTAGAAGATGCACGTTGCAAAAAGCATGATGAATCATAGAATCGTAGAGTATCTCAGGTCGGAAGGAACCCATAAGGATCATCAAGTCCAACTCCTTGCACCTCATAGGACTACCTAAAACTAAATCATATGACTAAGAGTGTCATCCAGACGAGGGTAACTAGTCAAATATGCAACCTTACTAACCCAGTGAGCACTATCCCACAATGATATCATAAGTAAAACCCTACATCAAGCCAGTGGTGTCAGGAAATGTTGAAGGCACTCCACTATTACACTGCCTGCAGCCTGGGATCCAGCCCAGTAAATAACATCCCACAAGCAAAACTTAAGAGTTCCTGGCAAAGTATTTTCTCTTCAGGTTTCTCATAGAAAAAGCCAACTTTTACAATGAAAATACGACAAGAAAACGGAAAGTTAGAGAAAAAGTGGAAAGATTTCTATATTGCATGACCAAACCTTTTCAAATATGTTGAACACTCTCTTTAAGATGCCGTAATAGCCACAGAGCAAATGGCCACCAGAAACCTGATGATCTTTCCCCCAACACCATTGTTTGTGCTGGCCATACTTAAATCTTACCAGATAATGCCAACTTTTCTTCTGTGTAATAACCCCATACACCTTTTCTACCTACAACCTGCTTCACATTCCTCCTCACTTGCTACATAACTGTTAAGCTAATTCTACTGTCACAGTTCTGCTTGCTTTATCCAGCCTCGCAGGAGGGACTGAATGAGACTAACAGAAGACTCCCTCTCAGGAAGGAGCACGGATCAGTGTTCTAGAAGTCTTAATGCAGAAGGCAAAACATCTGCTACAACTCCAACCATAACACACGCTCCCTCTGCTTCTGGAATTAGCATTTGCAAATAGAATAAACAGTACCAATTTCCTGAAGACATCCTGGATTCATGTAAGCTGAGGAAAGTGCAAGACTGTCCATATTCATTCAGTGGAATAGGCTGTTACACATTATTTGAAACGACACACTTCAGTATAGATTCGTTATTCAAATAGCTCAAACTGGTCTAATTCAAAATGCTGCCTGTTCACTTGGCAGCAGTCCTTATCCCACCTGTAGCTTCTAAACAACCAAATCATTTGCTGAGACCTTTTCTCTCAATGGAGCCTCTTAGGCGAATAGGGACAGCTGATCTCTGAGCCCTCAGAAGGGCAAGGCACTTGAAACTGTTCCTTTCCAATCACAGTCACCCAGGCCGTGAGGGACCTCGGGAGGTCTCTACTCCAACCTTCTGCCCAAAGCAGGGACAACTCTGAGGTCAGACCAGGTCACTCAAGGCTTTGTCCACTGAGGTGTGGAAAAAGGACGGAGATGGCACAACCTCATGGGCCAACATGCTCCACTGCTTGACTGCCCTTATGGGGAAAAGGAGTCTGCTCATAGCCAGTCTGAACCTCACATTTCCATTTATGCCTGTGGTCTCTCATCTTCCCACATTCAATGCTGCCAACAGCTTGACTCTAGAAGTTTCCTGAGAAGACAGATAGTGGTAGGCTGCTACTAGGTCCCCTTGGAGCCTTCTCTTTTCCAGACTAAATAAGCCCAGTTTCCTCACTGGTCAAGTGCTTTAGTTCCCTGTCCCTTTTGGTGGCCCTCCAGCTTTATCAGTATCTCTTTCTTGTACTAGGGGACCCAAAATTGGACACAGTAATCCAAATGCAAACTCATGAGTGCTAAACAGAGGAGATAATACTTTCCCTTGATCTGCTGGCTGTGCACCTGTTAATACAGTCCCAATTTGCTGTCAAATGCAGCCTGATGAGTGTTCTCCATTGTCTCCAAGTCATAGATAAAGATGCTAAAAAGGCCAGGTACCAGGACAGACCCCTGCAGTACTCCATGTGTCAGTCACCCCAGTACAGCATGACCCCCTACCCTCTGAACACAAACATCCATCTAGTCTTTTAACGTTGTTCACCCACCCAAACTGTAACATCCCAACATGAATACCAAAATATTGTCAGAGACAGTGTTGAAAGCCTTGCTAAAAAAATAATCAAGCTAAGTGACAGCCACTGCTCTCCCCTCGTCCACAAATCCAGTCATTTTATCAGACAAGGCAATCAGGTGAGTCAAACATGATTTACCCTAGGTAAAAACATGCTGTTTCCAACCACCACCACCCAGAGGCCTGAGACACCTTCATGGTGAAGACTGAGGTAGAGGAGGCACTGAGCACCTCAGCCTAATCTGACTCTGTTGTCACTAAGTTATCTGCCCCATTCAGCAACAGGCCCACACTCTTCTTGCTCAATCTTTTACGATTAATGTTGTGGTAGAAGCTGCTCTTGCTGCCTTGACAGTCCTTGCAAGTCTCAACTCTAGCTGAGCTTTGGCTTTCCTGACACCATTCCAACACTCCTCCCAAGCAAAGTTGCTAAATTCCGCTTCATAAGCCATCCTTGCTTCCAGTCTCTATATACTGCTTACACTGGAGCTCAGTTATGGATTCTGTGCTTAGCCAAACTTGTCTCCCCATAACTCTATCAGTTCTTCTAAGTGGCAGGATGGATTCTCTTGTGCTTGCAGAATGCTGTCCTTCAAGACCTGCCAACTTTCCTGAGCTTCTCTCCTCTTCAGAGCTGTCTCTCACAAGCTCCCACCTGTGAGTTTCCTAAATAGGCCAAAGTCTGCTCTCCTAAGCTACAGGGTCTGTACTCTCAGACCTTTTAAACTCTACTCAGGATCTTGAGGTCCATTATTTCATAGTCTCTACAGGCAATACTGCCACCGATGATCACATCCCAACCCTTTTTGTGAAGGGCACCATAACCTGCTGTGCATTACCTCTAGTTGGCCTACCTAGCCCCCGTATCAAGAAATTATTCCCAACACTCTCCAGAATCCTCTGGGACTGATTCTATCTCCCACTGTGTTGCCCTTTCAAGCAGATGCCATGGATACTGAGTTTCCTCATACAAGCCAGGTTTGTGATCTGGAGACTTCCTTGAGTTGCTTAAATATAACTTCATCTACTTTCTCTCAACTTGTTCCACTGCTTGCACTAATACCTGTCAGAACAGTTTCACAGGCTTATTTCTGAAGCTCCATGGTTTGTTCATAAGATACAAAGTTAATCACTCTTGTTAATTTCCCCACATTATCATTCCAACACAGATTTTCTTACTTACCTCTGAGAGCATTAATTCTGTTGCAGTCCAGTGGGCTCATGCCACGTTCCAGATTACCATATACATTGCTTTTTACCAGCACATCTTCAGTGAACATATGACGAATTAGGTAGCGAGCTGACAACTCTGGCCGAGACTTCCCCTTAGCTACATATATGACTGAGAAAGGCAACTGAACATTGCGCCATGGGCTTCCAAGAAGTTCTGCAGAGGGAGAGAAATTTTACTTCTCCAGTACTGACCATGCTTCAAAATGCCTGTATTACACTAAAACTAGGACACAAAAAGTTCTCCCTAAAACTACTGTACTTGCTTGGAAAGCCCAGAGCAAAACCATTTAACACTACAACTAATACTAAAATGCACCATATTGCAGACAAATGTCCAAGTAGCCAAAAAACCCTGCCTGTTTTACAACAATGTAACAGCACTTCCGATATGCTTTCAGCAATGCTAGCAGTGTAACCTGCATTATTAACAATTGCTTTCTAAATTGTTTTCATCTCATGTGAAAAGATGATGCTATTCCAATTACATAGGTAAATAAAAGTTCTGCTATTTCAATGGTGCTTAGATCCCGTAAGTGGAAACTGAAAGAGTGAATATTTTTTAACTACTTCAACCTGACTCCACTGCAAACATTAAAAAAAAAAAAAGGGGCAAAACGTATAGTAAATCAGGAGGTCTGTGGGATCAGACTAACAAATCTTGGGTGCAGGAGCAGATCTGATAGAGCCCCAAAGTGATTCTAATCAAATAAATTATTTCCAAGGGCAACTAATCTCAGCTCATTCTCCTTGAAGCTCTCTAGAGGCATCACTTGCTGTACATGGAATTTTTTTCCAATGCATTTGTATATTGTGCGTTTTTATAAAAAAAAGTATAAAGGCTGCTTTAAGGTTTTTATTATCCTAAATTGTCAGTTTTACAGAAAGGTGTGCTTTTCTTCTAAAATTACAATACCATTCAATAGATATTCTGAGCTAGCTTACTCCATTAACGTAGAATATCTACCAAATAAAAAAAAAACAAAAAAACAAAAAAAAACAAAAAAACAGGGCAACTGTGAAATAACTCTTGAGAAGTAATTATTCAGAGAAACTGAACAGAATATCTTACAGCTGAACTTTCCAGTCTTACAGTGGATATGCATTATGGGACACTGGTAGATGCAAACACTTGTTCTGTTAGCCAGATAATGTTCTTGTTCGCTCCCATGAAGTACATATATATATATATATACACACACACACACCTCCCCCCAAGTCACTGCCTTAAGAGGAAAAGAAGAGTCACATAGTTCAGCAAATCCCTTTACTACACAATTTCAGCAACAGTAGCATCTTCTGCCTCTCATTGACCATTTAAAAATGTAACACACAAATCCAGAAGATAAAAATTTTTTAGTTTACCCATAGGCTCCAAAGACTGCGGTTTCTTGACCGAAGGTGTGTGGAAAGCTTCTGGAAACTTATCCAATCCTGAATTCTGCAATGTGTCAGTTGTGGAGCTGGTCATTTTCTGGCAGTTTTGAGAATTACCTTCACTATCTTCATTATAATTTAAATCTACACAATGAGATGTATCTGGAGCGTCAGCCACTTTTTCCTTCCCTTCAGCTGTCTCCTGAAACATTAAATGAGGTTAGCACATGCACTGGGAGAAGCCTACCAGTTTTCTAATTAGTGTTCCAGTTCATTTCCCATTTAGTATAAATTAGATTCCAGATATTTACAATACAGTTACTCCTGAATGCCAATCATGAAAACCACAGGTGAAACAGATACTACATATTCACAGATTTACACAAAGCTTTTTAGAAGCAGAGGTAAATGGAGTTACAGGTGTTTTGGGAGTGATGTTTCAGTCAATATAAAGCTGAAATACATGGCTGGATATATCTGAAGGAAAGCCTATGAAAACAGTGCTAGCAGCTACATGTTTAAGCTCGCAATCAAATTTGACACTACTTCTGGCAACATTTACAGTGCTTTCCTTCCAGTATCCTATGCTTATACATCTCTTAACTGAAGGCTGGACACAGGAGCTGGAAGAGGCAGAGCAAGAGAAAGGGATACACTTCCAGTATTCCCCATATGGAACTAGTGCTGCAATCAGCAGGCCTATGCTGAGCAATGCAAAAACAGAACCCAAGGAATTTCTAGTTTGAGCACTCGTATGATAAGCAGTTCAAATACTTCATTTGATAAAGAAGCACAAACTTAGTACTTAATAAATTATCACCTTGAGACAACTTACTGGGTTTATTTTTGTTTCAGAGCGTAAACAGCGGATCATAGCATTGACATTTGTGATACAGGTTTTCCAGTCTTTTCCATGCTCACTCAAATCATAGTTTGGAAAGTTAGTTGCAAGAAATTCTGCATATAAAACGTAGAAAATTTTTTAACCTTTATGACAAAAAGCAGTATTTAAAAGTATTCTAATTTAGAAAGAAAGCTAAGAAATGCTTCACATTTACTATTCTCCATTTAGAAGCTTTAGATTTCCATTAAAGAGAGATAGTAAACTCACATTTTGAAGCTAAGCAGCACTATGAATTTAAGATGTGCAGTGATACTTTTTTGAGGTGTTGTGAATAATGCTTTTATTATTAAGCATTTCCTGGTAGAATTATGGGAAAGGTGTGATTTATCATATGAACTTAAAAAAAAAAAAAAAAACAAACACCCACAACACAACAAAAATCCCCTACAAAAAAAAGAGGCAGGGTAATGCTGATGCTGCAACTACTTCACGTGGCTTAAGTAATCCCTCACCCTTTAAACACGAAGATGATGATGTATAGGTTCACACACACGCGCCATGGGATCTGTGTAAATGGTTTGACATTTAAAAAAAAAAAAGCCCTCCCCATCTTCACCATTTCTCAAACAAGAGAAGTGAACTTAAGAAAAGAGTATTTAAGAATCACCAGTTAACATTTGTCCCAAGTAGACAATGGCCATAAAAAAACCCCAAACCAAACAAAACCCAAATCAAAGAAACAAAAAGCCCCACAAAACCCATGCCACACACAAAGTAAGTTGTAACGAAAAATTTAGAAACAATCAGCATGACTGATGAAGTACACAAAACTAGAAGAAATCAGAATTGTTTTATCCACATTGAAGAAAAACAAACATTGAGAATTACAAAGCAGGAATTTCAAAACCAAAAGACACAGCAGAGTGGAACACATCCACTACCGCATTTATCAGTTTACCAGTTGCTAGACAATGATTAGCAGAAACATACAGAAAAGGACTCCTTGTAAGTTAAAAACTTTGTTAAGTATTAAAGAAGTAAATACGTGCATTTTGAAAGGTAGCATACCTCTTATTGCAGCAATTTTGTTTGGATCCAATGTTCTGCGCCCTCGTGCGCTTACTCCCATAATGCTGCACAATAATGTTTCCTTGGGGAACAAGACACGAACTAAGTAGCGTGCTGCGTACTTTGGTTTAGTCTTATGCCGAGCTTTCATCAAATAGCTTCCAAGAACTTTTACATTTCTCACTGGGTCACCAACAAACTCTTTTGTAAAACAAAAACATTTAAAGAAAAAAAAAATTTAAAAACCAAAGCAAGTTGTTAAAAAAGAACACTTTTTCAAACTCTTTCTCTTGACCTCTATGGTATATGTTCTCCACTACAGCTAATTCTACTATGTATTAAGTACTTATGTTTGCTCTTAAAAAAGCAGCTTTAAATTGGAATGGTAACAGAAATATCTTTTTGATTCACGTTAACCACCAATGTAACTAACTGAAAACGACAGCATCCAAGAAATACATTAGACACATAAGATTCCCAAATGTTCAGACTGGCCCATTTTACACATGTGCAGATACCATGTATGTTTTCAAGACAATGACCCGTGAAGAATAGCATACCCATACATAGTACTGCTAAATCATACACTGTTTACAAATTCACAGACAGATATCTGAGTATTTCACCTACTTCGTGCAGCTCTTCAGCTGTATGAACTTATTTTCTAGACCAAAAGCAAACAAAAGTCATCGCTCAGCCTTCCACATAACTCAGGGCATTTATACTTTAGAAAGAAATGCATTAGTTTTTAAAACATGGTGCTATTTTATATGTGCTTCTTTATTATAACTCGATGATCTATGGAATTCTTCATTTTCTGTGGAATTAAGTATTTTGAAAGAAACCAAACACTGGAGGATTTGAGGATAGAAAGGATTTTTCATTGATTAAATCCTCCACAAGAAAAAAGGTATTTCCTTCACACAAATCGGGTAAGTTGCTTGCTTAAACGCAAAACATGTATACAGGCATACACCTCACTTAGCTTTACTGGCCATCTTGTTTGTCTTTTAAAGATATGCATAGCATGTATACATCACTTATGACACGTACATAGGTTAAAAATAGTTTACGTCAAAAGTATCAAGAAAGAAAGAGTGAGTCTAGTCTTAAAAGAACCCAAAGCACATACTGTAAATCAAAGGCTTGTGGTAGTCTATACAACTGTATATACACTGCAGAGGTTTTTAAGCGATCCCTGGCATATTAAACATTCCTATGACCCTTGTTTCAAGAGTTTTAAACAGTATTCCATTATAGAAATGCTTGTAAGGCAACCAGTTCTGCCCTTTACTTTTGCTAAATAACAATAAAGAGATTTCTTTAGGTATATTTTTTTAGACTAGCAGCAGTTTTTTAGCCTTCGTTTCCAAGTATTTATTACAAAGGAACTCACCAAAGCTAGGATTGATGGAGACTGAAGATGATGGTAGTTCTTTACTAATGTTCACACTCCCGGATGCATTTCTGTAGTTCACCACCGCAGCATTATTTCCCAAACTGGTCTCAGATGTTGCTGGCATCGATGACGATGCCACTGGTGAAGATGCAATGTTGACAGTACTTTCCACAACGCCGGCTACAAGATTTGATCGTGGAGAAACGTCAGGCATCCTGTTAGCTGCTGTGTATGATGAATGCAATGAATGCGTAGAAACTATAGTGGGGAGTGGTGGGCTCTGCCTACGAACAGGCTGCTGTGGTTCAAGCTGAAGACTCTCCTGAACATGTTTTATTGTGGAATTGACCTGAACATGGCCATTTTGTAAAGCAACCCTTATGACTGGGCTATGCCTTCCCTGGCCTGGTGAAGGGAGATGAAGACTTGATTCCCTTTCCATGGATTTTTGTACTCTTATTTTTCCTTGGGGCAAATGACTGGAACTTCTGTATGTAAATCCACCCGGTTTCTGCAAATGTGATTCAGAAAACAATTAAAAGGTTGAATTAGACATATCTGGTCATTTTTTTCTTTAGCAAACCAGGAAGACTAGATTTTAGTAATTATGCTATTTGCAGCAGACTCTTCATTGAAGTAGTCACTGTCATGAAGCCAGTGCTATTACTTTTTAGCCTTCCCTCTACTTTCTTTTATTCTCACTTGTAGTTCCAACACTAAGAGTTTATCTGGTCAGCTTCAACGTTTCTCAAGTTTTTTCCACCTGGGGTGCTGGCACAATTGCTTTCTAAAAAGCCAGAGAAACGTATAATGAGAAAGGCAGCTTTGTAAAGGCTCTTAAAAAAAGCTCTATAAGAAAAGAACAGGCAAAATAAAATTTGTCAGCCATTGACCCAGCCTGCTGCATTTTCAAGGGGTGTCTCCACTACCATGTTAGCTTCCTCTTAAACAAGAAAAAAAAAAAAAAAAAAAAAATCACTCTCCTGGCTGTCTCTTCATTCTTTACTTGCTAGCTGAAAACAGTAAACATTCAGATCTCCTCAACAATGGAAGATTCCAAAGAGACTAAGACAGACAAACAGAGATGGGCTACGCTTTCCACCACTTGGAGTACTTTTATTAAGAAACACATGCACCCTAAAGCATGCGTTCTAGTTCAAAATACAAGTCACTGAGCAGGAGCTACCAAATGTAGCTGGCACATGTGGCTTTAGGCTTGTTTTTTTGTTTCTTTTGTTTTTCTTTTTGTAGTTTTTGTTTGTTTGTTTACAGAAATCTGATTATATTCCACCCTTGTAACCTTTAAAAATCTGTGACCTGAAGAAAGGCTTATGTGCCTGAAAGTTTGTCCATTTCTCCAGCTATTGGAGTTGATCTAATTTAAAAAAAAAAAAAAAAAAAAAAAAAAAAAAAAAGTACCTTTACCACCAGCCTTTCCTTATTTATATCCTTAGCCCATCACAGATACAACAATGGTACGGCTATAAAAAAACTACACCATTTCTGATGGTTTTAAAGATAAAGGGCTAGCAGAACTTAAGAAAATGGTTGGCAGGTTGCATTTGCTGGCTTCCCCCTTACACCTTATAGCAATAAAAGCCTTCAAAAAAAAAAAAAAGTAGTACAGGTCACTTTTAATCTGAACATTAAAGCAGCTGCCATCCCACATGATCAGAGGGGAGGGTAGGAGCGCAGAGGTCACAGGGTCCAAACGTAGCTTACAAGACCAGTTTGTTCCCTGAATCTCATATTTTTGGATGTGTGGACAGTACAAGCTTGGAGTTGTCAACAAAAACACATTCCCAAATAAACCCTAGTATCCTACTGGTAACTGACATGCAAAGAACATAAACGATTCTACCCACCCTTAAAGCAAATGGCCTTACTAATGTTTTGACATCTCCTGACAGCAGGATCACCTCTGCCACATTAAAAGCTTTGCAGTATTGTTGACAAAGAAAGGTCATTATGGATTTTATGACCTTCTTCAAAAATCATGTTATGTTTTCCTTTTAAAGAGCATTGTTACAGGTACTAATATTCTGTCTCCTTAGTTAACAATAGATTGACCATATAAGAACAAAATGGATAGTGCGTACTCAATATCAAACCTTGTTAAAAATTTTGAAAAAAGGTATTTTATTAAAAAAAAACCAAAAACAATTCTATACTGTAATAGATACGACAACATACTGTTGAGACCTAAAAATCAGTTAGTCAACTGAACCAGCCTGTGCGAGTGATGCATAAACTCTCTTTTAACTGCAGAAACCATTGAGACAGTACACCACATCTCATAAAGCAGCAACACCAACATACCCAAGTTTAAGACGTAACCTACACAATTCATTTCTGTTCATTCCAATACAAATAGAATTTTACAGCATCTATCACAGCATCCTGAATTTCATGGGGGCCGCTGGCCGTTCTGTGACCACTGGTCAATAACAACACCGGAGACTGAAGCTGGCGTATAGTAAGAAATCTAGAATAATTTAATTTAAATAGATTAAGTCTACGACTTTGCTACTAATTTTAAGTGAAAGGAGAGGGTTTTTTCTTTAAATAAGCATCGGAGGAAGAGAGACAATTAAAGGAAAAATAAATTTCTTAGGTCTTTAATACTCACAGGTTTGAGCAACAGTGGCTTTACACGAGTATGCTGCATTTCTGAGACCTTCCGATGAAGCAGGTCAAATTTTTTATCCAATTTCTGAATGGCATCATACATGGCCTGACAACAAATGTAAGAGTGATAACAGTATTGTTTCACAAGAACACAATTTAAGTCTGAAGAAATCAAGAAAGTTCAATTAAGGGCAAAATTCCCTCTCTAAAACTGGGTAAGATCTACAGATAACATATACATTCTGTAAGCATATTAAAGATCAACTTAGATACAAAATGCAAATAATAATGGTAAGTATCACAGTAAAAAGAATTCTCAAAGAAGCTCACTCTTGTGACTTTACCATGGCTGGCACTTAAAGGTTGTTCTTCCTGCTTCCAGCAGATGTTTTATTTTTACTTATTTGGTATGTTTTATTTTACACTGAAAAGCTACTGACAAGCTCTAAGGTAAGTTAGGTATTATGATACGCTATTTTAAGTCATTGGAAGTTTCCAAGTACACAGGTAAAATGCTTATAAGCAGCCACCGAAATACTGATTTCTGTATCACCAATAGGAAGTATCTTTAGAAAAACACTATCTGTAAAGTAAAAGTCCCAACTGGAATTGAATGAGGCCAAGGATATCCAAGACAACAAGAAGGGCTTCTATAAAGGAAGGCTAAGGAAAATGTGGGCCCACTGCTGAATGAGACAGGGGACCTCATGACATAGGACACTGAAAAGTCTGAGGGATTCAATGCCACCTTTGCCTCTGTCTTTATTAGCAAGACCGGCCTTCCAGAATCCCAAGGTCCCA
Source organism: Mycteria americana (assembly GCF_035582795.1). NCBI lineage: Eukaryota > Metazoa > Chordata > Aves > Ciconiiformes > Ciconiidae > Mycteria > Mycteria americana. The sequence goes on from NC_134365.1 coordinate 136,719,988, forward strand.
GAGATCAGGGGGAAAGGCTGGAGCAAGGAAGACACACTGGGTGGAAGAGAATCTGGTCAAGGAATACTTAAGCAAACTAGACATACGTAAGTCCAAGGGGCCTGACGGGATGTGCCCACGAGTGCTGAGGGAGCTGGCTGATGTCATTGCGAGGCCACTCTTGATAACCTTTGATCGATCAAGGCAAACAGGAGAAGTGCCCGAAGACTGGATGAAAGCAGATATCACTCCTATCTTGAAGAAGGGCAAGGAGGACGATCCAGGGAACCACAAACTGATCAGCCACGCCTCCATCCCTGGGAAGGTGATAGAGCAACTATCCTGGAAACCATTTCCAGGCACACGAATGACAAGAATACCACCAGGAGTAGTCACAGCATGACTTCACCAAGGGAAAGTCATGGTTGACCAACTTGACAAACTTCTACAATGAAATGACTAGCCTGGTAGAGAGAGTAGAGCAATGGGTATTGTCTACCTGGACTTGAGGAAGGCCTTCAACATTGTCTTCCATAAGATCCTCACAGACAAGCTGTTGACGTATAGGCTGGATGAGCAGACAATGAGGTGGATTGGAAACTGGATGAATGGCTGTGCCTAGAGAGTGATGATCAGCAGCACAAAGTCTAGATGAAGGCGAATAACTAGCAGAATACCCCAGGGGTCAATATTGGGTTTGATCCTGTTTAACATCTTCATTAACGATCTGTATGATGGGCAGGACCAGCTCATACACCAGAGGGTCATGCTGCCATCCAGAGGGATGTCAACAGGCAGGAGAAATGGGCTGACAGGAACCTCATGAAGTTCAACAAGGAGAAGTGCAAAGTCCTGCACCTGGGGAGGAACAACCCCAGGCACCAGTATGTGCTGGGGGCCACCTAGCTGGAAAGCAGCTTGGCAGAAAAGGACCTGGGATGTCCTGGTGGACACCAAATTGAACATGAGCCAGCAATATGCCCTTGCAGCAAAGGTGGCTAATGGTACCCTGGGCTGTGTTAGGCAACGTACTGCCAGCAGGCCAAGGGAGGTGATCCTTCCCCTCTTCTCAGCACTGGTGAGGCCACACCTGGAGTGCTAGGTCCAGCTCTGGGCTCCCCACTACAACAGAGCCACAGACATACTGGAGAGAGTCCAGCAAAGGGCCACAAAGATGATGAAGGGACTGGAGCATCTCTACTATAAGGAAAGGCTGAGGGAGCTGGGACTGTTCAGTCTGGACAAGAGGAAGCTCAGGGGCGAATCTCATCAATGCATACAAATACCTGAGGGGAGGTGGCAGAGAGGACAGAGCCAGGCTCTTTGCAGAGGTGCCCAGTGGCACGACCAGAGGCGATGGGCACAAACTGAAACACATGAGGTTTCCTCTGAACATCAGGAAAACACTTTTTCACTGTGAGGGTGGACCAAGCCCTGGCACAGGTTGCCCAGGGAGGTTGTGAATATCCCTTCTTAGAGATATTCAAAAGCATCAGGACATGGTCCTGGGCAACTAGCTCTAGGTGACCCTGCTTGAGTATGGGGGTTGGACAAGATGACCTCCAGAGGTTCCTTCCAACCTCAACCATCCTGTGGTTCTGTGAAAATGAGATGTAAATGATGTATGGAGAAATCAACTCAGCTGTGCCTTTCAGAACAAACATGGCATTGAAATCAATTGCATCCACATTTTTAATAATCACAGAATGAAAGATAAAGAATTTGAAAAAAAACTACTTATTTTATTAAAAGTATTTGATCTTTAGTCAATCCCCAAGGTCAAGTTTTCTTTCAGATGTTAAAAATTTGTGTTGCCTTACTAAAGCAATCAGGTATAAACTTTTAAAGTCTTATTGTAAGTGCCCAAATTTTCACACATAAAAGCCAGATAAACCAAAGCATTCAAAGTCCATCAGTTATTACTATACATTACTGTGTGATACAGAAAGTTGCTTCTCCCGTGTTTCCAGGATTTAGCAACTCAAACATGATGCTTACACAGCAATTTAGACATGCACTTTGTGCCATAACAGTATAAAGGAATTAGATAACAGAACATTAGTCTAGTATTGAAAGGACACTGCCAACTTGAAAATACGTATCAGGCACATGTCATCAGCTATTACTGCAAAAACCACACAAGGACATTATAACTATATGAGTTACAAAGAGGAAACGTTTCTTCAACTAACTAAAGCAATTTCTTCTGTTGATCTACAGCAGAACTAGACAGAGAAATTTAAAAAAATACATATGGCTATAAAAAAATTGCTAGATAGATTTGTAGTCGATAGAATTTCAAATTATTTTCAATTTTATCAAAACCAACAGTTAGGTTTCAATATGATAGCTATCTTTTCAAAAAAATTAAATATCCTTAGACAGAAGAATCTACAAATCTTGCCAAAATTTAGAAATATCTCAAGGAAGCACTAAAAGACCT